>NC_134547.1:11788159-12095291 GCF_050624435.1 Tenrec ecaudatus
CCTGACTGCCATTGAGTTGATTCTGACTCACAGAGACCCTCTGAGGCTGAGAACCGCTGGCGGGTGGCTTGGCCATTAGCCCACAGCGCCAGCCACCAGGGCTCCTGAACACTGGCCAGGACTTTCTTATTAGGCTCAGTATGACTGGGTGTCACCTTTATCTCAGTGCCCCCTCCCTTCCTACCGCCATGTCTCTGCCAGGCCTTGGCCTTCTACCCTCTCTTACCAACTCCCGTAGCCCCAACTTGAACCTCTGCACAATTGTACACACTCCAGCTTCACGTCTTTGTTAGTGACCTGCTCCCCAGCCCCTTTCCCTAGCTTCTACCCAATTGCCCTCTCGTGGTCTCCAGCCTTGACCCTTTATCTGGCCCACTCCCTCCCCTTAATTTAAGTCTGGTCCCTGTCTCAGCCTTTTGTTCAAATCTCTCTCTCTCTCTCTCTCTCTCTCCACACACACACACACACACACACACACACACACACACACACACACACACACACACACACACACACGAGAGCCCTGCTAGTATAGTGGATATAGTTGGGGCTGCTAACCTCAAGGTCAGCAGTTCAAAGCCACCAGCCACTCTTGCCAGAGAAATACGAGGCTTTCTATTCCTGTCGCCCGAAATTGACAGTCTTGGAAACCCACAGGGCCCATTCTTGTCTGTCCGGCAGGGTAGGTACCACTGAGTCAGAAGTGACTTGGTGGCGGTGAGTTTGGTTTTGACTTAGATGCCTGCCCCAGCGCCCTAGGCCCCCACGCCGGCCCGAGGGTTAGTCAACTCTGCCTCCAGCCAGCCTCAGCCTGGTGCCCACCTGGATCGGCTCAAGACACCCCCTCCAACCCCAGGTGCCAGCCTGCGATCCTACCTGAGGGTCAAGTAGGGCGAGCCTGCCCTCTGTCGGAAGGAGATGGCATTCCCTCAGAAAGAAGCCAGAGCGATGCGTCCTTGCCACCCACGCGATTGTATTAAACAGGCTGTGTTCCAGGCGCTGGTGCAATGGCAGGAAACAAGACAGACATGTAGACCCTCGTGGGGTGTCTTTCCGGTGTGAGGGGGATACAGATAAGGTGTGTGTGTGTGTGGCGGGGAGTGGGGGACTCCCCAGCGGAGAGGATGCTGGAGGAGAGGACCGGGCAGGACAGCTCATGTCGAGCAGGTCCATTCCGAAGCACAGCCTGGGAAGATGACCACGAGGGGGTGAGGCCGGTGGGCCACGGGAGCAGCCAGTGCAGATGCCACGGGCCGAGTCGAGATCACTTGGGTTTCGTTAACATCCTGCTTCACCAGTTCTAAACCACCATCAGCTCTGAGGGAGAAAGACTGGCCTTTCTTCTCCCGTAACCAATGACAGTCTCAGAAATCCACGGGGGAGGTGGGTGGCGGTGGGTCAGCACTGACTGCAAGGCAGTGACGGAGTCCGTGTAGGGACCAAGGGCCAAGGAGGGGACCCACCCATCCCGGCTGAGGCCCCTCTGACTCCCAGAGACACTATAGAGCAGGGTAGAACTGCCTTAAGACGGCCACATAGCCGAGCACTTAACTGCTGCGCCACCAGGAGGGACGAGGGAGACGCACAACCAAGCCCACTGCTGTTCAATCAGTTTCAACTTGAAGGGCAGACTAGAACTGCTCCTTCTGTGGAGCCTCTGGGTGGCTTGAGGTGGCCCTTAGGAGCCCAGTGCATTGCAATGTGCTCCTCTCTCGCTCTCCTCCAGAGAGAAATACTCCCAACCAAACCAGACGTACAGCCATCGACTTGATTCTGGCTCATGGAGAAGGGCTGCCCTGCGGATTTCTGAGGCTGTCGATTTCTGAGCAGAAAGCCTCCTCTTCCTCCCGCAGAGCAGCTGGTGGAGGATTCGAACAGCTGACCCCGAGGCGAGCAGCCCAGCTGTAACCCACGATGCCACCAGGACTCCCTTCCTGTCCACAAGTGCAGACTCATTTCTCCCTGCTAGCGAGCCCACTCTGACTCATAGCGGCCTTCTAAGACAGGGGAGAACTACAGTAATTCTTTAAGGGTCCCCCGCGGAGCGGCTGGTGGCTTTGAACTGCAGACCTGTACAGCCCCAATGTGTAACATAAGCCACTAGGCCGGCCAGGACACCTTCATCAGGGCGAGAGTGGTCTCTAAACCTGACGACTGTTCTCACAGGAGTCTCTAGCTAGTTAGATTTGCAATGGACTGCGATCGAAAGGAGCTGGTAGACAGGGCAGGGGGCAGGGCAGGGGGCTGACATCCAGGACCTTGGAGTGGGACCATTCCCAGCCTCTAATTGCTCAGGGGAGCTGGTTCTAGAACAGCCCAGAACAAACAAGAAACTGCTCTCTCGAACTTCAGTGGCCAGCTAAGGCCAAACCTCCTTTGGAATACACCCCGTCCCTTCTTGGTACCCCTTCCTAGCCTCCCCCGCCCCTGCCCCGCCTCCGCACCTATCCCACCCGCCCCCTATCCCCGCGCCTAAAGCTAGGTGCTCGGCGGGGCGTCACCCCACGAATATTGCAGAGACCGCTTTGCCCACCAGGGAGCGCCCCAAACCCGCTGGTTAAATCGCTCCGTCTGAGGAGCTGCAAGCTTGCTGCCAGTCAGATTCAACTGACTACGGTTTTACCGCCTCAGAGACCATTGGCAGAACCTTCTAGACAATAAGCATTCCATTTCTTTCCCTGCGAGAACCTGACTGTGTGGCTGTTTTGTTTTTCATTTAAACAGTGATCCATTTGTGGACTGTGTTGCTACGAGGCGCCCTGGCGTTGGTTCCGACCCACAGTGACCCTCCGCACAGCACTCCCGCGTCACCCTCGCAATGGTTCCCGCGCTTGAACCCTTTGTCCGTCCATCTTTACGCCTGCCCCGCTTTGCCAAGGGCGATGTCCTGCTCCAGGGATCCAGGTGTGTCAGACACAGTCTTGCCATCCTTTCCTTTAAGGAGTATGCTGGCCCCACTTCTTCCCAGACAGAGCTGTCTGGTGGAATATACAACATCAAAAGCGACACACACACAAACCGCGGAACGAACAGTTTCGTAGCAAACTCTATGCATGACACGATTACCCTGTCAGGAAACAGCTGGTCCCCCAAAAGCCCCTCCCCTGTCCTTCTCAGCGCAAACCCCTTCACTCCCCAGACATAAAAACTACACGTTGTTTGTAACAAACGCTTCCTTGTTTATCTGTGAAGACACCGCATGACCATTAGGTTAATTCCAACTCAGGACGGAGTAGATCTGCTCCTTAGAGTTTCCAAGACCGCTGATCTTTTTTCTTTTTTAGGAATCATTTATTATAAATCTTTCTTTATCTTTATTTAGAGCCACCGTGACTTTTTACAATAATAACTACCCCCTCCCATAAAATTGCATGTATTGCACTAAGAAGCAGGACCATCAATCATGACTGGAGCAGACAGCCTCATCTTTCTCCCAGGGAGTGGCCGGTGGGTTTGAACTCCAGACCCTGCCATTAGCACTCCACCCACAGCCCTACCAGGGCACATTTTGCTCTTCTGCAGACATACATAGTATTTATCACCGAATTGTACCCAACATCACTATAAATCGGACTTTTCTTGCCGTCGACGTTCATGAAATCCTGCCATTTGCTTTGGAGTCTCCGGCTTGGCAGATGGTTCACTGGCACAGCTGTCTAAGGTTGGGAGTGGAGATCTCCCGAAAAACCAGGCCCTGGAAACCCTCTATGGAGCCCTGGTGGCTCGGTCGGCTAACCTGGAGGTAAGCAGTTCAAAGCCACCGACTGCTCTGAAGGAAAAAGATGTGGCTTTCTATTCCCGTCTAGAGTTAGAGTCTCGGAAACCCACAGGGGCAGTTCTACCCTGTCCTGTAAGGTCGCTGTGAGTCGGATTCACCTCTATGTCAGTGAGTTTGGTTATTTTTTGGAAACCCCCTGGGGTGCAGTTCCACTCTGATGCACATGAGGGCGCTGAGCTCCAAAATTCACTGGATGGCACTGCGTGTCTTCTGAGCCTCCTGCGTTGGTGATTTTGCTGCGTGGCTCTTTATTTTATTATGAAAAATAAATTCAGAAAGGAAACAGAACGGCCCCCGCCTTCCCCCTCCTCCTGTTTCCTCCCCCACCTTTCCTTCTTTGGGATCGTGAGGCTGAGAGTTGAGACCGTGGCTGGATTTTCTGCCCAAGGGAAATTTAGGGTCTGCAGCTGGCGGCTGACGCCTGGACCCCCAGCGGGGGACAAGAACACAGCCCCACGATCATGTTTACCGTTGTTCACCTCTCAGTAATTCCTCTCGGATGCATTTCAATTGATCCAACACGCCCAGGGATGCTACCCCCTTCTCATCGTCAATTTTCCATCCCTTGCTAGTCCCCTGTCCCTGTCTTACTGGCTCAGCACCAGTTTCCCTCTGCCTCCTGCTCTCCCATGCCCTCCCACCCATCGGTCCCATTGCTGCCTCCTTGGGATTGCTTGCCCTGCCTATGTTACAGAGATAGACACCAAAAGAAGAGAGAGAGAGAGAGAGAGAGAGAGAGAGAGAGAGAGAGAGAGAGAGAGAGAGAGAGAGAGAGAGAGAGAGAGAGAGAGAGAGAGAGAGAGAGAGAGAGAGAGAGAGAGAATACAAATTGTTCCAGGTCTATCGTCCAGAGTAGATGAGCCATCCCTCTGTTAAATAGCAAGCAGGCCCTCATATAATCCAGGACTTCGATCCCCCTTTCCTTCAGGGATCCACATCCCAGGACTCATTTGCCTAACAGAGCTTATACCCTTTTACTCCACAGCAGTTGTGACCCAGGGGTGTACCTTCCACAAGACCCCACTGCTCTTCCTGCAGCCAGGGATGCAGGAGTCTAGTGACCCCCACTGCCCATCCTGTTACACCCTGAGACTTTCCGTGTGGCCCCTTGTGAGTATCTCCCAGCCCAGGGGTCCTCAAACTTTTTAAACAGTGGGCCAGTTTACTGTCCCTCAGACCCATTGGAGGGCCGGACTATAGTTTAAAAAAAACTATGAACAAATTCCTATGCACACTGCACATATCTTATTTTGAAGTAAAAAAGCAAACAGGGCAAAAACGCCTGGCGGGCAGGATAAATGTCCTCAGAGGGCCACGTGTGGCCCGCGGGGCTGTAGTTTGAGGATCCCTGCCCCAACCAGTTCAGATGAGGTATAGAGCGCTGCCCCCGCAGAGTCAGAAGTCTCTGATAGGGATTCCTTAGGGACTTCCTGGCTCTGCCCCCATTGCTGCTCCCCTCTTGGTTTGCCCCGTGTGGGCAGGTCAGACCTGCCACACTCCCTGAACTGTATCTTCTGTAGCGCTGCTGAGACTGTAGGTTTTTCCAGGACTAGAAAGCCTCGTCTTTCTCCCGGGCAGCCGCTGGTGGGTTCAAACTACTGACCTTACCCTTAGCAGCAGCCCCGCTAGCTACAGCCTCAGGGAGCTTCTGACGACACCACGCGAGGGGAACTCAGAACAGCTACGTATATCTGTGATGTCTGTAAGCAAAGGTCTTGAAAGACTGAACCCCAAAGGTGTCTAGGTTTTCCCATCGGCAGAGGAGCTTTGGTGGCATCGCGAGTGGGTTATGGGTCAAGGTGTGTGCAGCAAGGCCAGCTGTTCAAACCCCCCCCCCACACACACACGAGGCATTATCTAGGCCAGGGCTCGCCAACCTTTGAGACACACAAGCCAACCCTGTCCTTCGCATCAATTTAAAGGGGACTTGAGAGCCATAAATATATTTGAACAAACAAATGAAATCGCCCCCGTCTGGAAAACTTCCTTGAAACGAAACAGACAGTTTTATTTCCATTGTTTTTCTTACTTCAGAGCCACACGGCCTGCTGAAAGAGCCGCCGCCACTCACCCAGGGCTATCTGAGTCTCTCATGGACCTATGGACACAGCGGTTAAGCACTAGACGGCAAGCCAGAAGGTTGCCGGTTTGAACCCACAGATGCTCTGTGGGGGAGCAGAGCTGGAGAGCTAGTCCCATACATCCCACAGACTGGGATACTCTAGGGGGTGTGGGGTGGGCTGTACTCAGCCCTATAGGGTCATTGTGGGAGTTGGATTTTATGTCAACTTGAATCTGTGCAGAAAGTGTAGGGGCGGAGCCCAGCCTGTCAATCAGGTCACTGCCTGGGAGGTGTGGCCTTTTGGCAGGAGAGACCCTGGGGCGCCTCTCTGCTCTCTGTGCATATTTGCCTTCCTACCTGCTGGGATTCTGTGCCTGCCTCCAGGAGCGGTTGCCAGGGGTGGCCTTTCACCCTACAAGCCAAGCTGGGCTCTGTCGGAGCCCCCCCATGTTTCCACCATCTTTAGATCTGCCCAACTCTGCCCCCAGTGACCTGGGACCTCCCTGCACCCTGCTTCACCTTTCTGCTTCTGTGGCCGGGGGCTGTGTGGGTGTGAAGAGGCCCTGGCTGGCTGTGGACTCTCTGGACTGGACTGGGATGCCTTCTTGATGGAAAGTCAGTACATTGAGGATCAATTATACAGGGAACTGGGGAGCCAGGCATCATGAGACTTGAGGATGACTCTGGTGTTGTTGTTTTTTCTCTCTCTTAATTAAAAGATCATTTTATTGGGGGCTCTTACCACTCTTAGAACCATTCATACATCAGTTGCACCAAACATATTTGTGCATATGTTGCCATCATTATTGTCTAAACATTGACTTTCTATTGAGCGCTTGGTCTCAGCTCTTCTCTCTCTCCCTCCTTCCCCCCTCCCACTCTCGTGAATCCTTGATAAATTATAAATTATGATTTTCATATCTTACACCGACCGCTGTCTTCCTTTCCCCATGGTTTCTGTTGTTCATCCCCCTGTGTGGGGTGTGGTTATGTGTTGGTCATTGCGATCGGTTCCCCCTTCCTCCCCTTCTCTTCCCACCTTCTCCTTAAACTCCTGGTATCACTACTCCCATTCCTGTTCCTGGATTTCGTGTATCCTGAGCTCTTATCTCTTATCTGTACCTGTGCACCTACTCCAGTCTAGTCCAACGTGAAAGGCAGTTACTGGGGTCATGATAGTGGGGGGTGAGGAAGCCTCAAAGAACCAGAAGAATATTGTGTTTCATCGGTGCTGTACTGCACCCTGGTTGGCTCATCCCTTCCCCGTGATCTTTCTGTGAGGGGTTGTCCCACTGTCTACAGATGGGTTTTGGGTCTCTGCTCTGACCCCCGCATTATCAACAAAATGTTTTTTGTTTGTGGGTAGGCTTCTGATGCCTGTTACCCAATCCCATCAACACCTCATGATTGCATAAGTGGTGTGCTTCTTCCATGTGGGCTTGTTTGCTTCTCTGCTAGATGGCTGTATATGTAACTTCAAGCCTTTAAGAGCCCAGACACCATATATTTTGATAGCCGGGCACCATCAGCTTATGGTGCTTGTGCACTCCTTTTGTCTTCAGTGATCGCGCTGGGAAGGTGAGCGGCACAGAATGCCAGGTTGTTCGAACAAGGCGTTCTTGCGTTGAGGGAGAGCTTGAGCAGAGGCCCAAAGTCTGTCCACTTCCTCAATGTATTGCCATATAAATATATGTACATAGGCCAATACCTCTATTTTTATGAACTAATATGTTTACATATGCACACACTTATGCTTATACCTATATCCATACTTTGCTTCCTGGCTCTTTCCTCTGTAAAGTTCTTTCTTACACATAGATGTGAGGGTCACTGGATTTGTGCCTCTAGTCAACCTGGCCTAACACAGTCGTGATGAGTCAGAATCTACTTGGGGGCTGTGGGTTGTCTGCTGTGGGACGCTCTACTTCTGCTGGTTCCCATGCCAGCAGAGTGATCCATGGTGGACAGATTTCAGTGGAGCCCCCAGACTCCGACAGACCAGTAAGAAAGGCCTGGCGATCTTCTAAAAACCAACCAATGGAAACCCCATGGATCACACAGTCTAATGGGTAAACTGCCCTGGGGTGGGGGGGAGGCACATGACTAAGGGGCATTTTGTTCCCTTGCTTTGTTTCACGAGGGGGGCGGCGGGGGGCAACTGGCAGAAGCCAGCATCCACCACCAGGCACGTCCAAGTGTCTGAGCCCCTTCCCTGAGGTCATCTCCCGAACGCGGGCCCTCTCTCTGGCTCCCAGCATGCCCGGCAGCCAGGCCAACAGGATTGTCCCAGAGGTGGGCCCAGTGGTGGTGCTCATGGTTTCAACCTGGTGGTTCTTCGAGTGGAACCATTAACCAACATGCCAAACCTACTGCCGCTGGGTGGATTCAGGCTCATGGCGACCCGATGGACTAGCAGAGCTGCTCCGTAGGGTTTCCAAGACTCTCTGTCTTTACAAAAAGAGACAACCTTGGCTTTCCCCTTGGGTGGGGCTCGGGGCCTTCAACCCCAGAGCTCTCCCCAGCAGTCAATGCTTAACCTGGGACACCACCAGGGCTCCTAGTTGGACCATGGGTGGGGGGACCCTCACTGCCATCGGGATGATTCCAACTCATAGTAATCCTGTAGGGCAGCGATTCTCAACCTGTGGGTCGAGACCCCTTTGGGGGTCGAACGACCCTTTCACAGGCTTCACATGACAGTGATAAGGTAGCAACGAAAATAATTTTATGGTTGTGGGTCACCACCCCATGAAGAACTGTATGAAAGGGTCCCGGCATGACGAAGGCTGAGAACCACTGCTCTAGAACAAGGTAGAACTGTGCCTGTGGGTTTCTAAAACTGTAATTTTTTGGGGGGGGGAGGGGAGTGTAATTGAATTTTTTGTATTGAAAAACAAATATACACTTTGAAATGGATTTGAGGCAAACTGTGCCATAGGTAGATCTCCTTGAAGTGGCTAAACAACATTTAAAAAGCAAGTAACCATCGACGGAAATGTGTCGGTGTGTTAGGCGGGGTACTTTAGAGAAACAAATCCACAGAAACTCATGTATAAGAGAGAGTTTTATATAAAGGTTAAGTGGGCATCATGGAAACATCCCAACCCAGTGCTGCCCAATCCCACAAGTCCAACATTAACCCATATGTCCAACACCAATCCACAAAATTCTCCTCCACCTCACAAAACACACGCAGTGACGCCAACTGCAGGAGGAAAGCAGAGTCAGTGAACGTGTAAACATCGCAGCGCTGGCAGGGGTCTCCACATGACTGCTCCTGCACCCAGGGCTGCATCAGGGTAGGTCCATGTGGCTTCTCCTCAGGCATGTCTTGCAGGAAGTGAGCCTTGCCAACTGAAGCAGGGAACTGGCTAAGGCCCTTGTGTGACCATCAGAAAGCAAGCGACCCGAGAACTAGAAAGGAGAGGCTCACTGAGCCATTTACCCCTCCACCCTTCAATTAACCCCACATGTGTTTATCCGCCAGGTTGGCACAATAAACTAACCACCTCAGTCATCATGTGACAAAGTTCTGCCACACGAATGTAGCCTTTACCATCCTTATGGAGCACACGGGGGGCTTCTCTTATTTCTTCTTCATTGTCTACACCCTTCATGTTTCTTGCCATCCTTGTCAGAAAACCCGGGAAGCCCATTGTGCCATTACCATCAGCAGCTACTTCATGCATCATGTCTTGTAATTCTGCTTCGGTGGGATTAGACCTCAGGACGTCTCCCACTTGCTTGTGGTTATCGGTCTGTCACCACCCTTGTCAATGAGGGAAAAAACTTCCTTGGATTCTGCAATCCAATCTTCAGGCAGTTGGTCGCCCTGCTGTAAGCGCGGCTGGTCTCGGAGCCGCGTTCACACAACCACTCAGCTCGCTAGCCCCACCGGACTCGTCGACTGTAACTCTTTAAAAGAAAGTCTCCTCTTTCTTCTGCGGCATTGCCGGTGGTTTTGAACTGCTGACCTGGAGGCTGGCAGTCCAATCCGTAACCCATTCAAGAAATCCATTGCAAATACTTGTTGCAGTCAACCAGCCTCTAACAATATCACCAAAGTTCGTAGGTGCAACTGTAGGGCAATAATGTATAAAGATTATCGTAAAGTATAGAGACTAAGAGAGGGAGGGGGGGATGATAGAATAAAGGAGTCAGACACATTTCACAGTAGCATGCTCACCTCAGCCCTTCTTGGTGGTCCACGTGCAGGTGGGAGAAGAGAGGAGGTGTGGAGGGGGTGAATATAGTTCTGACCAAGGCTTGTATATCTTTAGGGGGCTGTCAAGCCCCTCTGATTACAGGTACCCACAAACATAACAGGAAGGGGCTGGACAATAGGCAATACGTGCAATGAGAGGGGAACTAAGTAGGGGTGTACATGCAATAGGAGGGGAAGGGATTAGGGGTACACATGTGACAAGATGGGTAGATCCTAGCTTCAAGATGGTAGCCTAAACTTGGTCTACCTGAGTTGGCTTGATCTTGTCTCTGGGCTCTCCTTCAAGGACACAATCCACGGTCCTTATCAGCAGGGTGTGAGCCCCACCTGTAGTGGGACAGACAATAGTGTCTGATTACTCCAGATGACTGATGTCCTCAGGGAGAATACCTCTAAGCAGCTGTCCTCACAACCTGGGGAGAAACTTTCTGTATATCACAAATACTTACCTGGTAAAAGAGACACCACGATCACCAAAAATGCACTAGGAAAGAAGCATATTAGGCTAAAATAATAATAGTTTTCTGAGGTGGCCTGCTATAGAGCAATGGAGGCTTGGAAAGTGTGTGTGTGTTGGGGGTGTACTTGTCCAGTTGCTTCTCAATCACAATGACCCTATTATGTACAACAGAAGGTGTGTGAGTCCAGGTTGACCAGAGAAACAAATCCAGGGCACTCATCTATATGTAAGAGAGAGCTTTATATAACAGAGCAATTATGTATTGAGAAAACATCCCAGCCCAGTCCACATCAAGTCTGTAAGTCCGATATTCACCCATAGGTCCAGTACCAGTCCATAAATTCCTCTTCAGACTCAGGCAACACATGCAATGATGCCGAATGCAGGAAGATCACAGGCCCGTGAGTGGAAAGTCTTGTGGATCCAGTGGCGATGTGTCCCGTCCCACGGGTCATCAACAACGTGGATACCTGAAAGAGGGACTGGAAATGAAGATGGTCAAGAGACGCGAGAAATGGAGGCAAGACAGGAATCTGATCAAGCATCGTTTATTGAGCTGAGAGCAGAGGTTTAAATAGCCAGCGAAGGGCGGGCACCATTACATCACATGGAAATAAGGTACAGCTGAGGTAGCCAATAGTCGTGCATCTCCCAAATAAGGAAGAAATGGCGGGCAACTGTGATCGAACAGGTAAGTGTGCTAATGAAACATACCAGGCACCTGGGGGTAAATGCCACCAGTCATGTATTGACCAATGAACATAGCAGCTGCTAGTGAAAGAGCACCAATCCTAGCAAGGGTCAAGACAGCCACCATCTGGTGGGTGAAACAAAGGCAGTAAAACTACAGGGAACAGTTTGTATGGCAGGAAACAGTAAATTCATAAAGGTCGTACATGGCTTAAATCCAGGTAGGGTAGTTCCCTACAGCAGTGGAAGCATCTCAGCACTGACAGGGCTCTCCACGTGGCTCCCACAGCTCCAGGGCTCTGGCTTCCACGGTGTAGCTCCACATGTCTTGTCAACAGGAAGATGAAGCAGAGAGTGTATGTGTGTGTGTCCCACCTCCAGGGAGGAAGATAGGAGTGCCCAGAATCCTCAGGAGAAGGCCATGCCCACACAGAGGCATGATTGGCTATGAACTGATTGACAAGCTAGACTCCACCCCTTTGCAAGTTGATGGGAGATGGTGGAACTGCCCCGGAAGGAAACCCTCCCCGCAGTCTTGCGCCATCCTCCCAATGTTCTCCTATTTGAGCCCCTTGTGGCTGCCACTGCATCAATCTGTGTCCTTGAGAACATTCCTCTATTTGCTGTTCTGCTCCTTTACCGAGTATGACGTCCTGGTCCAGGAACTGGTTTCCCCTGACAACATGTCTCCAATATGTGAGGCAAGCGCAAAGGAGAAGCTTGAGCTGTGAATACGCCAACCTAGAGTGTTGTGTTGGTAGGTGCCCTTGAGCTTGATGAACAGTCAAGTACTTAACCGATGTGCTGCAGGGGCTCCTGGGAACCTTGACCAGACGTAATGCACGGCCACTGAGTTGATTCCAACTCTTAGAGAGGAGGCAGAGGGCAGCCATAGAGGAATGCTTCCAAGAGAAAACTCAAACAAGGACAAAACCCTCACTCATATATTTATAGGTTTAGTATGAAGGTAGCAGACATATCAAGTATCAAGTACTCCCTCAATGCAAGAACACTTTGTTCTAATAACCTGGCATTCCATGATGCTCACCTTCCCGACAGGCTCGCCGAAGACAAAGCAGGTGCATAAGCAAATGTGGTGAAGAAAGCTGATGGTGCCTGGCTATCAAAAGATCTAGCATCTGGGATCTTACAGGCTTGAGGATAAACAATCGGTCATCTAGCTGGGAAGTAACAAAGTCCACATGGAAGAAGCACACCAGCCTGCTTGACCAGGAGGTGTTGTTGGGACCAGGTATCAGGCATCAAAAGACTCCAAAACAAACAATCTATGTGAACAAGACGGGGGGGGGGGGGAAGTGGAGACCCAAAGGCTATCTGTAGACAATTGGACATCCCCTCAAAGAATGGTCACAAGAAAGGGATGAGTCATCCATGGTGCAGTATACCACTGATGAAACATAAAACATTCCTCTAGTTCTTTAATGCTCTCCCACCCCACCCCCACTCCTCCTATTATCATGACCCCAGTTCTACCTTACAAATCTGGCTAGACCAGAGCATGTACAATGATACAGATACGAGATCTCCACACATGGAATCCAGGACAGATAAACCCCTCAGGAACAACGATGGGAGTATTGATGCCATGAGGGTTGGGGGGAAAGGGGGGAAATGATTGAAATGATCGATGTATGACTCTCCCCACCCTGGGGGAGGGACAACAGAAACATGGGTGAAGGGAGACAGTGGACGGTGTAAGATATGAAAATAATAATAATTCATAAATTATCAAGGGTTCATGAGGGTAGGAGGGTCGGAGAGGGAGGGAAAGATGAGAAGCGGATATCAAGGGCTCAAGTAGAAAGAAAATGTTTTGAAAAGGATGATGGCAACAAATGTACAAATGTGCTTGAGAGGTTGAAGACGGGGCACCGGGATGCTCACTGGCCAGAGGAAGGCCGGGGCAGCACAGAGGCCCCTCCTGTCACTCCCGGGTCTTTTGGCACCGAGATGAGAGGTTGGAGACAGAGATACAGAACAGAGAATTTAGCTGGGAATGTGGAGTTGAGAAAGGTTTTATTGAGGCAGGGAAAGAACTCTCGAGAGGGAAGGGACAGCAGAGAAGGATGGGGCATCTTGAGCCCTCCGGTGGGTTCTGAGACCCAATGAGTTAGGTCAGGGAAACCGCGTCTGGCAGTGAGGCAGGGGGACATATACAGGGCTTGAGCCAAGGACGGATGTGCGGATAAGGGGAAGGAGAACCTTCTGGTGATGCAGTTGCAGGGTCTGAGCCAGGATGTGGTCTGGGAATCAATCATCCTGGAACACTGAGGGAAGGGGCTGTACAGACCCAGCCGGGAGAGATAAGCTCCGTGGAATGCTGGAGGCAGGAACTGCACAGTCCAGCTCTGACCTTCAGAGGCGGGGGAAGAGGCCGCACAGTCCAGCTGGCTATCTTTCGGGGGAGCTGGGGGAGGCGGCTACATGATCCAGACCTGGTCCAAACAGTGCTTGACACAATGGATGTTTGGATTGTTATAAGAGCTATAAGAGTCACAAGCAGTCCTTGAACTAACTACAAGCTTTTCTTGTTTCTTGTTGCGTTGGGGTTTTTGGTTTTTTTTTTGACATTGGCTTGTGGGTGCTATTGTTGTTTTGTTTTATTTTGTTGCTTGGTTTTGCTCTGTCTTGTTTTTGTGCATGTTATTTTCTCCACAGGTCTGTCTTAATAAGATAGGCTGGATGAACAATCTGGAGGAGAAGACAACAGGATCGACAGTTCCGGGGGGATAAGGAACAGGAGGGAGGTGGGGGGCGGGGAGGAAGTTATGTTAACAACCTCAGGGACAAGGGAACAACAAGTGATCCAAATTGATGGTGAGGAGAGTGTAGGAGGTCTGGTAGGACGTGATCAAGGGTAATGTAACCAAGAGGAATTACTGAAACCCAAATGAAGACTGAGCATGATAGTGGGACAAGAGGAAAGTCAAAGGAAATAGAGGAAAGAGCTAGGAAGCAAAGGGCATTTATAGAGATCTAAATAAAGGCATGTACATGTGTAAATATATTTATATATGAGGATGTGGAAATAGATCTATGTGCATACATGTATAAATTTAGTATTAAGGTAGCAGATGGACTTTGGGCCTCCACTCAAATACTCCCTCAATGCAAGAATACTTTGTTCTAGTAAACTAACATTTCATGATGCTCACCTTCCCAACACAGTCGCTGAAGACAAAGCAATTGCATAAGACAAAGTAGGTGCATAAGCAACTGTGGGGAAGAAAGTTCATGTGCCCAGCTATCAAAAGATATAGCGTCTGGAGTTTTAGAGGTTTGAAGGTAAACAAGCAGCCATTTAGCTCAGAAGCAACAAAGTCCACATGAAAGAAGCACACCAGCCTGTGCGATCATGAGGTGTTGAAGGGATCAGGGATCAGGCAGCAAAGAACAAAAAATCATATCATTGTGAATGAGGGGGAGTGCAGAGTGGAGACCCAAAGCCCATCTGTAGGCAATTGGACATCCCCTTACAGAAGAGTCACAGGGAGGAGATGAGCCAGTCAGGGTGCAGTGTAGCAATGATGAAACATACAACTTTCCTCTAGTTCTTAAATGTTTCCCCCCACCACCACTATCATGATCCCAAATCTACCTTGCAAGTCTGGCTAGACCAGAGGATGTACACTGGTACAGATAGGAACTGGAAACACAGGGAATCCAGGATGGATGATCCCTTCTGGACCAGTGGTGAGAGTGGCGATAGCAGGAGGGTGGAGGAGAGTGGGTTGGAAAGGGGGAACAGATTACAAGGATCTACATATAACCTCCTCCCTGGGGGACAGACAACAGAAACGTGGGTGAAGGGAGACGTTGGCCAGTGTAAGATATGACAAAATAATAATTTATAAATTACCAAGGGTTCACAAGGGAGTGGGGAGCAGGGAGGGAGGGGGGGAAATGAGGAGCTCGTGCCAGAGGCTTAAGTGGAGAGCAAATGTTTTGAAAATGATGAGGGCAATGAATACACAGATATGCTTTACACAATTGATGTATGTGTGGATTATGATAAGAGTTGTATGAGACCTTAATAAAATGATTTTTAAAAGCCTAATAAAAGAACTATAAGAGCCCCCAATAAGATGATAAAAAACAACAACAGGAAAACACAACCCCTCACTGCTATGTAGTTCATGCCGACATACTGATCCTCTAAGACAGCGGTTCTCAACCTTCTTCATGCCGCGACCCTTGAATACAGTTCCTCATGGGGTGGTGACCCCCAACCATAAGATTATTTTCGTTGCTACTTCATCACTGTCATGTTGCGACTGTGATGAATCAGGCGACCCCTGTGAAAAGGTCGGTCCATTCCCAGAGGGGTCTTGGCCCCCAGGTTGAGAACCGCTGCTCTGAGACAAGCTAGAATTTCCTCGGTGAGTGTCAGAGATGTACTCTTTATGGGAGCAGAGAGCCTTTCTTTCTCCCAGGGAGCTCACTTGTGGGTTTGAACCGCTGACCTTAAGTTTGACAGCCCCATGCATGAGCACGCCACCAGGGTTCCTGATGCTTCCAACAGAGGATGCCATATTGGAACGTTTTCAGAGAAAAGCCAGTGTTGGAGTCCCCTAATCTGGTGTCAGTTTGAGGAATGAGAGTGTAGGGGTGGAGTCTAGCCTGTCCATCTGGAGAGAGCCAATGAGACCTCTGTGTGGGCGTGGCCTTCTCCTGAGAATTCTGGGAAATCCAGGATTCCTTCCTGGAGGCAGGAGACACTCTACTGACAAGGTTGACTTTCCTGGGAGACACTGCAGCTGACAAGACACATGGAGCCATCCGAGTGCCCTGAGCCGGACAAGCCACATGGACACAACCAGACCTCAGAAGCCAGAGAAGTCACAGAGAGACCCATGCCAGCACTGAGATGCTTACCACGCCACTGGACCCAAAGACTTTCTACCCACTGGCTTGAGATCGTCCTGCATTTGGCTTCATTGTATGTGTGTGAGTCTGAAGAGGACTTTAGAGATTGGTATCGGACCAATGGGCTAATATCAGATTTATGGCCTTGGACTGCACTGGTTGGGATGTTTTCTCAATGTACAATTACCCTTTATATAAGACCCTCTCCTACATACATATTGCGTGCTTATGAATTTGCTTTTCTAGTCTACCCAGACTAAGACAGCCACCCACAGGACTGACAACCATAGGGAGAGGTTAGCCCCATTAACTTGTGGGGCACGGGTGTGAAACTGCTAGAATCAACAGAGTAAAAGTTAAAGCAGGCTGTATGAAAACCGGGGTTTGAGGTAGGCCTAGGTTTCGGTTTCAATTTCAGTTTTGTTTCAAGTTCCTGGTCACTGATGCAACACATCACCTGATCCACCTAACCAATGGGACATCGCCTGACATCGCCTGATCCAACCTAACCAATGGGACACATGGCCTGATGACGCCTTAGCCAATAGAACTCAAGTGACAGCCCACCAGTGACCGGCCAATCAGGAAAGCACGCGCGAACCTACTCACCAATCACCGCTGGACAATGCTGGCGCCAGAAGTTTTCTCCAATAAGTTTAAAGAACAGCCACTCTGGACTGCCCCCTTGTCCCTGGGCCTATAAAAGCCCGGGGAACAAAGTGCTTGGGGCTGATTCCCTTTGGACGTTGGGGCCCTGAGCTAGCAAATAAACTCCGTTTGCCACTTGTGCATCTCAACTGGTCGTGATTATTGCGTGTGCCCAAGGTAAGCTCGCCTTCCTTCCCCGAATCTAACAAACTGACTGGGAAAACTGCCCTCCCGGGGGAGTCTCTCCGGTGGAGTTTACAGCTTTCTATGTACCTGTCTGAACGGATGAATAAACACACCTTTGTCTAAGCTTCCTTTCCAGGACTTCAGACAGAAAGAAAGAAGTGAACAAACTTCTTTGCTTCTATCCTTTTTCTTTTCTTTTAAAAAGCGTGCACCTTGCTCTCTGCCTGTAGCCTTATACGGTGGTACGTGCAGCTCCTGGGTTTGAACTGCTCACCTTGTGGTGAGCAGCCCAACCTGTCACCACCACACCGCCAAAAGCAGCTTCCAAAGAGAAAAACAAACTGCCATCCAGTGGGTTTTGGCCCATAGTACCCGCTATCAGACAGGGAAAAACTTCCCCTGTGGGTTTCCAAGTCCCGGGGCCAAGGGTCTTACCAGTTGGGCAGCTCATGGCAAGGTCAGCAGTTTGAAACCACCAGCCGCTCTACGGGAGAAAGATGAGGCTTTCTACTCCCATGAGAAGTTACAGTCTCGGAAACCCACAGGGACCGCTCGACCCTGATCCATGGGGTCGCTTTGAGTTGGAAATTACGGGGTGGCCGAGAGTTGAGAAAGAAGCTTCCAGGGCTGGAAAACCAATGTTCTGTCACGAGGCCCGATTTAAGCAGTGGGGCTGCCATTGGCAAGGTCAGCAGTTGGAGCCCACCCGCGGTTCCTGGGGAGGGAGACGGGACAATCTCCTCCCACGCAGGGTTACAATGCTGGGATCCCACAGAAGCCGTCCTACCCTGTCGTACAAGGTCACTGTGAGTCAGAATCAACTACACGGCAGTGGATGGTTGGCTTTGGGTAGTACCCTTATTAGCTACGGATGATTAGCCATGTTAACTACGAGTCTGGTGATTGTTTTCTTGAAAGGGCTTCAAAAACGTGTGTGTGTGTGTGTGTGTGTGGTCTGCCCCATCACATGGAGTCACTCTGGGTCTAAACTAATGCCATAGTAGTAACATAACTCAAAACAAAAACCAAACTCACGGCCATCCAGTCCATGCTGACTCATAGTGACCCTAAACAGGGTGGAACTGCCCCTGTGGGTTTCTGAGACTGAAACTCTTTCCAAGGACAGAAAGCCTTCTCCTCTTGCCTTGGAGCCACTGGTGGTTTCGAACTGCTCACCTTACAGTTAGCTGCCCAGCGTGTACCCACTACACCACCAGGGCTCCACAGGGCTTCTCACATAGCCTCGTTCCCCCTGATGGCTCAGCGGATAAAGATTCATTCCAAGGACAGCCCCAGGCTGAAGCATTGAGGATGCTACATTCCAACCTGTAACATGAGGTCCTCAGCTTTGAAGGAGACCGGGACGGCCCCGGAGCCGCCTCTGGATTAAACTCAAGAACTAACACAGCGGCCGGCTGTTAGATAAAATGAGAGTTAAGGGCAGCTATTGTCGGAGACCAAATCAGGGTCAAGGTTTTCCCACCGAGAGGAACAGCCTTCGATGGTCACCAGGTGTGTGGGAGGGGCAGGATGAGAAGGTGGAGCCACCGGCTAGAGCAGAGGTTCCCAAATGTCGCGGGCCACCAACCCTTTTCAGAAAGAAGAATTACGCAGCAACCCCTGGAAATGGAAGACGTCTGTACGATCGCCCCTACTCCAGGATGAAGTGTCGAGATCCAGTGAAACACGGCCTTCGAGTCGATGCCGACTCAGAGTGGCCCTATATGCGGCAGGGTAGACCTGACCGAGGTGAGTTTCCAAGACTAACTCCGTATTTTTTTTCCAAGACAAACTCTACAGCAAGAGGAAATTCAGTCTTTTTTCCCTCTGGAGGATGGGCTCCCTGATGGGGTCTCTGCTGCTGCCCTTGTGCTTCGCAGCCTAACTCTCAATCAAGGGCTCCTCAAATAAAGTATAGGTGTCTGCTTCTACACCCCCTCCAGCATCCAGTGTCCTCCAGGGGGCAGGGTCACCCACCTTGGGAAATGATGGTAGAAGGTGTCCCTGCCATTGAGTTGATTGTGACTCACAGTGACCCTATAGGACCGGGTAGACCTGCCCCGGTGGGTTTCCCAGACTGTCACTCTTAACAGCAAGATTTTTGGACGTATTGTCAGGAGAGACCAGGCCCTGGATGGAGAAGGACTTCATGCTTGGGAAAATGGAGGGGCAGCGAAACAAGGGAAGACTCTCAAGGAGACGGATCGACACAGTGGCTGCAACAATGGGCCCAGGCATGCCGCAGGCCCGGGTAGTGTTTCATCCGGATGTGTGTAAGGTCGCCATGGGCTGGAGCCAACTCTATAGCACCCTTGTCTTTCTCCCAAGGAGCAGCTGGTGGTTTCAAACTGCTGACCTCTCCGTTAGCACCTCTACACGTGACCACTACACCACCAGGGCTCCTCTTGGTAAAGGGCAGGCAGGTGTTTATGTGGGAGAGGGGAAAAGGTGGGGTGTGGCACGGCAAGCTATTGGGAGGTTTGGTGAGCAGTTTAAGTTGCCGAATATAAAAACTTGATGATTTTTTTAAAAGATTAATGCTCTTATAAGAATCTTTTCTGTTGAGTTTTTATGTGCACAGGTGGAGGAGTTGCCCCATTAAAAAACAAACACATTTTATTGGGGCTCATACAACTCTTTTCACAATCCATACATATACATACATCAATTGTATAAAGCACATTCCTACATTCTTTGCCCTAATCATTTTCAAAGCATTTGCTCTCCACTTAAGCCCTTTGCATCAGGTCCTCTTTTTTTTGCCCTCCCTCCACGCTCCCCCCGAGTTGTGCCATTTTATAACAAGACTAGAATATTTTAATAAAGCAGTTCGAATTCTGGGGGGGGGGAAGATCTGCAAGGTAAACCTCCACTTAATTCGCAATACAAATGGCTTCTTTTTATTTATTTTTTTGAAATCAACTGAGAGTGAATTCAATCAGCTGTCTTGGTTCTGTTGATAGATCAAAAATTAGCCTTGACCTTGAACATGCAAATGAGGAGCCCCGGTGGGAAGAGGGCTTCATGTGTTGGGCTGGTCACTTCAACTCCGAGGGCAGCAGTTCCAAACCAGCAGCTGGGCCGAAGGAGAGAAGAGGCTCTCTCGTGGTTAAGAGTGGCACGGCTAACGGGAGTGTTGCCAATGTGAGACCACCAGCCACTCCGCGGGAGAAAGATGGGGCTTTCTACTCCTGTCAAGAGTTAGTCTCATGAACCCTTGATAATAAATTATTATTTTGTCATATCTTACACTGTCTGACGTCGCCCTTCATCCTCTTTTCTGTTGTCCTTCCCCCAGGGAGGAGGTCACATGTAGATTCTTATAATCGGTTCCCCCTTTCTACCCCACCTTCCCTCCCGGTATCACCACTCACACCACTGGTCCTGAAGGGATCATCCACCCTGGGTTTCCTGTTCCTATCTGTACCAGTGTACATCCTCTGGTCTAGCCAGATTTGTAAGGTAGAATTGGGATCATGATACTGGGGGGAAGGGGGGGGTAGAAGCATTTAGGAACTAGAGGAAAGTTGTGTGTTTCATCGTTGCTATACTGCACCCTGACTGGCTCGTCTCCTCCCCGAGACCCTTCTTAAAGGGGATGTGCAGTTGCCTACAGATGGGCTTTGGGTCCCCACTCCGCACTCCCCCTCATTCACAAGGACATGATTTTTTGTTCTTTGGTGCCTGATACCTGAGCAAATGTTTTGAGAATGATGATGGCAATGGATGTATAAATGTGCCTGACACAATGGATGGATGGGTGGATTGTGGTAAGAGTTGCATGAACCCCTAATAAAATGATTTTTAAAAATAGAGTCAGAGTCTCAGAAGCTCACTGGGACTCTTCTTCTCCATCCTAGAGCGTTGGGGGGTGTAATCAACTTGATGGCAGTGAGGGTGTGTGTGTGTGTGTGTGTGTGTGTGTGTGTGTGTGTGTGTGTGTTTATGTGAAATAAGAACGTGTGCCCTGAGCAAGATGGTAGCCCTCTTGATGGGAATCAGCCACGTTGAAATGGAATCCTCTTGTATATACATTTATTGATTGTATGTATTGTCACACCCTGACTTAGGACGTGCTCTGACTGGGAGGCCTGGTGGCGGAGTGGGCTCTGTGTTGGGTTGGTAACCTCAAGGTCAGCTATTCGAATCACTCTACCAACTCTTCCTCGGGAGGAAGATGAGACTGTCGGCTCCCGTCAGGACTGACAACCTCAGAATCCCCAGGAGGGAGTCGTCCGTCCTGTCCGCCATATAAATCAGAACCATCGACTGACTCAGTGGTAGTGGGTTGGGTTTGTCTTTTCAGGGTTCAAACTCGCGTTTGAAAGGCCCGTTACCATTTGAGTGCTGTTTGGAGTGGAGATGCCCTCCCCAGCATTCTCAGTCGTTGGGGAAGATAAGGGGGCTCTGGCCAGCTGGAAAGTAGATGTCACGATCATGAATTGTAGGTTTCTTCCTTTATGGACTCCCTGTAATTTTTTGTGCGCTGTGTGCTTGTTGCCTTCATGCGGCCTGCCGCGTGTCGTAATGTAATCCCACAGTGTGGACACAGGTCACCGTCAAGAAGACCCGAATCCTCACAACCGGACCCCTCAGACACATCGTGATACATAGAGTGGGCAGGGGGGCGGGGTTGACGTGAAGGATTTCGTCTGGCTTGGGTCCACAATCACAATCGATGCTCAAGGAAACAGCAGGCCAGAGCTTAAATAACCCATCGCACTGGGAAAATTCGCTCCCCTGGCCCTCTGCGGAGGATTGAAAAGCAAGGAGGTCACTGAGGACTAAGGTGTGCCTGACCGGAAGCCATGGTCGTTTCCAGCGCCGCATATGCCCGGAACCGTTGGATGTTGAAGAAGGAAGACTGAAGAACAATGAACACATTGCAATGACAGGGTTGGTGGAAAATATCCGGAGTGCCAAAAAAAGCAAGTGCCGTCCGAGCTCTGCTCCTTAGAGGCGAGGCGGAGGAGGCTTTGTCTCACAGACAGTATCGTCATATACTGTCAGGGGAGGCGAGTCCCTGGGTGGCAGAGGAAACCAGCCTCGGACAACCACAGGGATCGTAGGCGCATTTATAGGCCGACCGTATATGATTATCCTAGTAAAGTCATACAGAAGAGGAGAGAGTAAGATAAAGGAGTCAGACACATGTCATAGTAGCAGGCTCACCTCCAGGATGGCCATGACCTCCGCCGCCAGGCCTGAGCAGAGAGAAGGGAGGAGGAGCTATATTTCTTTCTTTTTTTTTTTTGGAGCTATATTTCTAACCAAAGCTTATCTATACTTGGAGGGGGGTGCGTGCAAGCCCCCCCTGATGACAGGTAACCACATAGGTAACAGGAAGGGGCTGTACAGTAGGCATATGCGTCACGGGATGAGCGAGGGGTGTGCGCACAATAGGAAGGGAAGGGACGGGTACGTATTCATGTGACAAAATGGGGGGGGGGGATCCTAGATTCAAGATGGCAAGCTAACCTTGATCCTCCGTAAGTTGGCTTGACCTTGTGTCTGGAGAATAATCCCTGTCCTTAGCAGCAGGGACTGATTGCTCTAGCTGGCTGATGTCCCCAGGGAGATAACTTCTAAGCAGCGGGACCTCAAACTGCGCTGGTAAGGAGGTTCTAGGCTGGGGTATGCAATATGGGAAGCAACCTGGGGACAAACCTTTTTGCATCCCACACCTGGGGAAGGGCATCCTGCTTGGTAAAGCAGAGGGGCGGCGAACTAGAGCAAGACCCTGAACAAGCTGGATGGACAGCGTGACTGCCCCAACGGGCTCGAACCTAAGAATCTCTGTGAGGATGGAGCAGGACCGGGCCGTGTTTTGTTCTGTTGTGAAAAGGGTTACTATGGGTCAGAGCTGATTCGATGGCACCTAGCAACCACAATGTGTCATAGGAATTATAGCCGACCTGTGTGTCACCCACGATTAAGATTGGCTGAAGAAATTGTTATAAATAGAACTTGGAAATTAGGACAACAGGTGCACCTGTGAGATTCGAGCTGTTGGCCAGGAAGGGGTGGTATACCTAGGTGGGTGTTACACCTGGATTGACCCATCTAAGCCGGGTGAAATTGATTCAGCCATTGGGGTCCACCAGTATCATCAACCACACCTCCCAATAGGGGGTGGGGTGGGGGATGGTCTTAAAAAGGCCAGAGGTTTTCTCTCTGGCTCTCTCTCCCAGCGGCTGCTCCACAGTTCCGTGCCACCGGGCTGCACAGCCTAAGGCAGTTGTGCCCGGTCCTGCCAACTGTGCTGCCGACTCTGTCTGGCTTGCGTTCCATTGACTGTACAACCTGACACTGCTTCTAACCTTCATCAAACCCACTTGGATCCCAACCCAGGCTTCGGCGTGAATTCTCTCTCGAGAAGCCAAGGATCGAGGTATCCCTGTCCCACTCGAGAGAGATTAACACACCCCTGAGGCAGCTCAGTTCTCCTGCATGTTCCATGAGCTAGCCGCTGAATGCTCGCTTGTTCTTTCCCTGTCCCACTGGGTTGTTCTTGGGTCAGACCCCGCTCACAGGGAACCTGTGTCAGCAGGACACACTGCCCGGCCCTGCACCGCCCGCACAAGCATTGTTAGGCTTGAGCTGACCGGGGAAGCCACTCTGTCAGTCCATTTCATCTGTGGCCTCCTCTTTTCCACTGACCTCTACCTTACCAAGCACAGTGTGCCTTCTCCAGGACAGATCGCTCCCCCAAAGCCTGTGAGATAAAAATCTCACCTCTCTGGCTTCTAAGGAACCTTCAGGATGTGCTTTTTCCAAGACACATTTGTCTGGGTTTCTGGGAGGCCATGGTATCTTGGAAACATCCCGGAGCATTCTACTCTGACCCTCAGCATTCCTATGAGTTAGATTCAACCGGGTGACGGTGGTTTGGGGGTCTTCTGTGGGGGTGGAGAGGGGGGAGGGGATGATTCGAGCCAGAGTCCTTAGAACTCAAACAAGCCACAGGATAGCTCCCAGAAGGCACGCAGTAAATTATTACAATGTACTTCACCAGGGGACATTTAAGCCTCTCTGTGTGAGAGAGAGAGAGACAGAGAGGAGATGAGTCTGGAACTTTGTGTTCAGTGTTTATGTAAGCTCTGTGTGTTCTCATTCCAAATACACAATAAGACATAATTGAAGCCCACACTTGAAGCAGGCAGCAAGAGGACCAGAGTGTATCCTGGAACCCAGAGAGAGGTCATGTTGGATGCAGGGCTTCATTGTCTTGGCAATGCCATGCCAACTGTTGCCATGGGAACCGGAGCATCGTGAGTTGTCATGGAAACGAGGGCTCGGGCTCTGGCCCTGAGTGCGTCAGGCCTATTTTAAAATCTGTAACCAGGGTGAAAGGAATTCTGCTGGCGCTGCCAGGTAATGTGTGGCACTTGCTAACTGCCAGGTTGGTGGTTCAAACCCTCCAGCCCAGGTGCCGAAGCAAGATGAGACTGCTTGCTCCTGGGAAGATGTACGGTCTTGAAAACGATATACGTCTATCCATATAATTGAGGAGTCCTGGTCGTGGAGTAGTTGAGTTGCTAATTGCAAACCCCAAGGTCAGCAGTTCCTAAGGACCAGCCACTCCTAGGGAGACAGACGAGACTTTCTGTTCCCGTGAAGAATTACAGTCTCGGACACTCACTGGGCCAGTTCTAGTCCCATAGCGTCACTGCATCAACTCGATGGCAGTGATAGATATGTATGTATATCTATGCATTTGCATATATACATATTCATTGTGAGTTGGAATCCACTGGATGGCAGGTGGCTCCTTGGTAGGAGGGTCAGGCAGAGCTGCCTCCATATTAGGAGGGACACCATGATGAAGTACTTAATATACCAGGGGGCTTTACAAAGGTCGTGGGAGAATGGAATGAACAGATCATGGAATTTTTTCCTAAATTTTTGGGAACTCCCATATATATTATGCAAACCGTATATCCTCATACATAGGTACATACACATTTATATGTGAATAAACATCGACTGATATATACTCCTTTTCAGCTATACAAATAATTAAATTTTTTCTCTTGAGTATTTTAAATAGTTCATAGTTCCATTTTTAAGCATAATTTTCAATTTAGTCATTTTCTTTATTGTTTATTTTATTTGGGGGGGATTTGTTATATATTTAAATCATTTTATTGGGGTCTCCTACAGATAATATAACAATCAATTTAGTCGTTTTCTTGATCCTATATCCTAAACCCCACAAACTAGAAAATGATTGTTTCTAAAAAAGAAAAAAAAGATTTTTTTCTTTTCTGAACTCAAGAAGGAAGAGAATGTTCCGAAACGGCCCGTGGCAGCAATTGTACAATCGTCATGGATGCGGACGGAATGGTGGAACGGTATGATACCAAGAAGATGGCTCGGTAAAAAACAGAACACTTGTTTCCCCTCCGCACATGCGTCTTTCAAACAGCCCAGCGCAAAAGCTTCATTTTCTGTCTGCCTTGAGCATGACGCATGTTTTTTTTTAATTTAAAGAGAACACGTATTACGTCAAAAGAGACAAGGAGAACATAGAGACTCAGACTCGCCGTCCGGAGGAGGGAGGCCATTCGCATGGGGTCCAAATGGCCTTGGTGGTTTGTGGACACACCAACCTTTAAAGAGGGTAAAGAAAACTGTCTCACACACACACACACACACACACACACACACACACGATTGGCGACAGATCAATGCATCCCAGTGACAGGTGGACGACAGACGCAGGTTGGGACACCTGCGTTGTGAGACAGAAGGGCTTGCACTTCAGAAAGGCAAACTCTGCCATCCTGGGTCCCCAAATGCAGAAAAATTTTGTCAAAAAACGTATGATTCTGCCCCCGGCTCTTCCACCAGGAGAATGAATAACAGAAAGGTGGGTGTGAAAGGGGACAGCAGTCGGTGTAAGATATGAAAATAATAATAATTTATCATTAATCAAGGGTTCCTGAGGGTGGATGAGTGGGGAAGGGAGGGGGAAAAAGAAGAGCTGATGTCAAGGGCTCAAGAAGAAAGAAAATGTTTAGAAAATGATGATGGCAGGAACTGATCACAAGGATCTCCATATAACCCCCTCCCAGGAGGATGGACAACAGAAAAGTGGGTGAAGGGAGACATCGGTCAGTGTAAGATGTGAAAAAAATAATAATTATCCATGAGGGAGGGAGTGTGGGGGAGGGAAGGGGAAAATGAGAAACTGATACCAAGGGCTCAAGTAAAAAGAAAATGTTTGAGAATGATGATGGCAACAAATGTACAAATGTGCTTGACACAATGGGTGGATGGATGGATTGTGATGAGTTGTACAAGCCCCCAATAAGATGCTTAAAAAGAAAATGATGATGGCAACATATCTACCAATACGCTCAATACAATTGATGGATCGATTGCTATAAGAGCCCTCAATAAAATGATCTTTCAAAACAAAACCAAGCAAACATATGATCCAGGGTGACTCTTTTTTAATGAAGGGTCCATACTAGGAAGGCTAAGGGTTTTCACCAAGGGTAGGCTGCCCCTTCTTAGTTTACCCACAAGTAGAAGAGAAATCAGCTTCTTAAGAGAGATATGCTCACCCCCGGCTGGTCGTGAATTCCACTAGAAATGCACTGAGCACCATTGTAGGAGTGTCTATCCATCTCCCCGGGCTTTAGCACAGCAACGACTGGGTCTTCTCTTACGCCCCCACCCCAGGGAAAAGCTGATCCTGGCCAAAATGAGACCTCCTCTGGGGAATTCCCTTGGAAGATGTTCAACTAAGAATGTGACAAACGGATTATAAGCATCAGGCAGTCACCCCATAACATGGCCCCCGGAGGACCAGATGACACCATGACATGCTCAGCCCCCAAATGACAAATCAACTTGCCTTTTCCCTGTTTTGGAATCTGTTTTTTTCAACAGACTGAATTCTTCCACAGGGCACAAGAGCATGATGCTCCTTGAAGATCTAGCTGTAATGGGACTCAGGTGGGCCCCTGGTGGTGGAGCGGTTACATGGTGGGCAGTTCGAAACCAGCAGCGGGCTCCTCGGGAGGAAGCCTGGGCTTTCTACTCCCGAAACAGTCACAATGGCAGAAACCCACTGCAGGTGGCCGCTAGGAGGCAGCACTGCCTTGGTAGCAGTGCGTTGCTGTTTTTCCTCTTTTGTCTATGGGATCAAGGTGACAACGGCGACTGGAAAGATGAGATAGGAGGTTCAGGGGACAGTGATTTTGTGTGTTCAGGGGGGGAACGACTCAGGAAAAGAAGATGAGAACGGGGCATGACTCAAAGAAAGCCACCAATGTCCCTGGATGACACACGGAGAAGCGATGGACGCGGTAAGCCTTCAGTGTGGATCAGGAGCCCCATCCTCACAACTAGATCATAGACACCCTCATGATAAATGGAGAAAACACTGTGTGTGAGTCCGGGTGGACTAGAGAAACAAATCCAGAGACACTCTTATGTGTATAAGAAAGCTTTATATAAAGTATTGTATATTAAGAAACCATCCTAGGCCAGTCCAGATCAAGTCCATCCGTTCTATATTAGCCCACAGGTCCGATACCAGTCTATCAATTCCTCTTCAGGCTCATGCAACACATGTAATGATGCCAAGTGCAGGAAGGTCACAGGCCAGTGGGTGCAAAGTCTTGTGGATCCAGTGGCAACGGAAGCATTTCAGCGCTGGCGTGGGTCTCCACATGGCTCCTCCAGCTCCACGGCTCTGGCTCCATCAGTGTAGCTCCGTGTGGCTTGTCAACAGGAACATCTCCAGGGAGAGTGAGGGTCCTGACTCCAGGGAGGAAATATAGGAGTTCCCAGAATCCTTAGGAGAAGGCCACGCCCACACCGAGTCCTCATTGGCTATGACCTGATTGACAGGCTAGACGCCACCCATTTCCTCAAGTTGACACGAGATGATGTAACTGCCACAGACGGACATCATCAAGGATTTCAAGTTGCTTGGGCCCACAAGCAACTCTCATGGAAGCTGCGGTCAAGAAACCAAAGGAAAGTGGAATGTAAATACCACAGATTAAGTTAGCCACTTCTATTTTTTAGGCATAAAATGTTTAACCTTTCATGAACCAACAAAGAAAGGCAGACACTTTCCATAAACTACTACCAACACTCCCATGAGGTCAGAAGAGGTGGCTGGTGCCACACGAGCCTCATTCAGCGTTTTGGTCCAGGACCCAACAGACAGATTCTGATCCAAAGGAGGAAACGTGTGGGATAGGATTTCAAATTTATGTGGAAACTAGACTCATTGCATCCGTGGAGACTCGGGAGACGCTCCGGCGACAAATGCTGGGAAACCATCCTTAAACCTTGGACCCAAATGACCTCATGAAGTCGTTTAAAGAGTGATCTATGTGAGCTGACTCTGACAGCAGTTCATTTAAAGCACAGATAGGCAAGAACTTTAAGAGACCAGGAATGAATCGTGATGTAAAAACAGTGAAGGATGCAGCCAGTGTCCCTAATCTTCGTGCAGAAATTGTGAATGGATGTATGTTTAGCTATGTATATCTCACCCCAAAGAAAATATGTTTAAAAAAAAAGTGTTGAGGCTGTCCCCCCAGGCCTGAAGAGGTGAGGGAAGGGAGCAAGAAGGGCCTGGAAGTTTCTGGAACATGTGGCTAGAAGATGGTCAGAAGCTGTGGTTTGTTAGAGGTATCGAAGCACACCAAACCAAATGCACTGTTATCCAATCCATCCCGACTCCCAGCAAGCCAGGGCAGGGATCCTGTGAATCTGTGCGGGGTCGGATAGTCTCATCTTTCTCCCCGGGAGTGGCTGGTGGGTTTGAACCTCCGACCTTAAGGTTAGTAGCCCAGTGCGTATCTCAGTTACCACAAAGGCTTTTCAGAGGAATTTCTCCCTGCCTATGTGACACATTGTGACCCTAGAGGGTCCAGTCGATCTGCCCCTTTGGGTTGTAAATCTTTATGGGAGCAGAAAGCCTCATCTTTCTCCCCTTAAAAACAAAACAAAAACAGACTCACTGCCCAGGAGTCAACACAAACCCATAGAGACCCTATAGGGCAGGGCAGAGCTGCCCTTAAGAGTTTCTGGGTCTATTTACAGGAGTTGAAAGCCTCATCTTTCTCCCACAGAGAGGCAGGGGGTTTCAAACCCCCAACCTTGGGGCTGGCCGCCCAAGGCATAACCACTATGCCAACAAAGGGATCCTGCAGGGACTTGAACCTGGGCCTTTTCAGCCTCGCCCTAGGGGATCCCAGGTATCCCCCCCTGGAACCCCGCTGGCTGCAGCCAACAGGAAAGCAGAGCATAGAAAAAGCTGGGGTAGAAAAAATTGGGGTAGCCCTTGAAGTCGCACCCCCGCTCCTGCATCCGTGGAGGCGCAGGGAAGGATGGAGAGTGGCCTTGGAGAGACGCATCCGCTTCCACTCGGCCCTGCCGCCCCCGCGCTGGGGCCCCAGCAAGCCACGGCCGGTTGCCATGGAGCCCGCGGGCGCGCGCGGCGCGGGGGCGCGCGCGCACAGAGCCAGTGCGCAGGCGCGCGGGGCGACGCGGCGGGTCCTCCCTCGGAGCCGCGGGATCGAGGCGGGGCAGACGCCAGCGCTTCTGCTCCCGGCTGCGCGCACCTGCAGCTCCTGCGCAGAGCTCGCGCCCCGGCCGCCCCTCACCTGCCCGCCGCGCCGTCGACTCCCGGTGGACAGCCAGGACCAGGGACGCCACCGAGCGGCCCCCGCAGCTTCTCCGAGGCGTGTAAGCCCCCCCGGGGCCGCCGGTTTTGGGGTGGGGTCGGGGATGCTGAAGCGCGGCCGCCCGCGCGCCAGCCTCGGAGTGGGGGGCGGGGGACCCCAAGATTGCCCTCCCTCCTTCCCTCCTTCCCTCCCTCCCCGGGCATCTGACCCGCTGCCCTGTCCTTTGCAGGACCGCTCGCGCCACCGCCGCATCAGGTGCCCGTGAACATGGCGGCGGTGATGACTCTTCTGGAAGACTGGTGCCGGGGGATGGACCTGGATATCCACAGGGCCCTGCTGGTCACCGGCATCCCGCAGGACTGTGGCCAGGTGGAGATTGAGGAGACCCTGCGCGTGTTCTTCGCCCCGCTGGGCCCTTACCAGGTGCTCAACAAGATCTTTGTGAGGGAGGACAACGCCAAGGCCGTCCTGATTGAGATGGGGGAGGGCGTGAACCTGAGCACCATCCCCCGCGAGGTCCCCGGCCGCGGGGGCACCTGGCGCGTGGTCTGCAGAGACCCCACCCAGGACGCCGAGTTCCTGAAAAACCTGCACGATTTCCTCGAGAGCGAGGGGCGCACCGTGGAGGATGTCGTGCACCTGCTGCAGCTCAGCAGCGGCCCCCCGCGCGCCGCCAGCCGGAACCTGCCCCAGGAGAACTGGGCCGAAGCGCTGGGGGTGCTCCTGGGCACGGTGGTGCAAGTCGTCTTCCACATGGACGCTGAGATCCGCCACCGGGAGGAGGCCAGGGCGCTGGAGATGGCCGAGGCCGAGGCCGAGATGGCAGCGTGGGCCGCCGAAGCGGGGCGGCGGGTCAAGAAGGAATCGGGGTCCGCGCCCGGGGCGGCCTGTGCCCTGAAAGAGGAGAACCCCAGCGGCTGGTACAACGTGGCCCAGCAGGGGCCCCGGCCCGTGGCACCCAAGGCGAGGGCGAAGAACTCCCCCAGGAAGAAGAAGCAGAACAAAGCCCCCAAGCAGGAACCCATGTTCTGGAAAAAGCCCAAGGGGGGCCTGGCCAACGGCGCAGCCTGTGTGCAAGAGGCCGAAGCGCAAGAGGCCGAAGGCATGGAGACCTCGGAATGCGCCCGGGCCAACAAGAAGGCCCCCGTGAAGCAGGAGGAGGCCACCCCGAAGAAGCCAGGGGCGAAGTGTGCGCGAAAGGTCCGCCGAGACCCATCCCAGGGTGCCCCGGCCGAAGCCGAGAGCCTGGGTGGCGTCTCGGAACCAGACCAAGACGGCAGCCAGGAGGCCCCACCGAAGAAGAAGGCCATGGGATGTGGCGCAGCCAAGAAGGTGGCCCCCATGAAGAAGAAGAAGAAGGTGAGCCTGGGCCCTGTCTCCTACGTCCTCATGGACCCCGAAGAGGCCAAGAAGCCGCCGGTGAGCCCCAAGAAAGGCCCGGGCGGCAGGAAGGATGTCGCAGTCCAGAAGGGCCCGAACGACCCAGAGCCAGACCCAAAGCCTGCACCGGTGCCCGCCTGCGGGTCACAGGACCCCGAGGCCGAGGCAGAAGGCGCCCCCGAAACCTCCAACGGTCAGAGTGACCGCAAAAGTAATTTAGAGTGTGTGGCCAAGTGGATGATGTGGGAAGAGCAGGAGTGGGAGGTGGAGGAAGACCCACCCAAGGGGGAAGAGGCAGTGGATCCTTTGAAGGAGGGGGGCCACAGTGCACCAGAGGGGGAGGAGGAGGAGGGGGAGGAGAAGGAGAAGGAGGGGGAGGCGGCTGAGGCTGCTGATGCCACAGAGAAGGTTCCAGAAGCTGAGAACCCCTTTCTTCCTCCTGGGAACCCCTGAACGCCACCGTGGGGTGGGGGGGTCCGGGGGTGGGGAGGCGTAGGAGGTGGCAACAGCAAGCTCACCAACCAATCCTTTACTGACGTGCCGCTGTGGTGGCCTCGAGCCACTTCATCTGACCCATCTCCCTTGGAAAAAAAAAAATCTCATGGGTTGGGGTTTTATTGTTTATGGGGGGGTGTTTGTTCCAAGAGGAATCCTGGGGGGGTCGTAGTTCATGTCTGCCCAGCTGGATTTCCTAAGAAAGGTTTGGGTTTGTTGGGTTTTTTTGTGTGTGGTGGTTTTTGTTTTGTTTTCTCGCCAGAATCCAGGAGGTTTTGATTTAGGCCGGGGAAACGCTCGGCCCGCAGAGTGGGAGAAAAGACTGAGAAACCAGCACCGAGGCCAGAAAGAAGATTTTTGTTGTCCTTGAACGGAAGAAGGCAACAGGGCGCTCCGTTCGGGGACCTTGTTTGTGGGTTGATGGCCTTGGAAGTGGGAGGAATTTGAGGGGGAGGGAGGCTCATGGCGGCCATTTCGAAGAGCAAGGCAGACATGTTCGTCCACCTCGTCAGGAGAGTTTCCGCAGACCCGACCCGTGTGCCCCTCCCGCGTTTCATCTGCCATCTTCTCGTCATCTAGCCAGAGGTGGGAAGGTCCCAAAGACTTCCTCTGGAGGAAACAGAATGCCCATTAGACGTGGAAGGCATTGAGTTTTAGGATACACTGGCAGGGGGGTGGGGAGGGAGAAGAGGATTAAGAACAGTGGTTACCCCTGGTTTCCATTTGGGGGGTGAAGCTCCTTCCAGAAGCATCTGGGGAGGGGACAGTGGGAAGAGAACAATTGAGGCCTACCTAGGTTACCCCGTTCCCCCTTAGTCTTTCTCACATGATAGCAAAAGAGTTCTGGGGTGGGGGGGGGGATCTTAAAGCACTTAGCTGTTCATTTCTGTTTTCTGAATAGTTGTTAAATTCGACCAGCATTCTAGCCGTTAAGGGTGGGGGCTGGGGAGTGGGTTGGATCAGAGGTGCAGGTAACCCCAGCCCCCTGTTTTTCAAACTGTACCCTGGAGAACCTCCTCCCCCCAAGGAGAACCTCCCCGCCACCACAAAGATTGCACCCACCTCTGGTTCCTTTTCATATTGTCATCAAAAGTGGTGAAACGTGACCACGCGCCTCAGTCGCGCACCCAACTGTGCCATAGCAGAGCACCAAAATGCCCTTCGTGTACATAGGCTCACCTGGTGTTTTATTTTGTATAAGTCGAGCTCATGTTTTTCCACCTGCTCTTTGCCTTCGAGTGAGTTTCATGTCCTTGTTGTGACCTTGATGAGGAAGGGAGAAGGGGTGAACTTCAGCCTCATGCACGTCCTTGTAATTAACTCTGTGAACGCCAGCCAACCTGTGTATTCTATGCGCTCCTGCCCGTGCTGTGTTAAGTAATCAATCCTCAATAGTTCTAGTCTTTGTAAGGGGATGGGGGGGGGGGAGGGGGGTAGGGCGGGTGCCTCTGTTCTGACCTCCGTTTTTTGTGATCCAGAATGTGAACTGTTGGTTAGCTTTTGTTTGCCATTCAACTCCGAAACCCATATGCGTCGTGGCACCTTGAAAGAAGATTCCGGCCGAGTACAAGGGAAGAGGGGAGAAACAAAGGGACCGGTTTCCAGCTGCAGCTATGAGTCCATGGGGGACCCCGCGGTTCCTGGGGCTCGTGGAAGCAAATTGGACTCGCTGGGTGAAGCCAGCCGGCAGCTGCCCAGCTCCTGATTCCAAAGCCGAGTCAACGAGGGCCTCAATGTGTTAATGGGTTGTACCAAGCTCCAATAAAATTGGAATGTGTTCGTCATAAAATAAAGTTGAGCAAATATAGACGCTTTTCTTTCTTTTTATTTGAGGGCGGGGTGGGAGGTGCCCTGGAGGGCACAAGTGCCTTAAGCTGAGCACTTGGGTTGCCAACCAAGAGACTGGCTGGTGGAGCCCATTGAGAGGTGCCTTGGAAGAAAGGCCTGGTGACCCCGAGCAGGAAAATTAGCCATTGGAAACCCTGCAGAGCATGGCTCTACTTTCACCGGTGAAGCCCTGCAGTGTGTCAGAAGGCGCATCCGGGCAACTGGTTCCCATGGTAACTGGCTGGGGGTGCAGGGAGGTTGGTCTCAGGCCTGGTGCACAGGGCTGTTTGGTTTGAGAGGCAACCCTGCTGAGCAGCACCCACTGCCGGAGTCACCCTGCCAGCTTTGAGTGGTGTCAGACCTGGGTGGTCGTCAGCCTTCCACGGGAAGGGAAGCCACTGAAATGGCTCCCCCCGGGTGCTGTGGCCTTCCTCGGTTGTGAAAGGCTCTTCCACGGTTGTGAAAGGCTCTTCCACACGGAGGAAGCTTCTCCCACCTTCCAGAGGTTTCCCGAATAGGTAGCAGATGAAATGACCATCAGACCCGGGTGATTTTCAGCCATTGAAAAGGCTCTCCTTTTTGCTGTGCCTCTTCTCTGACGCGAAAGGTTTTTCTGCAGGCGGCCGGGGGGAGCTTCTCCCACCTTCCAGAGGTTTCTGGAACAATAACCGATGACATGGTGTGCAAGTACTTGATCTCAAAGCAACTGGAAAAGGAAAAACACTCTCTTACCCTCTCCCGAGACAGAGCCTTCCCACTGCACCCTAGCTAGCCCGTCCTGGACTGGGGTGGGTCCCTAAGTCGCCATTATCTGGGATCTTTGTGGAAACTCTGGGCCCTGCCACTAAGTGGGGGCGGGTGGGGGGCAGCCTGCATCTCACGCACTTGCTCAGGAAACTTGCTCTCTGCACAAAGGCTGATGAGTTCTAGTTGGGATCATGTCTGCTTGGGGGAAAGGCCTAGGAGTTTGGGAAGGATGGCGGGAGAGAATCAGAGACGGGACGTGTGCACAAAACCCAAGAAGGACACTTGGATCTGAGGTGATAGGAGCGGGAGGACACGTCACCAAAAATAACCCCAAACCAAACTGCCTGTGAGCCAGTTCCAACCACAGCTACCCTAAAGGACAGGGCAGTAACTGCCCTGTGGAACTCATTTTTCAGGGAGTAGAAAGTCATCTTTTGCTCTGGTGGGGTGAGTGGTGGTTTCAAACTGCTGACCTTGTGGTTAGTGGCCCAGCAACTAACCCGCTCTCCCTCCAGGTGCCTGGAACGCTCTCACAAGGTTCATGTAGTTCTTTCCCCTGCTCCCCAAGCGCATCCTTGCCCCTTCACCCTTGCCTCTCTCTCCTGCCTCACCTCCTCCCTCTCCTCCCACCCACCTGCCAGAATCTCAGAGATAACCCTCATAGGCCCGTTATCACATTTAGCCTCAAACCAAGGCAGCCTGGGGAATGGCGTACCCTGATTGGCCACCCTGGGTCCCACACCTCACAGTGGGTGCAGGCCTAGTGATAGAGAGCAATCCTTCCAGACTTAGTGGAAGAAGAGAAGTGGTGATTACCAAAGGGCCTGATCTCCCTACTCTATCCCCCTCCCCTTCCCCTCTATCACCTTCCCCCCCTCCTCCTCCTCACTTCCCCTCTCCCTCTCCCCCTGCCCTCTCTCTGTGTCTCCTTATATTTGCTGCTTCTTAAATTCTTTCCGGCTTCTTCCTCCACCCTCACCCCTTCAAGCAGCCTACACGGCCACCAGGAGCTAGCCTGATGTTCCAGATGCTTAGGAGATCCGTCACCTCCCTCTGGCTTCTAGTTCAGGGCTGTGTGCCTCTATATGTAAACAGCCCATGCAAATCACTAAGAGAAACAGGGGTAGCTGACAAAGCAAGTCACAAGCAAAAGACGGACCGGGTCTGACTTTAACGTGAGAAGACTACCTACATATCATAGACGCACACGTATAGACGCCCAATCTCGCTCTCAACTGAACACTGAAAATTCAAGGGAAGATTTGCTGCCCACCCACCCTCCGTCCCCCCTCAGCCCCTGCTATCAGATTGGTCAAAACAAAAAAAACGAAGTCCCTGCCATCCAGTTGGTGCCGACTCATCCTGACCCTACAGGACCGACAGGGTGGAACCGTCCCTGTGAGTTTCACTGAAATGATCACTCTTTGGGGGAGTAGAAAGCCTACTCTTTCTCCTGAAGGGCCGGTGGTTTGGGACTGCCCACCTTTCGCATCACAGTCCCGTGTGTAACCACTAGGCTACTAGATTTCCATCCGGCAGGTAAAGTGTGCTAAAATCGACAAGGGGGAGGGGTTGCAGCCACTGCCTCAAGATGTAGCTGGGAATGATGTAACCTTGGGGGGGGGGGTAGATTTGATAAGATCCAAGCCCTTCGATCTACAGCTTGGAATTCCCTCCCCGCCTCACCTCCCACCCCCATTAGATCCGTACAGTTTTTCCGGTAACTCAGTCTCGGTCCTCTGACCCCAACAGGTGTGTCAGAGAACTGTGCCTCCTGCCTTTCCAGGGGGTGGGTCTTTGAGAGCGGACTGCCAGGCCTTTCTTCAGAGGTACTTCGGCATAGACTCAAGCCTCCCAGCTGAGTGTGTGGGCCGTGGGCACCACTCCAAGACTCCCTCTCTTCATGCTGCCGGGCAGGATCCTGGGCCACAGGTCGGACTGCTCACCGCACGATCGGCAGTTCGAAACCAGCAGCCGCTGCTCGGGAGAGAGGTGAGTGTCCCCACTCCCACAAAGAGCTCTTCTCGGGGAAGGCGTTTGACACATGTGGATCATAACACAGCCTAACACGGAGAAGAACAGGGACTCCACAACCCCGCGTTGTGCTCATACATCGTCCAACAAGGGGGTGGGGTGTCGTTTAAAATCAGTTCAATCCATTTTACCATTCCTCATGCTATCGCCCACGGTGTGACCCGTAGCCTCCTGTTTGTAGTACACAACACACGGGGGCGAACAACAAATATTGCTGCAAAATCAAGTCAATGCTAATTAATCATATAAACAAAAGCCGTCTCAGAAACCGACAGGGGGCGGGGGGCGTTTCTACCCTTTCCTACCAGAGTCAGAAACCACTCAGTGGCAGGGAGGCTTTGTTTTTGGGTTTGTTAGTGGAAAAGGGGAAAAACACCGACAGAGGCCATGACTAAAAGCACTCTAAGCCCGTTGCCAAGGTGATGAGAGGACTCTGACTCAGCCACCCTGAAGGACAGGCTAGATTGACGCATAAAGCTCCCCTGGAATAGACTGCCGCCTAACCCGCCTCTACTGTTCTTTCTAACAGCCCCCGGCCCACCCCAAGACCTCTTTCTGCCACAATTCCTTCATTAGACCCCCATACTTATTGGGCCGACGGTCTCCTTTTCCAAAAAGAAAAAAATAATTACTCAGCACCTCTGTTTTCCCCCCGCCCCACCTCCACCCCCACCCCCCAACAATGAAAAATGTTTGCAGTGGAGCCCACTATCCAGGATGAAGCTTAAATATCTACTTTTTCAGAGCCTGGGTGGTCTTGTGGTTACAGTTGAGCTGCTAACTGCAAGTCCAGCGGTTCGAAACCACCAGCTGCTTCTCTGGTCAAGGAACGGGGCTTTCCACTCCCGTAAGGAGTTACCGTCTTGGAAACTCACAGGGGCGGTTCTACCCTGTCCCAGAGAGTCGCTGTGAGCCAGCACCCGCTGAACGGCAGTGGGGTTTGCTGTTGTTTGCAGCCTGCTGGGCCATGCCACCAACTCCTCCTCCGCAGAAAGACAGGCCTTTCTTCTCCCCCAAAAGGCCACAGGTTGGGAATCCCTTAGTTCTACGCTGTCCTACAGAGTCGCTCACTGGATGGCAGGGAGCTTGGTTTGGTTTTTGGATCATTTCAACGTTCCCCCAGCAGGGGTCGGCATTGGTTTGGGTAACTCAATCTGGGGAAAGACCCTGTCCACTCATCGAGGCCCTGTAAGATACGTTAGGGGGAGTGGGGAGGGAGGGGGGAAAACGAGCAGCTGATATTAAGGGCTCAAGTAGAAAGAAAATGTTTTGAGAATGATGATGGCAACAAATGTACACATGTGCTTGACACAAGGGATATGCATGGATAGTGATAAGAATTGTACAAGCCCCCAATAAAATGATTTAAAAAAAAAGATACGGTAGAGCTGCCCTTGTGGGTTTCTGAGACTGCAACTCCTTCTGGGACCAGAAAGCCTCATTTTCCTCTGCAGACAGGCTGTTTGTTTCCAAAGGCTGACTTTGTGGTTAGCAGCCCAACATGTAACAACCTCCACCACCAGGGAGCAGAAAGCCTCCCCTTTCTCCTCTGCAGTAATGGGTGGGTTTGAACCAATGACCTCTGTGTTAGCAGCCCAAGACAGCTCGATATGTAACCCACTGGGCCACCAGGGCTCCTTAGGGGAAGCATGAAATCTGAATCTGGAGAAAGACAGATCGTCCGGATGAGGGCGCCCATCGCCACCCCTAGGGTTTTCTTGGCTGTAATCTTCACAGAAACGGATCGCCAGGCTTACTTTGCTGCGTAAGCAAACGACGAACAAACTAATTGGAAACACAGGCCAGGTGGTGTGACCCAGGAATGCTCTCAACGTGGTTGAGCTGCTGATCAAACCGCCAGCCCTTCTGAGGAAGAAACTGAGGCTTACTGCCCCGGTCAAGATTTACAGACTCAGAAACCCACTGTGTCCTGCAGGGCCCGCTGTAGGTCCGAGTCTCATGATGGTAGTATGTTTGTTTGTTTGTTTAACACTCTAAAACACAGCAACAGACATTTGAGAGCACCCACGCCAATGATTACATAGTCCAAACATTAGCCAGTGAGGTTGGCTGACCGCCTTCTCCCACAGATAAAGCAGTGATTCTGTCTTGTCCGATAAGGTTGAAGGTTCAGACTCACCAGCTGCTCCTTGGGAGGTGGGAGGTAGGGGGAGATGAGCAACAACCGACAGAGGCAGTCCTGCCCTGTTCTATAGGGACGCTGTGAGTCAGCATCCACGGATGGCCCAGTGGGTTTGGCTGTTTTTGTTTTTATTGACTTCTTTTTATTCCTCCTCTGTTGGAATGACAATACTGTTTATCTTGCTCCCCTTTCTTACCCCCTCCAACCCTGTCCCAGGCCTCCAGGTAGGCCTCAAATCCTGCTTCTTGCCTTGTGAAAGCCTTTTATCTTGTAGGTGTTTCTTTCTTCTTTTAAATTTAATAAACCATTTTATTGGGGCTCATACAACTCCTATCATAATCCACACATACATCAGTTTGAGTAAAGCACCCTTATACATTCGTTGCCCTCGTCATTCTCAAAATTCACCTTCCACTTGGGTTCCTGGAATCAGCTCGTTTTCCTTTTTTCCCCCCTCCCCCTCCCTCCCCACTCCCTTCTCCCCTCTGAACCCTTAGTAGTTTATAAATTATTATTTTATTTTATCTTGTAGGCGTTTCTAAAGTGGCTTCTTGCAGTGCTGTCTTACTGAGATTGACGCACTTGGCTGAGCACGCGTCTTCCATAGTGTTCCCTGCCAGGAGGCACCGCGGGATTCCTCGTTGTTTTTGAGAGAGATGTGAAGAAGAGCAGGGATAAATCTCCTGAAGGCAGGAGGACATTGCTTGCACGAGAGTGTTGAAAAGCAGAATGCTACCTTGAGGACTCAGGCGCACCTGGCCCAAGCCACACATTCCAGTTGCTTCGGATGCGGGTGCAAGTTGGGGGCTGAAGAAGCCTCGATATGTTTGATGTCGAAAGCCCTGTCTTTCTCCGGAGGGGCGGCTGGTGGTTTTGAACTGCTGACCTTGCAGCAACATGTCACCATGCCTGCCACCAGCACCCCGCATGTGGGCGGGGGGGGCAGTTCTAATCCACCACAGTACATCCCCCGGTGAGTTGAAATTGACCCCACGGTCCCCAGCAACAACGTCTTCTGTGTCTATCTTTGCACTTGCCCATGAAGCTTGGGAGCGGAGGAGATGTTTGGAGAGCTTGGCTGGGCTGTGCCCAGGTTCACGCCGGAACATGCCCGGGCTTGTTCCAGACACCTGTGCCACTCAGTTCCCCCTCTGGGTGGTTCTGCCAGGCCGTTGAATCCTGGCCCTGCCCTGGAACGAACGGCCCTGTCATCCCCAAGACGCCCCGTGGCAGGTGTGTGCAGGGCCACTTGGCTCAGGGACCAACTCCGTGCTCGGCGCACGATTTGGCAGTTCTGCCATCGAATGTCCTTGGCAGTGATGGGAGCAGGCAGTTGTTGGAAAGCATTAGCAGCTCTGCTGCTGAACCCACGTTGCCTGCCGCATCATTCTCCGTGGGGCCATCGGACTGGGGCAGATCCTGCGGTGCCAAGGAAAGCTCTTGGAAGATTGTCCCATGAGAAGACCTGGGTGTTTCTGGAAAAATAAAATGTATCCGATGAGAGTGACCACCTAATCAAACAAACAAATTCACCGCGATCGAGTGGCTTCTCACTCGTGGCGACGCTATAGGACAGGATAGAACGGCCCCTGTGGGTTTCCAAGTCTGTAACTCTTTACAGGAGTAAAGAGTTTTTGCTCCCAGGGAGTGACCACATAAGACAGATAGACAGACAGATAGATAGACAAGTAAATTAAAGATCTAAGACACATGAAGATGTGCCTGAATCTCTTTTACATATTTTAACTCACTTCTAAAATCGGGCGCTTTGTAACACAGGAGCCTTGGTGACATGGTGGTTCTGCTCTGGGCTGCTAATTGCAAGGTTATCAGCTCGAAACTACCCACCGATCCTTGGGAGAAAGGCAGGGCTTTCTACTCCTGCGGGCACTTCTAGAGGTGTTCTCAAGGTCACTCGGTGGCTGTGAGTTTGGTTTGGTGCTCCTGAACCACGGAAAAGAAATTGAGGAGCTAGGCTGCAAACCTCCAGGTGGATCTGGAGCGCCAACCTTTAGGTTAATTGTCCAGCACTTAAACCATTTCTGCCTGGAAACCCCATGCCAAGAAACAAAGCCTGCCTAACCACCCCACCACCCCCTATTCTAGTCCCAGTCTAGAACCCCGAACTCCTAGGAGCCCTGGTGGCACAGCGGTAGCTCGATGGGCTGCGGTCAGCAAGGTCAGCAGTTTGAAACCACCAGCCAGCCGCTCTGAGGGAGAAAGTCAGGGCTTTCTACTCCCGTAAACAGTACAGTCTCAGAAACCCACAGGGGCACTTCTGCCCTGTCCTATGAGGCTGCTGTGAGTCGGCACTGACTTGATGGCAGTGAGTGATGAGTGAGTGAGTGAATGAAGAGGGAGGGAGGGAGTGAATACACCTACCAGACAAACAACCATACGGAAACGTCCAGACAGGCCCATGAGTGGGTCGTGGGTCATTCAGAAGCAGAAGGAGATTTCAAAGGAGAACCCCACACCCGAAAGTGCTAGAGGGCAAAGATGGAGAGAGCTGAAGAGATTAACCTGGCCACCTTCAACAGAAAGCTAAAAAAACACGCTGAAAACCACAACACCCAAAGAAAGGCAAATAACAGGCCCGGTGTGTGGTGGGCGGATCTACAAGTAGTGAGGCACAGAGCAGTTTCCTCCGCGTGTGTGGAAAGCCGACCAACAGCGGGACGGAATCCTCTGGGTAAAAGACCTTGCTCCTCTCTGAGGCGGCCTGGCTGTCCTATCCCGGTGCCCTTGTGCCCCGCAGGCCTGAACTTTTGTGACCCGTAGGGCTTTCAGGGGCGGGGTTCAGAAGTAGCAGATTGCCAGGCCTTTCTTCCTCGTCCTTCATGGGCAGGAAGCTCCCGGGAAGCCCGACAGCATCAGCGCGGCAGATGGGTGGTGGCTGCGTGTGTGAGGTGTGTTGTCCAGAGTGGCAGAGGGGTCTCCTACACAAGAGGGAGAGTTCTCCCCACACCATACCTTGTGGCATCATGATTAACGGGAGCGCTGGACTATCATTGTCCCGTATGACTGAGTGATCTGACCCATTAACCTAGGACATTGTGTTTGAGGTGATGCCAACTTCCAGTGACCCTACGGGACAGGACAGAACGGCTCCTGTGGGACTCCGGAGCTGCCAGTCTTCACCGAAGAGGGGCGCTGGTAGGAAGAAGATGAGGCTGCCTGCTTCCACGGTGCATTCGCAGAACGAGAAGTATGGCGGGCTTGGTAAGCACTTGGTAGCTAATGGCAGCTCTAGGTGTCACCACCCAGTCGGTGACATCTCACAGATACTGGTGGGCACATCGTTCTCCTGAGAGCCGCTGGCGGGTTTGAACCGCTAACCTTTCTGTTTGGAACCCGGCGCTTAACCGCTGCACCGTCAGAGCCCCTTTGCCTAGGTGACCACTGGTAACAAAACCCAAACACCTCACCCTCCAGTGGATTCTGACTCTCAGCACTCCTCTAGGAGAACTGCCCTGGGGTGCTTCTGAAGCTGTTAGCTTTAGGGGGGGGGGGGCTGCGGGCCACGGTTTGGAACTGCTGGTGGATTCAAACTGCCAACCTGTTCATGAGCTGACGAGGGCTTAACAAGCCTGCCATGTTTTAGGTTATGTGAGTCTCACCTCCAATTAGGAGGAAGAGGGGACAGGTGCAGGAGGGAGAGGAGGAGGAGGAGGAAGAAGAAGAAGAAAGAACAATCTGGCGATTGGGATTAAGGACCTTTTTTTTGGGGGGGGGGTTGCAGGCCCATAGAGGGTTCCTTTGTATATATTTTTTGCCTTAAAAAAGCCCAAAGGCTACACCAAGGTCAATTGACATAAGATAGCTCACAAATACAGTGGTCCACACTGTGCGTGTGCGCGCGCCTGAAAGAAGAGCGAGGGAAATCAAGACGCAGGAAGCTCATCTGTTCAGCGGGGCAAGGAACCACAGAAATATCCTTCTCGGCAACCCCAAGACCGGAAGACCGCGAGGGTGCCCACCACTCTGAAAAAAGATCACTCGAGGACATTCCTGGAGAGCGTAGAAGAAAAGTACGCGGGGGACAGAAGTCAGCACCTTAAAGGAGCCCAGGCTTACTGGTCGCATAGCGATTGGTGGGGCCTCAGGTGTTGTGTGTCCCCCACCCCCCACCCCGCCCCAAGACGGTGGCCTTAGTAAGTCACCCTTCCTTCAGGTCTGGGACTGATCTCAACTTAGAGCCATCCACCATTGAAGATCAAAAGGGCAGCATTCACCCAAGGGCCAAATTCAGAGCGCAGGAGGCGTGGAAACCGGGAGTTGGGAAACAGAGGGAGGAAGGGGGGTGATCCAGGATCCGTGGAGGGGATGAATTGAGGAATGGCGGAATGTAAATGTGGAATCTGTCCTGTATGTCTGATGGACAATTTAGACTTTTTTTTTTAAGCCCTAAAGACAAACAGGTTTGCTCCAAATAGAGCCCCCATTGTCTCCTGTCTGGGAAGCTAGCTAGCTGTGTTGTGGGTCAAGGAAAGACTACTTGACACCTGGGTCTTTGACGTTCTTTGTAAACACGTGTTTGCGTGGGAGCCGTTTGGCTTTGCAGGGGCGCCGTCTGACAAAACCCAGCCTGGGTTTGACCATTCTTGCAAAAGTGGAAGACTGGCAGCAGCATTTTCTCTCTCTCTCTCTCTCTCTCTCTCTCTCTCTCTCTCTCTCTCTCTCTCTCTCTCTCTCTCTCTCTCTCTCTGTCTCTCTCCCCTCTCTCTTCCCTCTCTCTGTCTTTCTCCTCTTCTCTCTCTCTCTCCCCTTCCCCCTGCCCCCCAATTCCCCCTCTGTCTGTCTGTAGGTTCAGGAACTGCAGCAAACGCCCACTCTAGGCTCATCCCCGGGCAGATCGCCAATGCAGTGTGTGCTGAACTGGCCGATACCACCCCCTGGTGGGGGTCGCTGGAACGATCCAGGCGGCCCTGCGAAAGCTGGTATCTGTATTTCACAGTCACTAGAAAGGAAGGGAGAAAATATATATTTTTAAATTAGAATACATTTAACCTGGATCCAAACAAACCTCTCACCTGGATCATAAAGGAGATCAAATGATAGGCTGTCAAGTTCTAACCTAACTGCTTCTGCAGCAACCCGCTCTCCAGTGCAGTCTGCGTGTTAGCATGGCTGTTCACAGCCCTGGTCCCGGATCAGAGGGGATTCGCTAAGAGCTAACTGATGTGTAGCCCTTTCGTTAAAAAACAAACACCTGAGATGACAAAACAATAATTTATAAATGATCAAGGGCTCATGAGGGAGGGGGGAGCCGGGAGGGGGAAAATGAGGAGCTGTCTCCAGGGGCTTAAGTGGAGAGCAAAGGTTTTGAGAACGATGAGGGCAACGAATGTACAAATGTGCTTGATGGATGGATGGATGGATGGTGATAAGAGTTGTAAGAGCCCCCAAGAAAATGATTAAAATAATAATAATAAAAAACAAACACCTGAAACAGCATTAAAATGGATCAAAATGAGAGCAAATGATAAGAATCGACATTTCGACCTAACTAGGTCTGCCATGATTGACTTAACAGTGCTCTCTGTCTGATCGATAACAGGGATCTTCAAATCCCTACCTATGATTGGATGAGACTCACCGGAGGCTGAATCCAGGCGTGGACCCTGCAAATGGATTTTGGGGTTCCACTGTCATCCCTGGCCATCTGCAAGCCAGGTGTTCACAATCTACACTTCATCCTAAGGAGCCATGGTTACACAGTGAGCTGCAACCCTGAAGACCCGAAGTTCGAAACCACTAGCCAGTTACCGTCGCAGAAACTCACAGGTGCACTTTGACCCTGTCCTACAAGTCAGTATCGACTCAATGGCAGTGCTGTTGGTTTGGACACCTCGTCCGGGAGTCTGGGCGATAAGGGGTGGTCGGCCACATAAGTTTGGGAACCTAAGTGATACCTCCTTTCACACTTAGATTTGGGCAGACCCTACCTCCATGGCTTTGTCAAGATGCTCTTTGTGTTTAAGAGCCCCTGGTGGTACCGTGCAGTAAACACTGTACTGCTAGCCTGAAGGTTATTGGTTCAAATCCACCAGCTGCTCCAAGGGAGAAAGCGGAAGCTCTCTGCCGCCAGAAGGCTTTACAGCAGCGGTTCTCAACCTGTGGGTCCGGCAAGACCCCTTTGGGGGTCAAATGACCCTTTCACAGGGGGCGCCCGATTCATAACAGTAGCAAAATGACAGTGATGAAGTAGCAACGAAAATAATTTTATGGTTGGCGGGGGGTCACCACATGAGGAACTGTACTTTAAAAATATTTCTAAATCATTTTATTGGGGGCTCATACAACTCATCAATCCATACATACCTCGATTGTGTAAAGGACATTTGCACACTCGCTGCCCTCATCATTCTCAAAACATTTGCTCTCCACGTGAGGAACTGTATTAAAGGGTCTGGGCATTAGGAAGGTTGAGAACCTCTGATTTACAGCCTGGGAAACCCTGTATAGGCTCACGAGGAGTCAATATTGATTAGATGGCAATGGGGTTGGTTGATTGGGCTGGTTTGGGGCGGTACATAGTTTAAGTGCTTGACCACGAATGGAAAGGGTGACAGTGAAAACTCACCCAGTGGGGTCTCAGAATCAAGGCCTAGAGATCTGCTTCTGAAAGTTCCCGCCCTGGAAGCCTGTGGGTGCAGTTTGACTCTGTGCACCTGGGGTTGCCACGAAAAGCAAGAGGATGGACTAGTATCTGAAAGGGTGGAGGTTCAAATCCACCCTGAGGAACCTTGGAAGACCTGGCCGTCCACTGCAGAGAAATCAGCCGAGGACAACCAGGTGGAGCCTGGCACGCCCCTGACCTCCGATCGCCGGGAGCCAGGATCCGCTCATTCTTGGTGACCGTTCAGGTGAGTGTGTGTTTAACACAAGTGCTTTGTAGGAGTGGCCAGAGGGCTGTTTGGAAACTGCCGGCACGTGAGAATGAGAAGCCCACGTGCGCTGTGCTGGAGTCGATTCTGACTCACAGAGACCCAGCAGGACAGAGCAGAACTGCCCCTGTGGGTGGCTCAGTGATTTTGAATGTCTCAGTTTGTGGTAAGTAGCCCAACACATAACCTTGCAATTGAAACAAACAACCAAAAATCCGAAACAAAACCCTCATTGTTACTGAGTTTATTCTGACTCATATCGGCCCTCTGATAGGGCAGGGTCGAATCCCCGTGGTTCGTTACGGAGACTGCACCTCTGTAAGGGAGTAGAAAGCCTCATCTTTGTCCCTCAGGATGGCTGGTGGTTTCAAACTGCTGACCTTGCGGTTAACAGCCCACTGCGTGACCACTAGGTCACCAGGTCAGCAGAAGGGAAAATCAGATCAAAACACCCTCAGAAAAAAAGAGAGGTGAAAAAATGAAGGGGGGGGGCTTGAATAAGTATTAAAATGTATTATGAACCTATTCTAATTAAAACCACATGGCACGGACTGAAGAGGAGTCAGGAGTATTTCGTCTGGAAACAAACCCAACCAGTTGGCAGGAAGCACACCAACCCGTGCTCAGCCTCAGGCTTCTTTAGAGAAATGCTCGTCAAAGCAATGGGGAGATCAGAAGGCCCTTGAAGGTCAAGGGAGCAGCCACAGAGCGGTCCGCCAGGTATCTCATTGGCACAAGTGCGGAAGCTTGCGTAGCACTCGGAGGGCAAAGGTGCGGCAAAAGCACACACTCCCGTGTGCACGCTTGTTGGAGGGTGAGCGGGTGCTGGGGTTGTTTCTCAAGAGCTGCCCAAAAAGTTAATGATGAGTCGTACGAGCCCCCCAAATAATGATTTTTAAAAACATTTTATTAGGGGCTCATACAATTCTTATCACAATCCATACATATACATACATCAATTGTATAAAGCACATCTGTACATTCTTTGCCCTAATCATTTTCTGTTTTTTTCTCTTCCTTTCTTTTTTTACGTTTTATTAGGGACTCATACAACTCTTATCACAATCCATACATATACATACATCAATTGTATAAAGCACATCCATACATTCCCTGCCCCAATCATTTACTCTCCACTTAAGCCCTTTGCATCAGGTCCTCTTTTTTTTTCCCCTCCCTCATGTGCCCTTGGTAATTTATACATTGTTATTTTGTCATATCTTGCCCTATCCGGAGTCTCCCTCCCCCCCCCTTCTCTGCCGTCCATCTCTCAGGGAGGAGGTCACATGTGGATCCTTGTAATCAGTTCCCCCTTTTAAAAGAAGAAAAATGTCATGCCTTTTTTGTCTTTTGTCCCTGGCAACCTGCTTGTTCTACGTTTCTCTAACAGTATGCTATCCACTCTTGGCTATGGCTCACGTACGTGCAAGCGTGCAAGCACCAGTCAAGATGATACTGTTTGTAAGAGTGGGAGGGGGTGGGGGGGGTCCATCGATATGGAATGCGCATCTGGAGGTTATTAGGTGAAAACTACTGATATTGAGAACATCGGTCCGGGATTGCCTTTCATTGAAAGATGACGCTTTCTGTGCCATAAGAGTTATTATAACTCAAAAAAAAATTTTTTTTAAAAAGAGTTATAACTCGAAGAGTTAGTCTTGGAAAACCCACGAGGCAGTGAGTTCTACTCCTTCCTAGGAGACTGTGACTCACTATAGGAGCTGATAGACTCAGCTTTCTCCCTCAGGAGGGCTGGGGGCTTGGAACCACCCACCTTGTGCTTAGCAGCCCAGTGCTTAAGGCACCGCGCCACCAGGTTCCTTCTCACTCAAAATTCGCTGCCATTGGGCTGATGCCAACTCACAGGGACACTACAAGGCCGAGGGGAACTGCCCCTGTGGGCGTCTGAGCTGGTCACTCCTTGCAGAAAGAGAGAGCCCCCCCATCTTTCTCCCTGCGGGGCGGGGGGGGGGGCTGGCCTTGCTACTACTGGCAGCCTAATGCTCAACCATGGCGCCACCAGGGCTCCTAGACAGTAAATAGAGTCAAGAGAGGGGAAGAGCGTTCTCTTCCGGAGAGAAAAGCAGGAAACTGGGGAAAGTGGCTGCATTTCTGGTGGGGACCTAGGCAGTGTAGACAGACAGCTTGTCTCTTGTGCCCCCTGCTGGGGTCCCCCTCCTTTCAAACCCGCCCTGCAGGAGGCTGCAGGGCCAGGAGGGAGGCTCTTTTCATGGTCTCTTCTTCGCCTTACACACAAAGACAACTTTTAAAGAAAGTTGAATTGCTCAGCAACCACATGCACAGACAGTACAAGTATGAGGCTGCCGCCCCCCCACACCCCCGCCCTTGCAGTTCGGGGAAGCATTTCCTGCCAGCCCTGAGGACACATTTGTCCTCCTTCTCAGACTTCCTCCCCCTGGAAGGAGGCCCGCTGCCTGCCATGCCTCCTCCTCTCTGTCTTGGACCCCACCTGCGCTGCACTGCGCTGCCCTGAAAGTCCACCACCTAATTGTTTCTACAGAGATGCTTACACGCCCAGTCAGTCACGTCCCAGCCAAGGGCCCTTCACGCCTGGGCTCCCTGCTGCTGCGGAAGGGCCCCTACCCCCTGGCTAATAGTTGGAGACAAACAAGTAAATGTGTAACAATGTATCAGAGCCTGAGCATATGGCGTGGGGGATGGGCGCTGGGAGCCTGGGCCCCTTCTAGGGTTGCACTGAGCACGGTAAACATCTGTTGATTGCTTGTGGAACTGACCTCCCTCTCTGCTTCCCCCCCACCCACCCCCACCCCATAACCACTGGCCGGGTCCAAGGATTACCCTGCTCTGCTTCTGAGTAAAAGGTTAGGGGTTCAAGGAGTGAAAATTAGGGGTTCACGTGTCCCCAGAGGTACAGTGACAGGAAGGCTTGTTTCTGTTAAGATCTGCCTTCCATATAGACATGAAGTCCATTCTGACACACAGGGACCCGTAAGAACAAGGTAGGACTGCCCCTGTGGTTTTGCCAGACTGTAACCCGTTACAGGAGCGGACAGTCTCACCTTCCTCTCTCAGAGAGGCTGCTGGTTTTGAACCGCCACCTTGTGGCTAGCTGCTGAGAGCCCTCTATACAAAACCAGGGTCCCTCTCTGTAGAGATGATGGCTAAGAAAGCCCTGGGGTGCAGTTCTACCCTGTAACACTTGGGGGCGCCAGGAGTTAGAATAGATTGGATCTCAGCTTTCAAAATTAAAAAAAAATTATTTGGATGGTTCACACACTCAGCTGTGAAGTGACAAGTTAGAGTATATACGTGCACCTCCATACACCTGCACATACTTGCACACATGAACACAGGCACTCTGATCAAGAGATAACCCACTCTTCAAATGTTGAATCAATTCTGATTCAGAGCCACCCTTTAGCACAGAGTAGACGTGCCCCTCCCCTTCCTCCGCCCCCACCCCCCCAACCCTCCACCTAAGGGTGTCCAAGGCTGTCAGCCGTTATAGGAGCAGACTGGCCCCATAGCCGGGAGGTTCCGATGTCTGTCTGGGTTCACAGCCAAGTGCTCAACCGCTACGCTACCAGAGGGATGTGTGCAGGTACATACATGAACGAGTCTTCTGTTCTGGAAGGGAAAACATCCACGTGGAAGTTGGCCACTGAATAAGGAAGACCAGAGGAGGATCCGTGCATTTAAAATTGTGGTGCCGAGACTATTCAAAGGATCGTGGGCTCCTAAAAGGAAACGCCGGTGTGTCTTAAAGAAGTATTACCAGAGTGCTCCTTAGAGGCCAGGGTGGTGTGGCAGTTACATAATCCGGTGTCAACCTGGGGGGTGGTGGAGTCTAGCCAGTCAATCAGGTCGCAACTCGATGACCTCACTTGGAGGTGCCAAGGAGATAAACAGCTCGCTGGAGGTGGGACACACACTCACTCCCTGCGAGACATTCTTGTTTTTGAAGACGCGTGGAGCTACCCGAGAGCCCTGGAGCTGGAGGAGCCACGTGGGTGGAGACCCTGCGAGCGCTGAGATGCTTCCACCGCCACTGGATCCGCAAGACTTCCCACCCACTGACCTGTGATCTCCCTGCGTTTGGCCTCATTGCATGTGCTTCGTGAGTCTGAAGAGGGATTTTTGGACTAGTACCGCCATATGGCAGTGGTTCTCCACCTTCCTCACGCCGCGACACGTGGTGGGGACCCCCCAACCATAACATTATTTTCATTGCTACTTCATCACTGTCAATTTGCTACTGTGATGAATCACCACGTGAATATCTGATAGGCAGGATGTATGTTCATGGTTACAAATTGGACATCGTGAAAGCATGGTGATTCATCACAAAAACAATATGTCATTCTATATTGTGAAATAGTTACTTCTAATGGCAAATCAATGAAATGTTGTCTTGAAGCACGGTGTCGCATGGGGAACAGTCTTCATGCCAGGTACTTGTAGGTGGGCGGACCTGCAGGTGGGCGGACCCACCTGGATACGGATAGAGGAGCCGTGTCTTGGTTCCTAAGGCCATTGGAAATCTGTTTTCAGATCAACCCCTGTAAAAGGGTCTTTCGACCCGCAGGTTGAGAACCGCTGAGTTAGCAAATGACGGCGTTACCCATTGTGCCCCCAGAACTCCTTTAAATGGTACCGGGAGACGAGAAACAGCCATGGGATGGACTTCCATCTGCACACTCCCCATTTGTCATGATTTATTTTGGTCACACACAGCTCTAAAATGCCGTAGGGCTTCTCAGTTTGGTTTGACAGCTTTGAGCAAACAGGCCCGTCCTTGTCTAAACCAAAGGGCACTGACGACAGTGCATTTGTTCATTTTCGTCGTTATCGAAACAAAACACCGCCAGCGTTCAGACCATGTTCTGGCTGTGAGCAGGGGTGAGCTATCTCTTCACAAGCCTTAGGCCATCTTGTGGCGCTCAACGCTTTCCGTGGGATGACCCAAGGAGAGTTTCCGGTTCAAGCGTAGCGTGGCGGAGGGCTGAACGCAAGCGTGTTCCTTTGAGGACAGAGGTGACCCTGACCCCAGCCACGGGAGGTTCCGTCCCCGCATGTGCAGGTGAAGGTTGGGCCTTGGATGGAGACGACTGAAGAAGCACCGATCCACTGAAAACCCCACGGGCTTCCAAGAGAACAAGCAACTCGGTTAGAAGAAGTACAACCAGAATGCTCCTTTGGAGGCAAAGATGCTAAGATGACGTCTCACTGCTTTGGACAGGTTGGTCAGGAGAGACTGAGAAGGGAAGGCCCTCGTCAAGATGGACGTCCACGGTGGCCAGGACAGTGGGCTCCCACATAAGAACCACGGTGAGGACAGCGAAGGGCCTGGCGTGATACGGTCCCATTAGTACATAGGGTTGCTATGAGTCCGAACCGAATGGACAGCACCCAACAACAACAGTAGTGGCGCAGCAGTGAAGCACTCCACCGCTAACAAAAGCCCGGCAGCTCACACCCACGGGCCACTAGACAGGCCAAGGACAGGGCAATATCTGTGCGTGGGCAGGCACGCCTCCGGGCTGGACTAGTCGAAAGATTTCCCTCTTTCCCAAGAGAAACACCTGGATTTTGCAAGCATGGAACTATCCCATCCTGTCTTACAGCCCTTCCACAACTGCTTGTTACCAGAGAGTTGTGCATCACCGCGGCTGAATCCGTCCTTGGCCAGGCTGTTCTCCTTCCTCGGAGCTCCAGGGCACAGGAGCTGTGACAGGTGCCGCCTGTGACAGGAAACAGGCCAGGGCAAGCCCAGCCTGGGGCTATAAATGTCTGACTCGGTGACAAATTGACAAGTGCCACCAGCTTATATGGAAGCTGCCTGCCAGACCAGCTGAAAAAGATCAAAGAGGAATTCAGGTGGCCCCGGCCTCTAACTCCATCTTGGTCTTCTAGCCAGTTTTATTTTGGTTAAGTATGTCTGGTCTTTTTTTTCTTGTTAAACCAGGTCTGGGCAGTGCAGTGTGAGACGGTCCAACAGGGCAGGATGGGAGCAGAGGGCCTCAGGCCCCACTGCATCACCTCTGCCTTCCCATAAAGCCTGTGGCCCTAACTTTGCTGTACTTGTTAGGCAGTATTGGGGTCAGTTCCGACCCACAGCAACCCAATGCGCAACCGAAGGAACAGTGGAGGGGTCCGGCACCTTGCAGTTGTTCGTCTGCCCGAGCCCATCCATGGTTGTAGTGAACATGTTCATCCATCTCTTTGAGCGCCTGCCTCTTTTTCCCCGCCTCTCCACTTTACCAAACATGATGTCCTTCTCCAGGGACTTGTCTCTCCTAATAACATGTCCAAAGTCCGAAAGACTCTAAGGAGCCCACTGACCGTACTTCTTACTTTGTCTCTTTTGGAAGTCCCTGGTACTTCCAATACTTCTTCTCCGGCACCACCATTCAACTACATACATTCTTCATTGACTTCCTTGTCCAATGGCCAATTTCCACATGCAGACGAGGCAATGGAACACCAGCTAATTTCCCTTCCAGAAGAGAAAGCAGGTTTCTGTGTAGACGGGCACCTATCACTCCAGAGCAGTGGTTCTCAACCTTCCAAACGCTGGACCCTTGAATACAGCTCCTCCTGTGGTGGGGACCCCCCCAACCACAACATTATTTTCCTTGCTACTTCATCACTGTCATTTTGTTACTGTGATGAATCGTCATGTCAATATCTGGTAGGCAGGATGTATTTTCATTGTTACAAATTGAACATCATGAAAGCGTAGCGATTCGTCACAAAAACAATAGGTAACTCTACATTGTGAAATAGTTATTTCTAATGACCAATCAATGAAACTTTGCCTGGAAGCATGGTGTAGTAACAGTCTTAATAGCACAACAGTAAACTCTACATTTTGTGACAGTCTGCGTAAGAAGCCAAGGTCAGTGTCAAGGTCGAGATAGCTCCTTTCTCACCAGATCAGCACATCTGCTTGTGGGCGGACCCGCCTGGAGACTGATATAGTGTCTCAGTTCCTAAGACCATCGGAAATATGTTTTGCGATGGTCTCAGGCGACCCCTGTGCAAGGGTTGTTCAACCCCCAGAGGGGTCGTCACACACAGGTTGAGAACCGTCACTCTGGTGGCACAGTGGTTGAGCTCTGAGAGAGTTAAGGTTGTTGTGCCAACCTGGCCGATAAACACATGTGGGATCAATTTAAGGGCGGAGGGATAAATGGCTCCGTGAGCCTCCCCTTTCTAGTTCTGGGGTCTCTTGCTTTGTGATGGTCGGACCAGGGTGCAGATGCCTTAGCAGTTCCCTGCTTCAGCTGGCAAGGCTCACTTCCTGCGAGACATTCCCAAGGAGGAGCCGCATGGACTTACCCTGATGCAGCCCTGGGTGCTGGAGCAGCTGTGTGGAGGCCCCTGCCAGCACTGAGATGCTCACACGCTCACTGACTCGGCTTTCCTCCTGCAGTCGACATCATTGAGTGCGTTTAGTGAGATGGAGGAGGATGACTTTGTAGATCGGTGTTGGACATATGGGCTAATGTCGGACTTATGGGTTTGGACAGCACTGGGTTGGGATGCTTTCTGAATGTCCACTTACCCTTTATATCAAACTCTCTTCTACATATGAGTTTCTGTGGATCTGTTTCCCTAGTTTACCCAGACGAACACAAGCGCTTAACTGTGAACTGAAAGGTCGCATGCTGGATTCTCCCAGCTGTTCCTCTAAAGAACTCTGGGGTCAGTCTGCCCTCATAACGGCTGACAGCCTTGGAAACCTTCGGGGGTGGGGGCAAGGACATGTTGACTCTGTGCTAAAGGGTGGCTCTGAATCAGAATTGATTCAACATTTAAGGGGTGGGTTATCTCTATAGGAGTGCCTGTGTTCGTGTATGCACGTGTGTGTATAGGCGTGCACGTATATACTCTAACTTGTCATGTCGCAGCTGAGTGTCTGGACCATGTGGTTTGTCAAGCATATTTTTACAAAAAAACGTTTTTTAAAGCAGCGATTCATCCATGCTAACTCCTGGCGCCCCCCTGTGTTACAGAGCGGAACTGCACCCCAGGGCTTTCTTAGCCATCATCTCTACAGAGAGGTGTGCTGGTGCATCACAGGTTACACACTGCACAGCGACCACAAGGTCAGCAGTTCGAAACCAGCAGGTGCTCCGAGGGAGAATGATGAGGCTGGCTGCTCTGGCAAAGAGTTACCGTCTGGGAAACCCACAGGGGCAGTTCTCCCCTGTCCTAGGGTCGCCGTATGTTGGAAAGATCGGATCGCACTGAGTTCTTGTTTGTGTGTGGATTGTTTTTGTCTCGATGGAAGCAGACTTTACTTCTGCAGTGCCTCTGGGTCGACTTGAACCCCTAACCTTTGCTCAGAAGCAGTGCAGGGTAATCCTTGGAACCTCCCAGTGGTTACCAGGTGAGGGGGAGGAGGAGCAGAGGGGGAGGACTGCGAGGTCAGTTCTACAAGCAATCAACAGATGTTTACCTTGCTCAGTGCAACCCTAGAAGGGGCCCAGGCTCCCAGCGCCCATCCCCCATGCCATATGCTCAGGCTCTGATACATTGTTACACATTTACTTGTTTGTCTCCAACTATTAGCCAGGGGGTAGGGGCCCTTCCGCAGCAGCAGGGAGCCCAGGCGTGAAGGGCCCTTGGCTGGGACGTGACTGACTGGGCGTGTAAGCATCTCTGTAGAAACAATTAGGTGGTGGACTTTCAGGGCAGCGCAGTGCAGCGCAGGTGGGGTCCAAGACAGAGAGGAGGAGGCATGGCAGGCAGCGGGCCTCCTTCCAGAGGGAGGAAGTCTGAGAAGGAGGACAAATGTGTCCTCAGGGCTGGCAGGAAATGCTTCCCCGAACTGCAGAGGGGGGCGGCAGCCTCATACTTGTACTGTCTGTGCATGTGGTTGCTGAGCAATTCAACTTTCTTTAAAAGTTGTCTTTGTGTGTAAGGCGAAGAAGAGACCATGAAAAGAGCCTCCCTCCTGGCCCTGCAGCCTCCTGCAGGGCGGGTTTGAAAGGAGGGGGACCCCAGCAGGGGGCACAAGAGACAAGCTGTCTGTCTACACTGCCTAGGTCCCCACCAGAAATGCAGCCACTTTCCCCAGTTTCCTGCTTTTCTCTCCGGAAGAGAACGCTCTTCCCCTCTCTTGACTCTATTTACTGTCTAGGTGCCCTGGTGGCGCCATGGTTGAGCGTTAGGCTGTGAGTAGTAGCAAGGCCAGCCCCCCTGCCCCGCCCCAGGGATAAAGACAGGGGGTTGGGGGGGCTCTCTCTTCCTGCAAAGAGTGAGGGGCTCAGACGCCCACAGGGGCAGTTCCCCTCGGCCTTGTAGTGTCCCTGTGAGTTGGCATCAGCCCAATGGCAGCGAGATTTGAGTGAGAAGGAACCTGGTGGCGCGGTGCCTTAAGCACTGGGCTGCTAAGCACAAGGTGGTGGTTCCAAGCCCCCAGCCCTCCTGAGGGAGAAAGCTGAGTCTATCAGCTCCGGTCAAGATGTCCTCTTGGAAACCCACAGGGGCAGTTTGACTGTCCTATGGGGTCCCTGAATCAGGATCGAATTTATTACTTCACCGTTTCAGCATATGCCTGTCTCCGCCCATCCCTGGTCATTTTGTCCTGCTGTGGTGCCCTGGGTGTTGCTGTGATCCTGGAAGCTATGCCGTAGCTCAGAGATCGTTCTAATACTGGCAGGGGCTGGTCAGATGTGGTAGAGGGATTTCTGTGACGTTTCTAGACTAAGATGCTAGGAAGAAAAACCAGGCAACCAGCATCCCAAAGCTCCCCAGCCTCAAAAGCCCTGCAGGGTGCAGTGTTACTCTGCACCCATGGCATGGCCAGGAGTTGGCACCAGGGTTGACTCTCTTTGCTCTTTTCAAATTCTGTCTCTGTGACCTCTGTCGCCCTCAGAATAACCAGGGCCAAGGAACAGAATTCAATTGATTGTGGCTTCCCAGGGCAGAGAGACTCTGCTGCACAGGGTTTGATACATTGTTGTGGTTGTTGTTTTGAGACTATAAATCTTGACTCCAGCAGGCAGCCTCCTCTTTCCCATGAAGGTGCGTTTGAACTTCAAGGTTAGCAGCCCATTCACCACCAGGGCTCCCTGCCTATCTCGATAGCCCAGCAGTTATCAACCTGTGGGTTGAGACCCCTTTAGGGATTAAATGACCCTTTCGCGGGGATCACCCGATTCACAACAGTAGCAACATGACAGTGATGAAGTAGCGAAGAGAATAATGTTATGGCTGGAGGGTCACCACCACATGAGGAAGTGTCTGCAAGGGTCGCGGCATGAGGAAGGTGGAGAACCGCTGCTGTAACCCCATGGATTGTCCTTCCAAGATCGCCCTGTATGCCCTCACGCACCTCCGTATCTAACTCGCTTGATTTTTCACTGGATTTTGGAAGCAGAATGGAGGTACCCACACCTACGGTTGCCTTCTGTCTTTCGCCTCAGAATACAGTGAAGAGCATCTTAAACCTGCCCTGGTCTCTGTCTTTGGCTGTAACGAAACCAGAAACAATTGACCTGCCATTGAGTTGATTTGGACCCATTAGCGACCCTCTAGCACGGGGTAGAGCTACCCCTGTGGGTTTCTGAGATTTTTAACTTTTTCATTAAAAACAGTTTTGTTGGCACCTAATCCACATATCATACAGTTCCATAGATCAGTTGTTCAGAGACTGTAACTCTTTATGGGAGTGGAAGCCTCCTCTTCCAGTGACAGACACGCAAGACTAGGTTATTGAGCTTGTCCCGAACTTTGCCTTTGGACCACCTCTTCTTTTCGACCTTGCCCCCAGATTTGTTCACTGGGTCTTTGTCCTTCTTGGCTGACTGCCTGGCATCCTTCTTCTTGTCATCCTTGGGCGGCATCATGAAGCTCAAGAGCAGCTACCACCATGGCCTCGCTAAGATGTCGGACCCCAAAAAAAGGCATTGTAATACTTACTGAAGCCAACCCCCCTTCGTTATTCATCTCTTTTTTTCTGACAGTTTGTTGATCTTGGACTCTTCCTTCTGCTAACCTAGTGACACAGTTGTTATGCGTTGGGCTGGTAACCACAAGGCCAGTCATTTGAAACCACCAGTCGCTCTGAGGGAGAAAGAAGAGGCTTTCTCATCGAAAGGTACAGTCTTAGAACCCACAAGGGCAGTCCTGCCCTGTTCTGTAGGGTGATAAGAATTGGAATCGATGCAATGGCATTGAGGTGTTTGTTGTTGTTTAGTTCTGTTTTTAACCACATGTTCTATGTTGGGTTGACACCCACAAGATCAGTTATTTGATACCAAGGGGAGAAAGATAAGGCTTTCTACTCTGGTAAAGAATCACCCTCTCAGACACCCACAGGAGCAGTTCTCCTCTGTCCTGCTGTGTCTCCATGAGTCAGAATTGACTCCAGGGCAGTGAGTATGGCAGTTTCCAAACAGCCCTCTGGCCACTCCTACAAAGCACTTGCGTTAAACACACACTCACCTGAACGGTCACCAAGAATGAGCGGATCCTGGCTCCCAGCGACCGATCATGGGTCAGGGGCGTGCCAGGCTCCACCTGGTTGTCCTTGGTTGATTTCTCTGCAGTGGACGGCCAGGTCTTCCTTCCAAGGTTCCTCAAGGTGGATTTGAACCTCCAACCTCCAGGTACTGTCCATCCTTTTCCTTTTCATGGCAACCCCAGGTGCACAGAGTCAAACTGCACCCACAGGCTTCCAGGCCGGGAACTTTCAGAAGATCTCCAGGCCTTGATTCCGAGGCCCCACTGGGTGAGTTTTCACTGTCACCCTTTCCATTCGTGGTCAAGCACTTAAACATTGTACCGCCCCAAAGCAGCCCAAATAATCAACCAACCCCATTGCCATCTAATCAATATTGACTCTTCGTGAGCCTATACAGGGTTTCCCAGGCTGTAAATCTTTCTGGTAGCAGACAGCCTCAGCTATCTCCCTTGGTGCTGCTGGCAGACTTGAACCAACGACCCTGAGGTTAGCAGCCTGACACTTAATCCACAGTGACACCAGAGGTTCTTAAACACAAACAGAATTTCTACACAGCCGTGGAGGTAGGAAGTGTTCGCCCTAGACTTTTAATCTAGGTGTGAGAAGCATTTAAAATTAATCTGCGCCTCTTCCTGGCAATTACGATGTTTTGTACTATAGTCCACACTCCAGGGGGAAGTATCAGCGTTTGCAGGCCCTTTTGGATCATTCCAGGGTAACTACCAGGTCTCCTTCTTTCCCATGTACATCACTGCATCGAGTCGATCCCGACTCATAGCGACCCTACAGGGCAGGATACAACTGAATCTGTGGGTTTCAGAGACTGTAACTTTGTGGTAGATATATAATCATTTGTCAATTTGAGGATTAAGAGTGAAGGGGTGGAGTCTACTCTGTCAATTGGGTCATAGCCAGTGAGGCTTCTGTGTGGACATAGCCCTCCCCTAAGGCTTCTGGGAATTCTGGTATTTCCTCCTTGGAGGTTGGAGCCTCTCAGCTCACACCTTGGGAGACATAGCAGCTGACAAGACACATGGACCCACCCTGATGCAGCCCTGGGTGCTAGAGACACCATGCAGAAACTCCTGCCAGCGCTGAGATGTTTCCAACGCCACTGGATCTAAAGACTTTCAACCCACTGGTCTGTGATCTTCTATATTCAGCATCATTGCATGTGTTTCGTGAGTCTGCAGGGGACTTTATAAATTAGTATTGGACATATGGGCTAATATCGGATTTATGGACTTGATCTGGACTGGACTGGGATATTTTCTCAATGTTCAATTGCTCTTGTATATAAATCTCTTTCTTATACACATATGTGTGTCCATGGATTTGTTTCTCTAGTCTACCCAGACTAACACACTCTGTAAGGGAGTAGAAAGCCTCATCTTTCTCCAGCTGAGTGGCTGGTGGTTCCGAACTGCTGACCTGGCCTCTAGCATCCCAATGCTTAACCACTGTGCCACCAGGGCTCCTCCTTCAGATATATATTATATCACATAGATAATTACATATGTGATTATCTAATTATTATCTAATCATACACTCTATACTACAATCTTTGTGGTGGTGGTTGATATTATCTATTAGACACTGAAACTCATGCAGCAGACTGCCTGTTTCTACATGTACAATCCTGTGGCATGGTGACGTGCTTGGAGTTGTACCACCATTCCCACCCTCCTGTTCTGAGCTGTTCCTCCCCCGTACATGTGATCTCACAGTCCCCTGTGTTTCCTGGCTGAAGATCCCGTATCGATCGACCTTGAAAGGCAACAGTTCTCTAAGCAGACATTCTTTGCAACTCAAGCTCAACCCTTGGCTGCTTCTAAGGAGACTTCAGAGCACATTTTTGGTGTGAGGTTTAAAGAGGATCTTGGGGCAGCAGTTTTAGGAGTTCATCCAGCCCCCATGACTCCAGGAAGTCTAGAGTCCAGGAGAATTTGAAATCCTGTTCTGCATTCCCTCCTTTTTGATCCTGATTTTTCTATACAATCTTTGATCAAAATGATCAGTAATGGCAGCTGGGCACCATCTAGTTCTGCTGGTCTCCTGGCAAAGGAAGCCTTTGCACATGGAGGCGATTAGCCACACGTTCCATTTCCTCCTCCTGTTGCCCACTCAGCAGCCAGAAGGCACCAGTAAAAACAGCAGTCAAGGCCGACCCTTGATGGGCATAAGGCAGGTCCTGAGGCTTCTGGGCCCACAGACTCAAAGTCAAGTTCTCAAAGCCATGTCCTCACTGTGGCCTATACTCAACTCCGCTGTGGCGTCGATGCTGACGCTTAGTGACGCTACAGAGCAGGGAGTAGAAAGCCTTGTCTTTCTCCGCAGAGCACCTCATGGTTTTCAACCACTGACCTTGAGGCTCCCAGCCCAACGCTGAACCACTACGCCACCAGTGGCCTACACGGCCCCACACAATCGGTTCTGCCCTCATCATCTCTCTCGGGCCCGGTTTCTCCCCATGTCTCCCCCTCCCAACTACACGGACCTCCTTGAAAACTCTAGGCATGATCCTGCCTCAGGACCTTTGCACATGCGATTCCCCTTGATCTGAAAGGCTCTTCCCCCAGATTACGCACACGTTCACTCCTTTGCTTCCTTCAGGCTCTAGCTAAAATATCTCCTCCCCTGACCCAGTCCACCAGCCCTCTTGGTCCCCTTTCTTGATTTGTCCCCTTTCTTGATTTGTCCTCTGTGGCCATCGCCACGTCTGACAACGCCTACACGCTTGCTCATGCCTTTGGTCTTTGGTCTTTCTTCACTCCACTCTGGAAGCTCCTGGAGGGCCCATCTGGTCCCTGCTGCATCCCCAGCACCAGAAACGGTGGCTGGAATAGAAGAAATGCTCAATCGATGCTTGTCAGGCAGATGCAGACTTGCCTCCAGTTTGAAGACCATTAGGAAAACCAGTGGCCACTGCGGCAAGCCCATTTGTGTCTGAGGACAACGGTGCTTCCCAGAGTTTCAATGACCGTTTTATTCAGAAGCCGATCACCAGGCCTTTCTTCCAAAGTGCTTCTGGGTGGCCTAGCTTTCTATCGGTAGCTGAGCCCGTTAACCCTGCCTGCACCACCGAGGGCAGCGGTTCTTAACCTTCCTTCATACCTCATGTGGTGGTGACCCCCCCCGACCATACAATTATTTCTGTTGCTACTTCATAACTGTCATTTTGCTACTATTCTGAATTGGGCAACTCCTGTGAAAAGGTCATTTGACCTCCAAAGGGGTCGCGACCCACAGGTTGAGAACCCCTGACCTAGGGTCTCCTGAAGCGCGTCATAGCTGTGTTAGGCCAGGTGCACTAGAGAAACACATCCAGAGACACTCATCTATATGTAAGACAGAGCTTCATGTGAAGGAGGAATTGTGCATCAAGAAAACATCCCAGTCCAGCCCAGATCAAGCCTATAAAGCCTGGCACTAAGCTATACGTCGGACACTAGTCCATCAATCCCTCTGCAGACTCACGCAGCCACATGCAGTGATGCAGCATGCACGAACATCACCGGCTGGAGGGGGCAGAGTCCGGTGGATCCAATGGCCATGGTTTTGGCAGCTCTCCAACTGGCTCTTCAATAGGAAGGTAAAGGCAGAGAGAGAGAGAGAGAGAGAGAGAGAGAGAGAGAGAGAGAGAGAGAGAGAGAGAGAGAGAGAGAGAGGAGGTTCCCAGGATCCTCCTTATGAGAAGGCCACGCCCACAAGGAGGCACCCTTAGGCTGTGACCTGATTGACAGGCTAGACTCCACCCGGACACTTAGATGTCAAGTTGACATGTAGTTATGTAACTACCACAAGAGCTAATGTTTACTGCGCACATGCTGGGTGTCAGGGATCTTTCTAAGCAGTTTCCACGCACCCACTCTTGCTGTTAGACGTCATCGAGTCCGTTTTGGCTCATAGCAACTCTTTGTCCAAGGGACCAAGCACCCCTGCGCTAGCCTCACAGTGGTTCTTATATCTGAGCCCATGGTTGAAGCCACTGTGCTTATCTTGTCAAGGGCTTCCTCTTTCTTCCTGCCCCTCTACTTCACCAAGCGTGATGTCCTTGGCCATCTGGTCTTGGACATGTGGTCTCTCCCAGGTCCATGAGACAAAGTCTCGCCATCTTGGCATCTCAGGGGCATTCTGGCTTGACTTCGTCCAAGACAGGTCTCTTTGTTTGATATAGGTACCCATCTAGCAAGGAACCCTGGTGGCATAATGGTTACATGCTAGGCTGCTAACCGCAAGGTCAGCAGTTCAAAACCACCAGCTCCTCTGAGACAGAAAGATGGAGCTTTCTACTCCCGTGAAGAGTCAATCTCTGAAACTCACAGGGCGGTTCTCCCCCGCCCTCTAGGGTGGCTATAAGTCGAGTGGACTTAATGGCAGAAGGATCTGTTTTGTCAACTTGAGGAAGGGGTGGAGTCTGGCCTGTCAATCAGGTCATAGCCAATGAAGTCTCTCTGTGGGCATAACCTTCTCCTGAGGATTCTGGGAACTCCTGTCTTCCTCCCTGGAGACAGGACACACACACACTCCCTGCCAGACATTCCTGCTAACCAGACACATGGAGCTACGCAGATGGAGCCAGAGCCCTGGAGCTGAAGGAGCCACGTAGAGACCCTCACCAGGTCTGAGATCTTCCACCGCCACTGGATCCACAAGACGTTCCACCCACTGGCCTGTGCTATTCCTGCATCCGGCATCATTTCACGTGTTGTGTGAGTCCGAAGAGGAATTTGTAGACTGGTATTGGACCTATGGGCTAATATCGGGCTTATGGACTTGATCTGGACTGGGCTGGATGCTTTCTCAATACACAATTACTCTCAATAAAGCTCCTTCTGATTCACAGATGAGTGTCGATGACCTTGTTTCACTAGTCAACCCGGACTCACACAGTAGACTTGAAGTATCTACCTTTGGGGCAGCAGCAGTGTGTTGAAACACAATTGACACCCCCCAAGGGACTCCCTGGGACTGACCCCCAAGTTCCCAATCTATCCATTCCTTGTCATGGCTGCAGGAGGGCCCACTGTTTTTAAGGTTCCAAACCTAGCCCGCCCCTCCCCCATCGATGGAGGCTGTGGGAATCTGGGCTCAGCTTTCTTCCAGCTCCTGGGCCCCACGGTCCCAGGGCCTCTCGCTCACTGGGCTCCAGTTCCTTCCTGGAACTAGTTCACGTCCAAAGGACCTTGGCCGGCCAACACCCTTCCAAGCCCTCCCCTCCCCCGCAGCCTGGGCTGCTTCCCATTTCTTAGCTCACAGAGCAGGTGGCCGCTGGGATGGACGGGCCCAAGGATCCATCCAGCGGCCCCAAATCCCACAGCCTGGGAGCGGCGCCAGCTGCAGCGAACTCTGGGTTAGCAGATGGAAGGGTGGGGTGAGGAAGGGAGGAGATTTTCCACTTTCCCTGGATCTCCCCAGTCGAGAGGCTCAGCAAACAGCTTCTCCAATTGCACTTAAAGCCCTGCGGGTGGGTGGGGGCGATGCTCTGGTTACCCAGCTACCTTCCACGCCTGGGTTCTCAGGATCAAACCACCAGGGAACCCCCTTCCCAGCTCCCGGCCCCTAGCAAAACCCCAAACCAAACTCCCTACCGTGGAGTCACTCATACTCTGACCCTATAAGACGGGGTAGAACTGCCCCATAGGGCTTCCCAGGAGATAAGTCTTTATAGAAGCAGACTGCCACGTCATTGAGCAGCTAGAGTAATGGTTCTCGATCTTTCTGAGGCTGTGATGTGACCCTTTCATCCAGTTCCTCGGATGTGGTGGTGACCCCCCAACCATCAAATTATTTTCGTGGCTACTTCATCGCTGTCATTTTGCTACTGTGATGAATCGGCATGTAACTATCTGATAGGCAGGATGTACATTCATTGTGACAAACTGAACATCATTAAAGCAGAGTGATGAATCAAATACGGTATGTCATTCTATATTGTGAAAGATTTATTTCTAATGACAAATCAATGAAATGCTGTCTTGAAGCATGGTGGAACATGGGGACTCCTAGGTGGGCATATCTGCATGTGGGCGGACCCCCCTGGAGACGGATAGAGGAGCGGTGTCTCAGGTTCCTAAGACCATTGGAAATAGGTGTTTTCCAATAGTCTTAGGTGACCCCTGTGAAAAGGTTGTTCAACCCCTAAAGGGGTCGCGACCCCTAGGTTGAGAAATGCTGGACTAGGTGGGTTCGAGCCACTGACCCTTGTCCAGAGGTCAGCACTCAACCACTGTGCAACCAGGGCTCCTTAATAAGTGATATTTTAAATAAGTTTTTAATTAAAAACAAAGTTTTAATTGCTCTCTCTGCCTCGGCTGCCTGTCGCTAAGAGTGGGTGGGGTGTGGGGGGGAGAAGGAGCAGGCTCCAAAGTTCACCCTTGACGGCGCCCACCCTGTGGAAGATGGAATCCCAGAGACTGCCAATTTGGGGCAGTTTCTCCCAGAAGGAGTCCCGGAGAAGGAGAAAGAACAAGCTCGTTGCTGCCTCTCAGGTGCCTCTGGGTGAGATAGCTCACCAGAACGTATCTGAAGAAGCAGCTACGTGATTGGCTGCGTGTGGTCACCAGCAGCAGAGAAAGTTCTGAATTGTGTTCCTTCCAGATTAACCAGGACGGAGAGGAGGAGGCTTGAAGCTCACTTCCCTGGGATAGTTTGCACGAGTCCTTGAATAAAGCCCAGGAACCAAAAAATAAAAGAATCAGGTCTATTGCCTTTGAATAAAATGACAGGAAAGCAAATCAAAGCAACAGATGTAAATAAATGTGGGCAAAACAAAATATACACAAGATAAGAGTTTCAATGCACACAAAACCCATCTGTAGACAATGGGACATCCCTCACAGAAGGGTCACAAGGAAGGGGTGAGTCACCAGGGCGCAGTAAAGCATTGATGAAACACACAATAGTCCTCTGGTTTCTTGAGGCTTCCTCATCCCCCACTACCAAGACCCCAGTCCTGCCTTTAGGGTTAGACCGGAGCTTGTACCCAGGTACAGATCACAACACACCAAGTCCAGGAACAGGAGTGAGAGTATTGATACCAGGAGGGTAGAGGAAAGGTGGGGAGATGAGGGGAGGAAGGAGGAACCAATCCCATCGCAATGATGGACATATAACAGCCCCCACCTCAAGCCCCACTCAGGGGGACGAACAACAGGAACTGCAGGGGAAGGGAGACAGCATAAGTGTAAGATATGAAAATAATAGTAATTTATTAAGGGGTCATAAGTGGGGAGTGGGGAAAAGGAGGGAAAAAAGAACTAATACCAAGGGCTGAAATAGAAAGTAAATGTGTAGGAAATAGTGCTGGCGACAAGTATGTACAAATGTGCTTGCTACAATTGCTGAATGGATTGTTATCAGAGCTGTAAGAGCCCCCACTAAAATGATCTTTTAAAACTTAAATTTAAAAAAAAATAAAAACATAAAAAAGAAAGCTTCAATGCAATTAAAATGAAGACAAGACAAAAATAATCAACAAAGTAAAAATAACTTTCGCTTCTTTCTTTCTTTTTGTTCAGGAAAATATGGTCATTTCCAGCCCAGTTGAAACCTGACCACCGTGAGTGAACAGCTGGTACTTCTTTAACACATCAGACATCGTGCCCAGCGACTCAGTGCCCTAGCTGTTGGATTGACAGCACCATCGTTGAATTTAAGCTCATCTCTAACACTTCCACTGGTCCCAATAATCTATATGGACTTTACATATATACCTTTGGTTTCAGTCCAGGGCTGTAAAATTCATTTTATTGTCATATACATGTATGTATTTTTTGGAAAGAGCCCAGGCCAACTGTGTTGTAGAATAAGCCTCCGCTTGGATTTGCCTTCTTTCTTGTGGTTAGACTCTGCCGAGCCATTTGCCAGTAGCACAGCATCATGGGTTCGGCTTAAGGAAAAAAACAAAAGAGGTGGAGAAAGACAGAGAGAGAGAGAGAGAGAGAGAGAGAGAGAGAGACCTGACCACAAGCCGTGCAAATGTGCAAATTCAGAGTCAAGTTGGCTGCTCAGCCAGACGTTGAGGAAGAAGACATTTTCATGCAGTTTGAGTAGGAACTAAACGCTACAGAAACCTCGCTGGCCAAGAGACAATCGGGGGACTCAAAGGCAGGATATCTAAAAGGAGGGGGCCTTTAGTAGGAATAGAAGTAGAACATGTATGTCGTACACGGTGCGTTAGCGTGATTGATTATGGGTCTGCAACGGCACGTGCCCCTGCGTGCTCTTCAGGTTATGGCAGGATGCTCACAGGACCATGGTTGTGCAGGCTTTGCGTCTAGGTAAATGTACTATTAACATCGCTTACACATCATATGCATTTCTGTTTGGGGGGGGCGGGCAGGGGCTACTGTAAAGATTAAGGAGAGCCCTGGAGGAACAGTGGGCTATGTATTGGGCTGCTCCCCACAAGGTCAGCAGTTTGAAACCACCAGCCGCACTGAGGGAGAACTATGAGGCTTTCTGCTCTCTGGAAGAGCTGCGGGCTTGGGGAAGTTCTTCGCTGTCCCCAAAAGGGCCACTCTGAGTCGGAAACGCCTCATTTGGTTAAAATGGCCTCCTCTGGGCTTCTCCACTGGGGACTCTCTGCTTCTCCCTGTGTAACTTCTCTGTGTTACAAGTGCTTTCCCCTCACCCCCTCCGCTCCGGTTCATCCCAGCTCTTCTGTGTGACCTTGTGACTCTGTGAGGCCCCGGGGATCAGTTGGTCCTGGGCCATTCTCTCTTCTCTCCCCTCTCCCTCTTCTCAGATGATCTCACTCAACCCCTCAGCTTAAAATACCTCCCCCGCTGCCAAAGACTTCTAAATTTATATCCCCTCCCATCTCTCCCGGCCCCTCCCTCACATTCCCTCTGGCTGCCTGTTTGGTCATATCAGATTCAGGGCCTCCGGGCCTCCGGGATGGAATTCCCAAGTCCTCAGACCATTTCTTTCCAAAGCTTCCCCACCCCTGTGATGACCACACCTCCATTCCAATCTTCTGAGCCCCTAAACCTCAGCGTCTTAGGGGACACGGGAGCATGTGTTGTGTGGGCATTCGTTAAGAGTTGAACAACAATGATAATCGAAATTGTTGTTGTTGTTTTGTGTGTGTGTGTGGGGGGCGGGGGAATCCAGTCGCTTCTGATTCACAGCCCCGTGGAAGAACCACAGGCCTTTCTACTCCCATAAAGAGTTACAGACCAGGAAACGCACAGGTCATTCCTACAGGGTCGCTGTGAGGAGGCACTGACTCCGTGGCAGTGACTTTGTGGTTTCGTGGGTACGTGTACAGCCTTCAGTGTGGATGACAACTCAGTCTAAAGAGGACCACAGTCCTCACAAGAGGACCAGTAGGTAACATGATAAATGCAAAAAGGATTTAAGATGGCTCCACAAGACCACTCTCCAACCTCACTGCCATCCACGCGTCGGGCTGCTAACCACAAGGTCAGCAGTTTGAAACCGCCAGCCATTCGGTGGGAGAAAGACGAGGCTTTCTATTCCCGTAAAGCAGTGATTCTCAACCTTCCTCATGCCGCGACCCTTTCAGACAGTTCCTCATGTGGTGGTGACCCCCAACCATCAAATTATTTTCGTTGCTACTTCATCCCTGTCATTTTACTGTGATGAATCGGGTGACCCCTGTGAAAAGGTCGTTCGACCCCCAAAGGGGTCGCAACCCACAGATTGAGAACCGCCCGCTCCAGAGGATGCATGGGGTGGTCGCTGCTGTGAGGGGCAGTCAGTACGTTCTGACTCACAGGGGCTGTGGGGGTGACATCATCTGTTGTCAATTGGAGACTTAAGAGGGAAGGGGTGGAGTTCAGCCTGTCAATCAAGTCGCAGCATGATGACCTCATTTGGAGGCGTTAAGGAGTTAGAGAGCTCGCTGAAGTTGGGCCACTCAGGACTCTCTGCAAGACCTGCTTGCTGACAAGACACACGGAGCTACGCTAGAGCCCTGGGAGCTGGAGGAACCACGTGGAGACCCCTGCCAGCACTGAGATGCTTATACCACCACTGGATCCACAAGACTCTCCACCCACTGGCCTGTGATCTTCCTGCACTCGGCATCATTGCATGTGTTGCGTGGGTCTGAAGAGGGGTTTATAGACTGGTATCGGACCTATGGGCTAATATCGGACTTACGGACTTGATCTGGACTGGGCTGGGATGTTTTCTTTCTATACAATTCCTCTTTGATATAAAGCGCTCTCATATATGAGTGTCTTGGATTTGTTTCTCTGGTCAACCAGCACTAACAGGGTGTCTTTGAAATCAGTGAACGGCTACAGACATTCACTCAGCATACGCTCATCTCAGCCTCCTGACTGCGCCTTCACAAAAGCAGCCAAAGGTTCAGTCAGATCAGAGGCTTCCAACGGGATCTGCCGGGTCAGCCAAGTTCAAGGCAGAGAGGTCAGCTCAGAAGATACTAGTGACTGTTGATTTTCTGAATATCAGAGGACTTGTAGATTTTCTCAAAGGATGTGGTTGATGGGATATGTAGGTTTATTGTGCCAACCTGGCCAATAGGAACATGTGGGATTAATAAGGTCACAGTTTGATTGGAGGGCAAAGAGATAAGTGGCTCAGCAAGCCCTGCCCCTCTCTCTTGCTCTCTGGTGATCGGAGCAGTGTGTGGCTGCTTTAGCTAGTTCTCTGCCTTAACTTGTGAGCTCCATTACCTGTGGGACAGTCAACCTGTGGATCGTGTCACTAGAGCTTGAGGTTCCTTCGAGACCTGTTTCGCCACACTGCTGATGTGTACATCGCTTGAGCTTGAGGCTGCAGATCCTATCATCTTCCATTGCTTGAGTTTGATGTCCCATCCGGGCCTGCTTAGATAAGCCCCGAGCTGCTGACTGTTGGTAACCTGCCCCGCTGTTAGCTGCCTGTGGCCGGACTGCCTGCATTGCCTGAGGGAAGACTCAGCTGTCTGCTTCCTTGACCTTGGACCCAACAGCCATGTGAATTGAAGGACTTCCAGTATATTGACTGTTCCAAGGAAGTGAGTTGAACTGAGCCCTCTGTACTGCTGTGTGGACTAATTAGCTGTTATATTCCTTTGTCATCTATCTATCTATCTATCTATCTATCTATCTATCTATCTATCTATCATCTAAGTGTCCTGGTTTTGTTTCTTTAGAGAATCCTGTGTAACACAGTTGACCCCAGGGCCTCATGATGATGACGTTGTAAGAAAATGGAAAACCACACTGGTGTGGGAAAGGCCAGGAAGCTTGTGCTGAGGAACCACCCCCCCACACACACACACCCAGGCACCTGCTCACTCTTTGTGGGTAGCAAGGTTGGTCCTTCTAGCATCTGATTGGGAAAACTTGACCTCACCCACCCTGCAGCCCTGCAGAGCTTGCCCCTCCGGGCTTCCTTTTGTTCCCCAAACTCAACCACATCTAAAAAATATTTGTTAAAAAGAGGATGATTTGGGCCCCCTCGAGGAATGCCCAAACTGCTGTTTTGCAGGGATGGGAATCAGAGAATCCAGAATTCTTCAGGGGGCTGTTCTCCCACATTCTGGTGGGTTGTTTGTGGGCTTTACTCCAATTCTGAAGCTACACTCTTGTTCTTGTCATCTAGCTCCACCAATTATTTGCTTTGCATACCAATTGAGCAAGTAGAGTGCAGGACTTTAACCCCGATGCGCGTTTTCCTTGTTTTAAATCAGGCTCTCTTCCCCCGTGCGGTTGGGATGACGGCCTCTTGGTCGGTGGACTAGATTTGCCTGTCACGGCGGAATGTCCTGGAATTCCCATTCTTCTCAGGGTGTCGTCTGTTCTCATAGTCGGCACACACACATGAACATGTTTCTGGTACGGTCTGCTTTCAGTGAGGATCCATAGGACTTAGCAACGATTTCCAGCTTAAGGCGTTCCCTCTGACTCGAGCATGGATTTCTCCCAGCTCTCGGTCAAGGCTAAGGCATTTTGGAAGACCGCGAGGTCATCCTGTGGAGGGTCTTTCTTTATTTTGTTGCCCGCCTTCTGAACAACTGACCGGACGAGATCCGTATTTGTACTCACTCCAGAGAAATGTGACCACACGGAGGGCACACGTTCTAGAGCAAAGAACAATTCCGCTGGCGACAACGCAACCATGGCTGCAGCGGGACATTGGCAGAGAGTGGTCAGAAATCCAGACCGGATGCCAGAGAGGACGTGGAACAAAGGCTATCGTTGCGGATGTCAGCGAGGTCTTTCTTGCCTGAAAGCAAGGAATACCAGAAAGTGAAAAGACAAGTCAGTGAGTGGATCATTGGGAAATCCTACCACTCTAAGACAACATCACAGAGCATAGACATTTAATGAAAAAAAATTCTATTGAAAACGTTCTTAGAGGAGGATACAATTTTAAAATGAAAACAACTAAAGAAACGAAGTCTTCAGGGAAAGGCTAGAGAGGCGCAATCCCTGCCTTCAGAAGCGTAGAGACCTAGACGTAGGAGGTGTCCAGAAACAGTAGCTTCACATTCATACACGTATATATGGATATCTATACCTGTACACAGATATGCATACACATATATACATGCCTGTATATGTTGTAAATAAACAGCGACACACATATGTATAAGAAAGAACTTTATATATCAAGATGTAATCTTTTTTTAGTAATCAAAGTGAATTTTATTTTTTTCAATTTTTTGGTGAATTTTATTTTTTTCATGTCATGAAATCAAGTGAAAATCAAAATCATATACATATTGTCTCATCATTTTATTGGATGCTCTTACAGCACTTACCACCATCCATCCATTCATCCATCCATCCATCCATTGGGTCAAGCACATTTGGGCATCGGCTGCCGTCATCATTCTCAAAACATTTCCTTTCTACTTGAGCCCTTGGTAAGGATATAATCCTAGTTTGAGAAGTCACCCCAGCCCAGTTCAGTTAAATGCCTTTGGTCCCATGGGAGCCGGAGCCCTCTTCAGACCCAGGTCAGTGCAGGTTGACGGCAGGTGAAACGAGAAGCAGGAAGATCACAGGCAGGTGGGTGCAGAGTCACGTGGATCCAAGGTGTTGGGGGGCGGGGGGAACCTGGCAGGACACCAGCAGTTCTCAGGGTCAGGGATCCTGGAGGCAGGCACAGAGTCCCAGGCAAGCGGGAAGGGGGAGGGGCAGAGAGAGGGAGACAGACAGACAGAAAGAGGGTCCCCAGTGTCTGTTATAAAAACACCACACCTCCCGGGAGGCATCATCCGGCTGTGACCTGATTGACACGTTAGACTCCACCCTACACACGTGCAAGTCGCCATAAAATCAACTCGGGCTGAGAAGGTGAAGATGGCCACCCAATCATGCCCCTCATGCGACCAACAGGTTCCTTGTTGCATCTGAGCCTTGTCCTTGTGGTTTCATATTTATTCATAGGAAACTTTAAAAAGTAAAACGCTCAGAGAAATCCACTCCTTGTACAGCTGGATGACCTCATCTGGAGGTGCTACGGAGATAACTAGCTCTCCGGAGGCCAGACCCACTCTCTCTGCTACACATTCCTGTTGACCACCCACATGGAGCTATGCTGATGCAACCAGAGCCTGGAGCTGGAGGAGCCATGTGGAGACCCACGCCAGCGCTGAGATACTTCTACTGCCACTGGACCCACAAGACTTTCCACCCACTGGCCTGTGATCTTCCTGCATTCAGAGTCATTGCATGTGTTGCGTGAGCCTAAAGAGGAATTTCTAGTTGGTATCGGACCTTTGGGCTAATATTGGACTTGTGGACCTGATCTGGACTGGGCTGGGATGTTTATGTAATATACAATTACTCTTTGATATAAAGCTCTCTCTTATACACACACACTCACACCAACACATAAACCTCAGAGTCATGAGAAATATATATATTTTTTGTATTCGGGTGAAATCTGCAATGGCATCAAAGTAACCATTTTAAAGTGGTTCAGCGGCCTGAGGACAGTCACAGGGTTGTGTGATCACCGCCTCTATGTAGTTCATTGAGAAAAAGGACGGCCGTCAAGGAGAAGGACCAACACAGTGACTGCCACCGTGGGCTCGAACTCGACGATGTGAAGCTGGCACAGGACCAGGCGGCTATTGGTCCTGTTGTCCACAGGGCTGTCCTGAGCTGTAATCAGCTTGGTGACAGATGACACCAACAGTAATATTTCACTGTCGGGACACAGCACCTCTTGTTTATCTCTTCACCTGTTGATAGGTGTGTTGGTCTGGGTAGACTAGAGAGACAAATTCATAGACACTCATAGTATATAAGAAAGAAGATTATATACAAGAGCAGTTGAATATTGAGAAATCATCCCAGCCCAGTCCAGATCAAGTCCATAAGTCTGATACCAATCCATAAAGTCCTCTTCAGACTCGTGAAGCACATGCAATGATGTTGAATGTAGGAGGATCACAGGCCAGTGGGTGGAAAGTCTTGTGGATCCAGTGGTGGTGGAAGCATCTCAGCACTGCTGTGGGTCTCCATGTGGCTCCTCCAGCTCCAGGACTCTGGCTCCATCAGTGTAGCTCCACGTGGCTTGTCAACAGGAATATCTCACAGGGAGATGAAGCAGACTAAGAGAGTGTGTGTCCCACCTCCCGGGAGGAAGAAAGGAGTTCCCAGAGTCCTCAGGAGAAGGCCATGCCCACACAGAGGCCTCATTGGCTATCACTTGATTGACAAGCTAGACTCCACCCCTTCATCAGCTGACAGAGTAAGTAAGGACCACCACTGACCAACCAACTGGGAGAGATCTGTGTTCACTTTTTGCCCATTCCAAAGAAAAGTGTTATGAGAGATTGAGGTAAGTATCAAACAATATTGTTAATGTCATATGCAAGTAAAATTTTGCTGGAGATAATTAAAAACAAACTGAAACAAAAAGCAAACAGAACAGTGGTAGGAGTGGATTGGCATGGAATTGCCAGAAATTCAAGCCACTTTCAAAAGAGGGTATGAAAAATCATCGCTGATGTCAGATGGATGGTTACCATGTGGTGGAGAAATCTAATGGTCCCTGGCTATCAGAAATAATAGTGGTCTGGGGTCTTAGAGGTTTGTTTTAAAACAAGCATCCATCTAAGTGAGGTGTCTGCTAAGGCCACTTGGGAGAAGCACACCGGCCTGTGTGATCCAAGGATTGTTCATCATAAACTCTAAGACTGGGGTGGGAGTGGCATTCAAGTTCAAATTCTGAGGACCCAGTTTTCAGAAGGCTCGGCATGGCAGGGAAAGACCAAAATCCATTTTCAGGGTCCCCATGTGAATTCAGCCTCTAGTGAATCCCCTCTGACCATTGATCACAGATCAAAATAGCCTTCCTCTCAGACCGAGTGTATTGGAAAGTGAACTAATGCAGATGTAGTTAGCTTAACACGTAATACTTTATCATTTATTTTCTCTTTTGACCCCTTTTTAATTTCTCTTAGTTTTTCTTTTCGGTTGAGGGTTTTCTGTTTTATCTTGTTATCATTGTTGGTTTGTGTGTTTGTTGATATGAAGTCAAATGTAGGTAAATCTATAGAGACAGTAGCTGAGTTAATAACACGGAGAGTCATGGCGGAGCCCTGGTGGTGTAGTGGGTATGTGGTGGGCTGCTAACTGTAAGGTCAGCAGTTTGAAGCCACCAGCAGCTCCACAGGAGAAAGAGGAGACTCCTCTAGAGAGTTACAGTCTTGGAAACCCACAGGGGCAGTTCTACTCTGTCCTACAGGGTCGCTGTGATAGCAGTGGGGTCTTTGACTCATTTAAAATTTTGTCGAGTTTTTGTTGTTTTCTTTCTTTGTGCTTGAGGTTTGACCGGCTTGTTACTGTTGTTCGTTTTCCTCTTGGGGGAGGTATGTTTTTATTCATGTAAAATCCACCACTGGTAAGCCTATAGAGACAGTAACTGGATTAATAATTTCTCAGGTTTATGGCAGGGGAAGGTTGGGGGGTGGGGAATGAGGAGCTAATAATAATGAGCGTAAGAAAGACGGAAATGTTTTAAAATTGGCTGGAGATGATTGCACAACTGTTTTTAATATGCTTAAACAATCGAATTGGGTGATGTGTAAATTATGTCGCTAAAATGATTAAAAAACAAAAAAGAGATGTTTAGCCAGCGTTCTATTGACTAAACAAAGGCATTCGACTGTGGGTGTACAACGCATTACGAATAACATTGCAAAAGGTGGGAATTCATTAGCTTAAAGCAGAATGGAGACCAACCATTACAGCTTGGATGGCCACTTGCAGGCTTTTAAGACCCCCAGGCATCACCCAAGGAACCAAGAAGTAGAAAAAGGCATCAAACAGGTGATTAAGCAATTAGCTAGGTTGACTCACAAGCCAGGACCCTAAACCTCCAATCCACCACAGCAAACCCCTTGAGGTGTCTGTTTATACACAAGCAGCCCCAGCAGCTACTGTGTTGTTTTAAATAGATCTGTTACACAACATTGGCTAAGTCAATGTTTAACAGGTATACAACCTCCTGAGCAATTACCTTAATTGGCTGTACAACCCTCCCTTCAATTAATAGGGCTTTTCTATCACCGTAAACAGAAACTAGATGCTCTAGAACATTAGTCCTCAACCTTCCTCATGCCGTGACCCTTTCATACAGTTCCTCATGTGGTGGTGAGCGCCCCCCAGCCATAGCATTATTTTTGTTGCTACTTTATGACTGTCATTTTGCTACTGTGATGAATGGTCATGTAAATATCTGATAGGCAGGATGTATTTTTTTTAGTGATTAAATAAATTTTATTTTAACAGTGGGAAGTGCAATTATATCTTATTTGACATTAAAGCTCTGGAAAGTACTCATAAATTAATCCATCAAGCTTTAAGTAAAATCATAGAAGAATTTTAGCTATAGCAAATAAATTCCCTTTTAATGAAATTTTTAAATTTATTTCCTTTGTTATATATCTCTTAGTTTATATCTTTAAAAGAATCATTTTATTGGGGGCTCGTACAACTCTTATCACAATCCACACATCCATCCATTGCGTCAAGCACTTTTGTACATTTGTCGCCCTCATCATTCTCAAAACATTTACTTTCTACTTGAGCCCTTGGGATCAGCTCCTCATTTTGCCCCTCCCTCTCCACTCCCCCATACTCCATGAACCCTTGGTAATTTATAAATGATGATTATTTTGTCATTTCTTACACCATCCGATGTCTCCCTTCACCCACTTCTCTGCTGTCCGTTCCCCAGGGAGGAGGTTATATATAGATCCTTGTAATCTGTTCCCCCTTTCTCCCTCTCCTTCCCTCCACCCTCTTGATATCAAGTTCTTTCATATACATATGTAAGTGTCACTGGCTGTGTTGGTCCAGGTAGACTAGAGAAACAAATTCATAGACACTCATATGTGAATAAGAAAGAGGTTTGTATACAAGAGCAGTTGAGTATTGAGAAAATATCCCAGCCCAGTCCAGATCAAGTCCATAAGTCTGAAATTAGCTCATATGTCTGATACAATCTATAAAGTCCTCTTCAGACTCATGAAACACATGCAACGACACTGAATGCAGGAGGATCACAGGCCAGTGGTTAGAAAGTCTTTGGATCCAGTGGTGTTGTAAGCATCTCAGCACTGGCAGGGGTCTCCATGTGGCTTCTCCGGCTCCAGAGGTCTGCTTGCATCAGGGTAGGTCCATGTGGCTTCTCCAGCTCCCAGGGTGTAGAGCCTGGTGTCTTATCAGTAGTCCATTTCCAAGGGCGTGAGCTGAGAGACACAAGAGTCTCTCATCTCCAAAGAGGAAAAAATAAGAGTTCCCAGAATCCTCAAGAGAAGGCCCTGCCCACACAGATGTCTCATTGGTTATATCTTGATTGACAGGCCAGACTCCACCCCTTCACTCTTAATCCTCTCAAATTGACACCAGATTGTGTAACTACCACACCGGCTTTGTTTCTCTAGAAAACCCAGCCTGACACAGGTAGGGAGGGACAGCCCTAGTAATATTTGTCGAGACAATGGTTTATCTAGAAACGATTTGACCACTGACTCAAAGAGCATATTTAACACATTTTGTTTTGCTTTGTTTTTAGCTAGGTACTGCAATTTTGATGAAAGAGACTGGTAAGACTCTTCCCTCAATGTGGATTTCATCATTACGATGGAGACAGAGAATAAAGAAACAAAGAAATTGAAAAGATATTTTTCGGTGGTAAAAAGTTCTACAAAAGGCAATTAAAAAAAGTAATATGACAGTGATGGGATCGGGGGCACTCCCTCTTTAGACATTTTAGATTTCTATGGTCTCAGAAACACACAACAGCAATTCTATTGTGTCCCATAGGACCCCTATGGGGCAGCATCCACTCCATAACAGTGACGGGGAGTTTTATATCAAGGAAGTGGCTCACTTGTAGAGGCAGGCATGTGCCAGGTCGTGGGTCAGATGCTAGGCTGGAGGTTTCTCTTGCCTTACGCAGCTGCAGAGGTTGATCAGCAATTCGGTTGGTAGGCTGCTGGACTCCTAGGGTTGACAGGCCATGTGGCAGGCCACTGGCTCCAGCGCAAAGAACTGGAGGCTGGAGGCTTGCCAGACGCAGCATCTAGACACAACCAAGAGGCAATCTTGCTTGGTCACAGCATCCACTTAGATTGGAAGCAGGCCACACCCCTAAGCTTCCTTTCATTTGAGTGGGTCATGGCTGTGCTCTGAGAATGGGTGTCACATTCCATCCTAACTCTTCTTAAGATCCCACTGTGGAAGTAATTCCATTGTGTTCAGTCTCATCACGAACATTCCTAGATCTTAAGTGCCAAACCTCCGAGAACCTTGACCCAACCAAGTAGACACAAAGTGTTTTAAGCGTCACTGTGCAAAAGGTGGTGACCTGTCAGAGAAGAGGCCGAAATGTTTTTCACTAAAGGGAGCAATAGACAAATGGTGAGACTGCTTCCTGTCAATGGCGGGAAACCTACAAGATTCCCAAATCCAGTTAGGGCTTTCCAAGGTTTTCCCCGTATTTTAAACAAGAAAAGAAGACTTGAACAAAGGGTGGAAATGTTTTTTGTAATGTTAGTGCCTGGAAAGCTTGGTAAGCCCGACACACCCCAGAGATCATGCGAGGAACAGGACGATCCACTTAATTATCGTGCAAAATTCAAAATCACCTGCAAAGCATAAAGCCGACTAAACACAACACACGTGGAAGCACACGAGAGAGACGCAGAATGCATGCTAATTTCCTTCCTTTGGAAAAGCTGTCTGACTTTTTAGCCAGGAAAATAATCCCCATTAAAGGAAGAACACAGATAAAAGATATAAACAGGAAGTTCACAGAAAATCTGTTTTAAAAATAAGAGTAAAGTTAAAATGAAGTCCACTCGCTCTGTACATACATGACTTAATCTCCAAGAGTCTCCCTTCCTGTAATAGCAAACACCGGAGCTGCTCAAATATACTCGACTATTAAACTGTCGAGGAGCCCTGGTGGCTCGAGGGTTAAGCGCTGGGCTGCTAAACTTCAAGGTCAGCAGTTTGCCACCAGTAGCCGCTCCGAGGGAGAAAGACAGGGCTTTCTACTCCCGTAAAGATTCCGTTTCAGAAACCCACAGGGGCAGTTCCACTCCATCCCATTGCATCACTCTGAACTGGAATTGACTCTTATGGCACGGGGGGAGGGGGAGTGTTAAAACTTTAAAATATATATATATTTACTAAATTATTAAATTGATACAACCCATGGGCTATTGTAAACATAAACGACCTGGTCTACTTGATGGCCTTAGATGAGTATCTGACATGTTGTGTTGGTTGTTGGTAGCAACCGTTGGTAGATTCAGTTCCGACTCTCAGCCACCCCAAGGGGCAGGGTAGAACTGCCCCCGTCGGGTCTTCTTTTTACGCACATGTCCTTTGCACCGTGCATTGTGGGAAGATGGACGGAGGCGTTCACCAGCTTTCCATTCCTGATTCCGACCCAGCTGTTTTCACGGCATGGGTTGCAATCTGCCAGATGTCTGCTCGCGTGTCCCATTTCCTCCCCAGGCTTCCTGCTTCCGTTCTTACTTCTTTCCCGACGCTTTTGAATTTTGTCCTTGAGCAAATCCTGCCTCTCCCCGGCCCCCTGCCCCTTACAGAGAGCACATCTATTTGGCGACCGCTGCTGCCAAGTATTCTGCAAGAGAGCCGAGATGGGAGAGGTGCCGTGACAGCGAGGAGGCCTTCAGGCTACAGTCTCGTACGGGAGAAGATACGGGGCTCTGGGGACCCGGGAAGGGCTGTCCTCTGCTGTTGAGCACCATCCGGGCGAGCTCTTCCCTGTTGATGCACCACGGCTGTCCTCATGCCCTGCCACCGCATCTCTACTTCCGCTGTCATCTTCCTGCCCAATGTGACAAGGACATGCTAGAATTTAGCCCCCGGGATGGTGCCACTTCCTTCCTTGCCACACACCCGGAGGCCTTCAACGTCGTCCTCGAGGGTGCCCTGACCTTGTTCTTGGCCATGGTCTACAGCATGGGCAGGAAGAATGCTGCCTTTTTTGGTTTTTTATTTTATTTTATTTTGACTCTTACAACTCTTGTCACAATCGGGCGAGTTTGTACATAGGTTGCCTTCAGTCTTTTCTAGACATTTATTTTCTATTGAGCCCTTGGTATCAGCTCCTCTTTCTCCCCCACCCCACCCCCACCCTCATAAACCCTTGATAAGATTTGTACATTGTTATTATTGTCATCTCTCACACCGACTGCTGTCTCCCTTCCCCCATGTTCTCTGATGTTCTTCCTCCTGGAGAGGGGCGTACGGTTATGTGTCGATCGTTGCGACCTGTCCCCCCTTTCTCCCTTCCTCTCCCCCTCTTCCCCCTACTCTTCCGGTATCACTATTCCCACTCCTGTTCCCAGAATCTGTGTGCTGTGGGCGCCCGTCTCTTATCTATTCCTGTGTACATGTTCCGGTCTAGTCTGAATTGGGAAGCAGCACTGGGGTCATGGTAGTGGGGGGCGAGGAAGCCTCAAGGAACCAGAGGAAAATGGTGTGTTTTATCGAGGCTTGACTCATCCCTTCCCTGTGCCTTTTTTGATCCCAAATGGTTGGGGATTCTACTCCTGGCGTCATGGTTTCCTTTGGAGAGACCTGTCTATTGTTTGGCTGTGAGTTGAGACGTGGGCGTATGCTAATTCCCAGATCTGAAGGATGAGTTAGGGCCATGGTCTGTGGGGTTTCACTCGTCTCTACCTGACCAGTAAGTCTGCTCTTTTTAAGGATGATGGATTTGATTCCACATCTCTCATCTCCCACTCTTCTCTAGGACCCCATCAGAACAGTCAGCAGAAGAAGCCGGGCACCATCTAGCACTTCTGGCCTCAGGGTGGGGGAGTCCGATATTTGCAGAACCCATGCACCTGTTAGACTAGTTGTTTCTATGGGACTTCAGGTTTCTTCGCCCGTCTTTCCTTTGGAGAGTGAGTGACCAGGGATTGCCCTTTAGATGACTTCTTCCGAGCTTTTAAGACCCCAGCCCTTCATTCCTCACCAAAGATGCACACAGAGCATAATTCCTTTAGCTATTATGCAAATTCACCTTAGTGTCCCCAGAAACCTCATGCGGCTCTTTTGGCTGTCAAGGGGCAGATCCCCGGAGTCTTTTCCTCAGCGGGCTCGAACTGCCTACTTTCCATTAGCAACGAGGTGCTTAGCCAATGGTCATGCGGACTCTTGATGTGCTGGCAGAGACTAAATTTTCAATTGTTGTTATTGTCTTGGTTGTTAATAGGCATTCAACAAGTGTCACTTCTACGCAACTTTCTCAAATAAAGTCAGACAGAATTAACTGCTTGCTGCTCCAGGTCTCCAAAGCATTCTATGAAGACTTTTTAATTTTATTTATCTTGTTGTTGAGATGATCCCCAGCCAAGCCCAGTGCCGTTCAGTGTCACTGATTATAGTTTGGGACTTGAGCAGTCATGCTCGCTCATCTTTTCTAAGCTGTTGCCTGCTGGTTCACATAAATTTGAAGACCATTCCTTAAACCCGCCCCCTGGAGAATCAAGCAAGCCCAATCAGCCTATACTGCGCCTAACAAATCCAACGCCGGGACTCAGGACACAGCTCTGTAGTCATTGTAGGGCCTCTCTCCCTGCAGGGAAACAGCTTGGCCCAGACGTAACCACTGGCCTGATAGCTTCTCACAACAGATAATCTGCCTGCTTCTGTCCAGTGAGTCCTGCATGCCACCCGAGCCCGGAACAAGGTCAATTTCCCAACAGATAACAGGTCGCCTGCTTCTCAATCTGGACTGTGTACCAGCCCAGGGGTCTGCCACCGAGGGCCAAGACGTGCAGAATCCTTGGCAGACACTTTCTCGTCGGCGATGCGACCTCGCCTTTTGAGGGAAAAACGGATCTTTGTATTAAAGTGGACACTGTTAAATTCTGAAGTCGAAAATGCAACATTTCAGGACCAAACTAGGGTTGGAAAGAGATCTCCCTCTGAGGAAACAAGGACACCGGGTTTGTGGGGCAGTGAAGCAATGCGCGTACAGAGGGCAGCCTCGTGCGGGTACAGTGAAGGGTGTTGGAGCATCGCAGAGATGCTCCTGGCTTCCGGCTACATGGGCGATTGCATGTCTTCTGCCCTGGACAGTACAGTGGGTCATGTGACTTGCTCAGGCCAATCAGCTATGAGCAGAAGGCTTGCGGGTATCTTTTTCTGGTGGAAGCAGTCCAAAGCATGGGTGAGAGCCTCCCTCAGGTGCTCATGGAAGCGTTGGGTGGCCTGAGAGACCGACTTGTGTGGACTCGCTCATATGGGACCCCCACTTGCTGGGTAACTGTTCCCCACAACTACAATCAATCAGTATGACCGTGTAGAACACCCTGTGGGGTTATGATAAATCAGAAGCCACTGGCAATGGGTATTACTAGGGTAAGAAACTGAGGAAGGGACATTGTGAAGGCAATCGCCATCGATCTGGGATGTTTTTTCTTTATTTTTCATTTAAATCATTTTATTGGGGCTCATACAACTCTTATCACCATCCATACATGCATTCAGGGTGTCAAGCACATTTGTACATTTGTTGCCATCATCATTCTCAAAGCATTTGCTTTCTGCTTGAGCCCTTGGTATCAACTCCTCATTTTTTTCCCCTCCCTCTCCACCTCCCCTCCCTCATGAACCCTTGATGATTTATAAAGTATTATTATTATATCATATCTTTGCCTGATGTCTCCCTTCACCCACTTTTCTGTTGTTCGTCCCCCAGGGAGGAGGTCACATGTAGATCCTTATAATCGGTTCCCCCTTTCCAACCCATTCTCCCTCCACCCTCCCGGTATCACCACTCTCACCACTGGTCCTGAAGAGATCATTCCCCCTGGATTTCCTGTGTTTCCAGTTCCTGTCTGTACCAGTGCACATCCTCTGGTCTAGCCAGATTTGTAAAGTAGATTTGGGATCATGATAATGGGGTGGGCGGGGGGAAGCATTTAGGAACTAGAGGAAAGTTGTATGTTTCATCATTACTACACTGCACCCTGACTCATGTTCTCCCAGCGACCCTCTGTTATTTTCTTTAAAAATTTTTTTTTAATTTGGAAATCATCGCAGACTTATGGAAAAGTTACAGATTTGATACAAGGATATCCCGCCCCCTTCTTGAACCATTTGAAAGTACATGGCCAGTTTGGTGACCCTGAACCCAGAGCGCTGCGGCATAGGTGTCCCACCAACAGGTACCTCCCACTGTCAGCACGTCCTTGTTCCCCGGGATTCGTACGGGTTCGACGGGCAGGCCCCTTGATGGGGCGATGTCACAGCCTTGCTCTCATCATACTTTTGCTTCATAGGCTCAGACCTTCATGGATGCAGAGGCTCCCATTGTGCTCTCAGTTTTACCGCCCATGACCCACATCGTCTCAGAGTAGGCCAGCAAGGACTCTCTGAAACTGGCTCCTGGATCCTCCGACCTGTTTGGATGCGTCTTCAAGCTCTTCCTTTAGGGCGCCCCAAAGAACGTCCCAGGCTCTCGCCTGGACTCTACTCGCCTGCAATCGGCCATTGCCTCTAAGCGGAGGAACAGATAATACTTCCAATGGGGGTAATGAAGCGGCCAGCTAGCTCAGAAGCAACCAAGCCCACATGGAAGAAGCACACCAGCCTGTGTGATCACGAGGTGCCGAAGGGATCAGGTATCAGGCAGCAAAAAACAAAATATCAAATCATTGTGAATGAGGGGGAGTACAGATTGGGGACCCAAGATCCATCTTTAGGCAACCGGACATCCCCTTACGGAAGGGTCTCGGGGAGGAGATGAGCCAGTCAGGGTGCAGTGTAGCAACGATGAAACATACAATTTTCCTCTAATTCCAAAATGCTTCTCTCCCCCCACCCCACTATCATGATATCAATTCTACCTTACAATTCTGGCTAGACCAGAGGATGTACACTGGTACAGACAGGAACTGGAAACACAGGGAATCCAGGGCCGATGATCCCTTCAGGACCAGTGCTGAGTGGCAATACCAGGAGGGTAGAGGGAAGGTGGGGTGGAAAGGGGGAACCAATTACAAGGATCTACATATAACCTCCTCCCTGGGGGATGGACAACCGAAAAGTGCGTGAAGGGAGACAGTGTAAGATATGACAAAAATAATAATAATTTATAAATTATCAAGGGTTCATGAGGGACGGGGGAGCAGTGAGAGAGGAGAAAAAATATGAGGAGCTGATACCAAGGGCTCAAGCAGAAAGTAAATGTTTTGGGAATGATGAGGGCAACAAATGTACAAATGTGCTTGACACAATGGATGGATGGATGAATTGTGCTAAGAGTTGTAAGAGCCCCCAGTGAAATGATTTAAAAAAATACTTCCGATGGGAGGGAGGGGGTGGCTGGGGAAGAGGCAGGTGGAGGGTACCTGACCCTTCACCTCTGAGAAGAATCCTCTTGCGCTCTGATTTCAGTGCGGCTGGACGCGGCCAATGGTGGGGCCGATGCTCCCGCGGTTGTCGGGGCAACCGCAGCCGCAGAGCCGAAGGAGGCAGTGACGTCACTGCGGGAGCAAGTGCGGAGCGGCGGCTACATCTTCCTCTTAGCCGGGGGCCCTGGGCACTGAGTGCCGCCTCTGCGTGCCAGCGGTGAGGGGCCAGCCGCGCCCTCCTGCAGGACCCCCCCACCCACGACACCTACGTGGCAGCAGTCCCGGGGAGACCAGCAGTCGCAGCAGCAGCACCTCCAGACCCCCCCTGGTCAGGAGCCACGCAGGCCAGCTGCAAACATCCCCACCCTTCCCGGTGCGCGTAAGTCCCTGCGAATTCCCAAGAGCCCGCTGGGAAGACGAGTCCATAGGACCGTCCGGAGGCCCGGGTCTAAGCTCAGGACCTGGGTGCAGCCTCAGCGGAGGCCTCCGTCTCCCGTCGCTTTGGGAATCAGCCCGTGGCACCCTGGATCCGTTTTGGGATTCCCCAGGCCGCTCCGGGGAGCCGCAGCGGGCCTACTGCTGCCTCCGCGAGCTGGGCAAGATGCTGTTCGGCGTGAAGGACATTGCCCTGCTGGAGCATGGGTGCAAGGCCCTGGAGGTGGACAGCTACAGGTCCCTGATGGTCCTGGGCATCCCGGAAGACTGCACCCACGAGGAATTCGAGGACATCATCCAAGCGCCCCTGAAGCCCCTGGGCCAGTTCGAAGTGGCCGGGAAGGCCTTTCTGGAAGAGGACAAGACGAAGGCCGCCATCATCCGGCTGGCCGAGGACATCGATTACGCCGTGATCCCCCGCGAGATCCGTGGCAAGGGCGGCGTGTGGCGCGTGGTCTACATGCCACGGAAGGAGGACGTGGAATTCCTCACCAAGCTGAACCTCTTCCTCCAGAGCGAGGGCAGGACCGTGGAGGACGTGGCTCGGGTCCTCAGGCAGGAACTGTGCCCGGATGCCGTGGCGGCGGGCCCCGGGAGAAACTTCGGGGTGCCCGGGCCGGGGGAGGAGCCCTGCGCTGAGGCCACGGCCGAGGCGGACGGGGCAGCCGCTCTGGACGCCCCGGAGAAGGAGGGCAAGGCCAGGGCCTGCAAGAAGGGCAAGAGGAGGCACAGGAAGAACCGCCGACGGCACCACGCGTCCGACAAGAAGCTGTGAGGTGCTGTGGGCTGGGGGCTGTGTGTGTTGGGGCGTGTGGGACTCGGCTGGCCTAGCGGTGGGGCTGGGGGACTTGGGTGGAAGCCAGTTGGGCAAAGGGAATCAAGCAGGGTGATGGGAGTGTGGGGGAGCCCTAACTGGAGTGAGTGTGTCACTTTGGAGGAAGGATGGGCATGGGGAGATAGATGGACTACTCTGGGCCCAGAGTGGCTATTTTTGCTCCGGCCAACTTGTGAGTGGGTATGGGTTAGTCCCTGTGAGCCTGTCCATCATCCATCTCAAACAGTTGTTTGTTTTGGCAACAGGTGTGTCTCAGGTGCTGGGTATAAAGAAGGGACCTGAACCCCGACCCAACCAATGCCCCTGCCTTCTGGCATTCATATGCATCTGAAGGACTTACACACACCTGAGGGTACATAGGGACCCTCTCCATCTCCCCCAACTCAACTGGTATCCAGTCGATTCCGACTCATAGCGACCCTATGGGATGGGGTAGAACGGCCCTGGTAGGTTTCCAAGACCGGAGCTCCATACGGGAGCAAGAAAGCCTCCTCTTTCCCCTGTGGAGTGGCTGGTGGTTTCAAACCGCTGTCCTTGCAGTGAGGAGCCCGGTGCGTAACTCAACCGTGCCACCAGGCCCCCTCACATCTCAGTAGATGTGAGTAATTCGTGGATGCACTAAGCAAACAGTGCTTCAGCCTCTGGGGCTGTAGAGGCCACGAAACTGACCCCCGTCCTGGCCTTCGTGTACAGATATTAAGTAATTGAGTAGATGTGGGCAGTATTGGAATTACTTGAATAAAGTATAAGGGGGCCTTTGGCTTTGGCTGGAGGAAAACCTCTGAGTGAGTGGCTGTGTTGTTTTTGTCGTTGTTAGGTGCCGCTTCGTCGCGACCGTTTGCACAGCCGACCAAGTCACTGCCTGCTCCCAAACGAACCCTCCTCTCACAGTGTTTGAACCCATTGTGGCAGCCGCCGTGTCAAGTCCCCTCTTGAGGGTCGTCTTCTTCTTCTTCTTTTTTATGGGGGTGGCTTCCCCTTGACGTTTACCAAGCCTGATGTCCTCCTTCAGGGACGGGACCCTCCTGGTAATATGCCCGAGGCCCATGAGACAAAGTCTCAACATCCTTCCTTCTAAGGAGCATCCCGGCTGTGCTTTCTTCAAGGCAGGTGTGTTATTCCTCCAGACAGTGCCTGGGGACTCAGTATCCCCGGGGACTCAGTATGCCTGGGACTCAGTATCCCTGGGGACTCAGTATGCCTGGGACTCAGTATGCCTGGGACTCAGTATCCCCGGGGACTCAGTATCCCTGGGGACTCAGTATGCCTGGGACTCAGTATGCCTGGGACTCAGTATCCCCGGGGACTCAGTATGCCTGGGACTCAGTATCCCTGGAGACTCAGTATCCCTGGGGACTCAGTATGCCTGGGACTCAGTATGCCCGGAGACTCAGTGTGCTTCACCGACACCAGCTCGAAGGTCCCCATTCTTCCATTCTCCTTATTCGCCATCCAATTGCCTTGAGCGAAGAGGGTCTGAGAAAAGCCCATCATTCACGCCAGCGTGGAGGCACCCGCCGACAGGCTTAGACACCAGATGAACAGGTGTTGGCAGGAATGGAGGGGTAGGGGCAGGGTCTGGAACCCCCAGGTTGTGCCTAAGAACCAGAACTGAAGAAAAGCCAAGTAGCTCCAAAGAAAGAACATGATCAGGTGGACCGATACCTGCTTGGAAGAAGTCCTGTCACCCCACCCCACCACTACCCAAAGCCTAGAGCTGTGTTCTGCCTGTGGAAGGGATGGACTTTCAATCCACCCCCCTGACACACGTGGCTGGAGGGAGGCACCCCAGTTGGCAGTGCCAAGCAACAAACATGGCCGACTCGGGAGCTGCCTGCTGGTTTGTCCCGGGGCACACTGCTCTGGGCACGACTTTCCAAAGCGGTTGTTCTCCACCTGGGATAGAAACTGGAACCAGTGGGCTCCTGCTGCCTGTCCCCACTGAGCCAAAGAACAGAGGGTGGGGATGGACTCATGTCATATGCCAGCGCTTTGGGAAGGTGGTGGGTAAAGACCGTAAGAAACTACCTTAATCGTTCATCTCAAGCTGACAGGTCTTACAGAGGAGAGAAGGGGGTGAAAATCACCGAGGGGCCGAAGAGATATATATATATATATATATATATATATATATATATATATATATATATATATATATATATATATATATATATATATATATATATTAGGGCTTCACTTTTTATCTGCGAGGACAACTTCAAGGCTTTTGACGAGCCAGCTGAAACGATCTGGTTCATTCCCTTCCCTCGGTTCCTCTGGGTGAATGGTCAGAAAAGGCACGTTAGAGGGAATAGTTAGGAGGCAGTCTAACAGACCCGTCCAGGGATGGCCGGACTTGAGACTCTACCCTGGGACTTTTCCTGTGGATTCCCCTAGGAGGAGGGTGTGCGTGCCGCCCTCCCAGAGAAAACCCAGAAGTTCTGGGCAGGGCCAGGGGAAGAAAATGCTCTACTCCCTAATGAGCCAAGGGCAAGACTTCCAGGGAATGGTCCCCAAAGAGGGAAATCACGAAGCGTTCACTTTCCATAGTGACTGGTGAATGACATTCACTAACGTCCAGCTCCCAAAGCCATCAGCAGAATCTCAGCTCAAATTCAAGTATTGGGTAGACAGGTCTCTCGTGGGGCGCTGGGAGGAGAGCCAGGTGTCCGATTTGTGAATTCAAAACGCTTTACATTCGTGCTGGGATCTGCCAGGGTCTGAGTTGAAGTTCTTGCCCAATGTTGTAAGATACATGCGATTGCTTATATACCACCAGGTTCAGGTTGCTTGCCAATCACACTGCCCCAATGGGTCCCCTTTGCCCCCTGCATTCCTTTGGCGTGTGTCGGTCAGGTTTGTGATGTTCGGCTCCCTCCTAAGGGGCCCTGGGTGGGGGGCACGGACTGCTCAGGGGGACATTTCAAACCACCACTTGCTCCTCAGGGGGACAGCCACAGCCACCCCATGGGGGCAGTTCTACTCTGTCCCGTCCAGTGGCTAGAGGGGTACCCCGAGTCAGAATCAAGTGCATGGCCAGTGGGTTGGTGGTAGTCCCCAGAATAAGGTCCCTGAGAGCCTTGTTGGTATCGTGGGTGCTAACTGAAAGATCGGCCGCTCAAAACCACCAGCCAGCCCGTGGGAGAGACTGAACTTTCTACTCCTACAAAGAGTGACAGTCTCGGAAACTCACAGGGGCAGTTCTACCCTGTCCTTTAGGGTCACTAGGAGCCAGCACGGACTCCCATGGCAGAGAGTTCAGTAAGGTCCCTGGGCGGTCCAAGCAGTTTGTAGTTAACTGGTAACCTAAAGGTTGGCGGTCGTAAAGGACCCATGGAAGCCTATCTTCTCCTTTAAAGATTACACAAAGCCGGTGGAGGCGGGGGTGGGGGAAGGTTGGGGGGAGGCCACTGTCCGCAACTGGACTCTCTTGCGGGGTTTTGAACACCTGCCCCATGGGGTCTCCAAAGATGTCAATCATTACACAGCTCAGCACATCTTTCTCCTGCAGAGCTGTTGTTGCGTTTGAACAGTCAACCCTTCTGTTTCCAGCCCCGGGCTAACCCCACTGAGCCACGGGCCTCCGGTAAAGAGGACAGGAAAACCCGGTGGGACAGTTCTACTCCAATCTGTGTCGTCCTCCTGACTCGGAATGGTGCTGCGTGGAACCCATTGGTTTCCTTGACCCCATTTTGCAAGTTAGAGCCTTGACGACCCGCTGGGTCAGGCCGTGGAGCCTTTTAAACGGCAAGGTCGGTGGTTCAAGCCCGTTGCTCGCAGACACATGAGGCTGGCTCTGCTCCCACGAAGACTTACTGTCTGTTGCTTGGTGCCATCGAGTCCGGAATGACCCCAGAGGGCGGAGTTGAACTGCCCCTGTGGCTTTCTGAGACTGTAACTCTACATCAGTAGGAAACCTTGTCTTTCCCTCTCGAGGAAACTGGTAGTTTCCAACTGTTGACCTTTCAGATCACAGCCCCATAGCATAACCGCTCCACCACTTGGAAATCCAATGAGCCAGTTCTAGGCTGGCCTGTCGGGTTGCTATGGCAGCAGGTTTAGGTTGGTGACAGTGGTGTTTTAGCTACAGAAAGTGGAGGGAGGGTCTCTCTCACTTCCTGTCCATCCTGACATCCAAGAAACAGGCACTCGGAACCCATCCCCAGGCAGTCACAAACTCCTGAGCGGAGCTTTTGAGGACTCACTTGCGTTGACAAATGAATCGCCTGCCACCGACCTATTAAACCTCCTAGACTGATCTCTCTCTCTTCCCCACATTGGTTCTGTAGCATCTGCGAGGCACACACACACACACGCGTGCACGCACACACACACACACACACACACACACACTCCCCGGCACACACACACACACACACACACACACACACACACACACTCCCCGGGCCCATGGGTGATAGCATATACTCTGGTCTCACCAGGATGTATCCTTGTAGAGTATCAAGGGACAGTGTGCCCCATCGGCCTTTTGTTATACAGAGACTGCCCTATTGTGCTTGCTGTGGGTCTCCAGTGTGCCCCACGTGCAATGCCCGTGTTTGTGATTCGCAAAGTACTCCGCTGGTCTTCTGTGATGCCCAGGAGACCACGCTCCCCTCACCACTTCTCCCCCAAGTTTCTGCGGGCCCAGGGGTTACTGGGATTGCAGTGCCAGCTGTTTGCAGATATCTGTCCCCCCTGGAAGCTGCATCTGTGTGAGTCAACACCCCGCTAACACAACCCAGCCCCCACACAGCACTCGACCAAGGGGCTGACTGTGGTGGGCAGCTGATGGCGGGCTGTCACTGGCCTTGGTACCCCCCCCCCCAGTTCGATGTAAAAACCCTTCTGTGTTTTTTGTGGCTGATGCTGCTGTTGTACAACCGTGAACTTGGCCAATAAAGGTATGCGAACGACATGGAGGCCTGGTCTTTGAAGCCACTTCCCTGTGGGCTACCTGACGTTTTTCTGAGTCTGTGTTCTTTTGATTGATGATGAAGATGAAGATGACGATGTCACGGAAGAATCCACACCCTCTACTGTTTATAGCAGCGGTTCTCCACCATCCTCATGCCCCAGACCCTTTCAGACAGTTCCTCATGTGGTGGTGACCCCCAACCATAGAGTCATTTTCGTTGCTACATCATCACTGTCATTTTGCTACTGTTGTGAATTGGGCGACCCCTGTGAAAGGGTCGTTTGGCTCCCAAAAGGGTCGAGACCCACAGGATGAGAAGCGCTGTTTCACAGCCCCTCAGATAATTAGTTAGAGCTGAGGGCTAAGGAATGTGAGGGGGCTTTTAAGGCTGTGACCCTTTCACACACACACTCTCTTTTAATTAACTTCATTGACTTTGATTTTTAAAGAAAAACATTCCCTGTAGTCCCACGGCCCTTGCCATCCAATCAGAGCAGTCTTAGTTAAAACCCTTTAAATCCCCGTGAATAGCTTGGGTTTGGGTTCCCTCCCTGACTTCCTCCCTCCACATTTTTCTGTCCCTCCTCTCCCCTCCCCTCCCCTTGCCCTGGCCTGACCCCTGACATCCTCATAGTCTTCCAAGCCATAACCTTTAGTGTGAAAACTACTTTTCTTTTTCTTTATTTTCTTCCCTTTTCATAAGAAGTGTTAAGCCTGCATGAGTTTTCAAAGGAGAGCCCTGAGTGGCGGAGATGGCCACGCGGTCAACTACTAACTGAAAGGTATTAGGCTCCCGGCAAAGGTAAACTGAGGCCAGGCCAGGGAGGAGGAGGATGAGTTTTATTCTGTGTTCCCCGGGCGAGATTCACAGGCTTCAGCAAGAAGTCAGTGAAGTTGAGCTGCCCAGGAGGGAGGGGAGAGCAGAGAGACAGAGACAGACAGACACTGGAGCCCTGTGCTCCTGGACAAAGTTCACGGCCCCCAGCATCTACCTGCGCTGGAGAGCAAGTTTTAAAGCTGGTCAGGAAGGCAAACAAGGAGGGGTGATGGGGGATGGGGGGGGTGGGTAGGAGCTGCAGCTGCAGGGGCTTAAGTGGTCTCCATCTGTGAAATTCCCAGGTAGGTGTCTTGATCGTTTGCTTGAAACAGGGGACGGCTCATGGTCCGGGGGCCCTTCTGAAGATGGCTGTCTGGGTCCTATGAGGGCGGGTCACCTTGTTCCTAATCAAAAGTTTGGCAGTTCAAACCCACCTAGAAGGGCCTCAGAAGACCCGGTGATCTGCTTCCGAAAGGCTACCCACAAGAACAAAAAGCACCTCACGGAGCTGATAATGATTGCGTATCCTAGACTGCAAACCTTCATGGGAGCAAGCACACCGCTTCTTCTTTGTCGAAGCACCAGTCTTGCCATTAGCAGTCCAACGCCTAAGGGCCAGCACCGCCAGAATTCCTTTCTTTGAAGACCCCTCTGGGGTACTTTGACTCAGACCCCTTTGGGGTCACCAGGAATTGGACTCAGCTGACTTGTTTTATTTTTAATCCGTGCTCGGTTGCCAAAGAAGCCATGGCCCACACAGCTTTTTCCTATCCTTTGGGCTTCCTGGCGTCTGAGGTTGACTTAAATCATTTACCTGGAACGAACACAACAGGGGCCGGCCGCCCCCTCCCCCCCCCCCCCCCCCCCGGGCTCCAGGCTCTCGTGCAAAATTCTTCCTAGGTATTAGCTTCTTATGTCCCTGGGATAAGGAGCCCTGGTAACACAGTGGTTAAGCACATGGTTATCAACCAAAAGGCTGGCGATTCAACCCCACGAGGGACTCCACGAGCTAAAGATGGGGCAATCTGCTTCTTCCATCAAGATTACAGTCAAGAAAACCCGTTAGGAGGAGTTGGGCTAGGTCACGGGAATCATTAAAAGTCAGAATCAAGTCAACACCACCACCATATCCCCATCACATACCCTGGTCTCTACAAGCACACAACCTGCCTGGGTTTCTCTGGTGCTGGCCTGACAGAAGTACCACCAGCAGGTGACTTGAAAGACCAGGGATTTACCTTCTGCCAGCTTGGGAAGCAACAGGTAGTAATTCAGAGTGTGGCTTTAGAGCAGCAGTTCTCCACCTTCCTCATGCCGCGACCCTTTCATCCAGTTCCTCATGGGGTGGTGACCACCCAACCATCACATTATTTTCGTTGCTACTTCATCACTGTCATTTTGCTACTGTGATGAATTGGGCGACCCTGTGAAAGGGCCTTTCGACCCCTAAAGGGGTGGAGATCCACAGGTTGAGAACCCCTGCTCTAGGAAGAGGTCTTTCCTTGTCTTCGCCATAAAAGGACCATGACTAGGATTCTAGTCTGTCCGAGCACGGGTTTATTCCAAACAAAATGTGTGGCTGCAGACAAGCTCACTCAGTCATGCGCTGCCTTAGCCTGCCAGAAAAAGGTCCGATAAAAACTGGTTTCTGAGGGGCTCTTCTGGGCCAGTTAAATCCCAGGCAGAGGGGTCAGCTCAGAGGTCATGGTACGTTTGGGGGACCCCAGAGAGGTCATTTGGGAGATTTTCCCAAAGTCGCCGGATGATCATGAAGACTCCGGATTATCAGGAAGACGTATTACAAGAATTGTAAATCACATTGGTGAGTGTGGCAGCTACCTACTTCCACATCAACTTGAAGATAAATAGACGTGTAGAGCAGGGGTTCTCAGCCTTCCGAATGCCAAGACCCTTTCATACAGTTCCTCATGCTGTGGTGGTGACCCCTCCCGACCATAAAATTATTTTCGTTGCTACATCATCACTGTCATTTTGCTACTGTGATCCCCTCCCCAGGGGTCGAGACCCACAGGTTGAGAACCGCTGGTGTAGGGGGTGAAAATAATCTAGCGGGGAGGGAGGGGAAAAAATGAGGAGCTGATGCCAGGGGCTTGGGTGGAGAGCAAATGTTTTGAGAATGATGAGGGCAACGAATGTACAAATGTGCTTGACACAATGGATGAATGTATGGATTGTGATAGGAGTGGTATGAGCCCCTAATAAAATGATTTTTAAAAAAGAAAATAATAATCTATAATTTATCAAGGGTTCATGAGGGAGGGAGGGGAAAAATGAGGACTCAAGTGGGAAGAAAATGCTTTGAAAATCTGGATGGCGGCATATGTACAAATGTGCTTGACACAATGCATGAATGTATAGATCGTGATAAGAGCCAGAAGAGCCCCCGATAAAAGTACTTAATTTTAAAAAAGTGTAGGGGAGGTGTTCAACCTGTCGGTCAGGTCACAGCCTGATGCACGCCTTGTGATGGCGGGGAGTTTGGGGTGTTTTTTGTTCTGTTTTTGGCAGTGGGGCAAATGGGCAGATGGCTGGTGATGTAATGTAATCCCTTCATTCTTGTATTAAATCATGTAATAAGTATGTCTCAAGCACCTGCCATGCTGTTCTAGACGCTGAGGATGCAGCAGTGAACATGGACAAATACTCCAAATCTCATTCTAATTTATTGTCCAACTCAGCGACCCTGTAGACCAGGTTGGGACTGCCCCCATAGAGTAAGACAATAAATAAAAACCAAATAAACATATGACAAAATAATAATAATTTATGAATTATGAAGGGTTCTTGAGGGAGGGGGAAAAGTGAGGAGCCGAATTAAGGGCTCAAGTAGAAGGTGAATGTTTTGAGAATGATGATGGCAACAAAGGTACAAATGTGCTGACACAATGGATGGATATATGGATTGTGATAAGAATTGTACGAGCCCCCAATAAAATATTTTTTATTTAAAAAATAAATAAAAGCCAAATATCAGAACCAGGATAAGGGCAATGATGACAATAAATTAAGATGATGTGAAAATTTCCTGTGGGGTAAATTCTCTAAGTAAGCTCATTCTGCTGTAAATCTTGCCCCCACTCCCCAACCCCCTTACTCTGGTAAAAAGTAGAGAAGCTATTTAACTGGTTCCTTTGGGAAAGAGACTGGGGGTCTGTGTGTGTGTATGTGTGTGTATGTGTGCACACAGGCTTGTCTTGCATTTCACACTGATCTGTCGTTTTTTACCTCTTTTGCATTTTCTTATATGTCTGTGTCCCTTTGATGAAAATGGTTCTTTTTCATGACAAATGAGTATTGCTGTTAAAAAAAAAAGATTGTGGAGTAGCTTTGCGGTTCTTTTTCCTAATGAAAAAAAAAGAGTTCATTTTATTGTGTTTGTTGAAGGGTTTTACCCAGAAGCTTAGGTTCCTGTCCCACACTTTTTCTACAGTTGCTCAGGGGCGTGGGTTGTGGTCTTCTGAACGCCAGAATATTCTTTTTTTTTTTACCGGTAGTTCCAGTTGGTGGCTTAGTGGTTAGGTGGTGGGCTGCTAACCTCAAGATCAGGAGTTCAAAACCACCAGCTGCCCTGTGGCACAAAGATGAGGCTCTCTACTTCCATAAACAGTTACAGTCTTGGAAACGCATAGGGGCATTCTACCCTAATTAAATAGGGTCCTATGACTACATGGACTTGATGGCTGTAAGACCGAGCGACGGTTTGGTTACTGTTATAATAATTATTATTTTTTTAAACACAGTACTTCAATATTTTGAGAGCCTGGTTTTTCTTTTCTTTTCAACAAATATAAAAACTGGGATCTATAATTATCGCTCTTTCCGGGGAAACAGGAAAGGGTCTAGCCACGCTTGATCTCGGAGCAAATTAAAACGCCCACAGCTGAACTACTTGGGGGCTGGCAATTTTTATAAGAATGTAGAATAGTTGGGTTTTTCATTTCTATGATAATCCTCCCCATCAAAAATTAAATATATATATTTTTAAAATCTACCCGTTACAAAACCCAAACGCCTCATTTCTGTGGGGTGGGTTTCCGGGAAGCTGCTTCAGGACCCCACTCCATCCCAACCCTCAGCCTCGTCCCCCCACCCCCTCACAGCCTGCCCAGGTGCAGCAGCGCATCTCCGCGTTGCCATGGAGACCGATAGGGCAGCGGAGGCGGGATTAGCGGCTGCACCAGAGGCCTTGGGGCCAGGGGGCCCCTGGGGGCTGAGCTCTGCAGCTGGGACCCAGCAGGAGAGAAGACAATCGATGAAATTTAATAACCCAGAAGTGCAGGAAGCCTTACGGTCCCCCCACCCCACCCCCGCAAGCTTCTATCTTCTCTCTCTTGCTCTCCCCCCTCTTTTCTCTCTCCGCTTTCTCTCCCCTTTCTCTCTTCTTCTCTTCCCCCTTCCTCTTCCCCTCCCTCCCCTCCCCTCTCTTCTCCCTCTCCTCTCTATTGATTTCTTCGTTCCCTTTTCTCATCCCACCAGTATTTTTGATGGAGCCCTCATTGCATACCTCGAGTCCGGGACAGGGCAAACGAGGAAGCACTTGGCCACCAATTGCAACGTTGGAAGTTCCAATCCAGAGACACCACTACAGACTAACAGCCTGGCCATCGACTCCCCTCTCCCCCCACCCCAAATAATCATCAGCCCTTGAGAACCATATCCTGCACAAGTCTACGCTGACACGCACCTGGAGTCTCCAGGCATGCCCATCTCCAGGGCAGCTGGTTTGCCACCAGTTTGCCTTCCAGCGTGGGGGCGGGGAGAAGGGCGGATGAGAAAAACAACCAGACAGAGTTAGGCACGCCATGGCTTCTGTGCTAGCTGCGGAAACTAGAGGTGGTCTTGGATGACCTGGTTCCCTGGAGTCTGGGAATGTCACTGGGAGAGCTGAAAGGGGCGCCACGTTTTGGGGGGAACCTTTGCGAGTTAGCATTTGCTTCCAGTAAGGTCGGAGGCAACCAGCCCTGGTGGGATTAGAAGAACCTGCTGCGAAAGGCCCTCTTCACTGATAGAGAAACTTAGGGTTGGCTGTGTGGGACACCCCCTTCTAAACCTGCACCCTCCATGGCAGTGGGTCTCAACCGTCCTCATGCGGCGACGCTTTCAGACAGTTCCTCATGTGGTGGCGACCCCCCCCAACCATCAAATGATTGCCCTTGCTGCGGTTGGGTTGGGCACAGGTCAGGGACATTAGAAACGGCTTGGCCTGTCCTTCTCTGACCTAGACAGCTAGCTTCAAAGCGCCCCAGGACAATAAGCCATCTCCTTGGTATCAGGCTGACCAATCAGGACACCACCCCATCTGGGAATTTCAAGGATGGAGACAGCTTGAACCCCTGCAGCTGCACTGCCTGCCCTGCCCTTCTCATTCCCCCTCCTGACCAGCTTAAAAACTTGCTCTTCACCACGGATAGGCATGACTTCACAGGGCCCACTCACAGACCTCTGAACCTCCCTCGGAAGCGCAGAATCAACGTCTTCCCCTTCCCTAATGCCTGGCCTCAGTTTATCTTTGCTGCGCACTTAATAGCGACTTCATCACTGTCATTTTGCGACTGTGATGAATCGTCCATGTACATGATCTGATAGGCAGGACACATTTTCATGGTTACAAATTGAACATCATGAAAGCAGAGTGATGAATCACAAAACAATATGTAATTGTAGATTGTGAAATATTTCTTTCTATTGACAAATCAATGAAGTGTTCTCGCGAAGCATGGTGGAGCATGGGTAACAGTCTTCACACCGGGTACTCGTAGGTGGGCGTATCTGCGTGTGGGCAGACCCGCCTGGAGACGGATAGAGGAGCGGTGTCTCCGTTCCTAAGAGGATCTGAAATAAGTGTTTTCCGATGGTAGCCTTAGGCGACCCCTGTAGAAGGGTCGTTCGACCCCCTCCCCTCCAAAGGAGTCTTGACCCACAGGTTGAGAACCGCTGCTCTATTGCATATTTATGCAAGGTGCAAACAAGTAGAGACCCCAGCGGAATCCCAAGGTCGATGGGAAACCTTCCAAGATTCTTTTGGGCTATTTGCCCATGAACTTGTGGAACTCTCACTGTGTCATGGTTTTTTTTTTTAATATGTTGATAACGCTGGCAAATTATTGTGGCTAATGGATTTATGGCCCAGAAAGGGTTAAGAATTCCTGGGGTGAACTAGGGGATGGTTGGAGGACCTCCCTGAGATGACCACAGAGTTGGAGCAGAGACCTGAACGAGAGAGAGAGAGAGAGAGAGAGAGAGAGAGAGACAAAATGCCAAGAGAAGTTCCAAGGACACAAGTGCAAAGGCCCTGTGGCAGGAACAGGCTGGTTTGGCTGAGGTGAAGAGAGGGTAGAGGGTGAAGGTGAAGGAAGAAATGGAGGGGATTTGGGAGGGCGTTGTGGGCCTTAGAAGGAACCCTGGTGGCACTGAGCATCGGGCATTGTGTTGCCAACTTTCAAGTTGGCTGTGGCCCCACCACCAGCTCCCTGGGACAAAGAGGATACTGTGCACCCCCTTAAAGAGTTATAGTCTCAGAAACCCTATCAAAGACTTGCTCCAAGTGGGACTCAACTCTGTTCTGGGCAGTGGTGGTGTCCACAATGAGTGAGGTGAAGGAGTTGAAAAAGGATAGAGACAGGGCTGCCTTATGATTAATATTTTCTTTAATTCCTCCAGGAACTGGAGGAATAGAGATGGCTGGTACAGATGGTGGGTTCCCTGGAGAAGCAAAACCAGTCACGCTTGTATGTTGTGTTAGTCCGGGTAGACTAGAGAAACAAATTCTCAGACACTCGTATGTGTATACGAAGGAGCTTTAGATACATGAGCAATTGCATATTGAGAAAACATCCCAGCCCAGTCCAGATCAAGTCCGTAGGTCCAATATTAGCCCATATGTCTGATACCAATCTGTAAAGTCCTGTTTAGGCTCACGAAACACCTGCAATGACGCCAAAATGCTGGAATATCACAGGCCAGTGGGTGGAAAGTCTTGTGGATCCAGTGGTGGTGTAAGCATCGCAGTGCTGGCAGGGGTCTCCACGTGGCTTCTCCAGCTCTGAGGTTCTGGCTGCCATCAGCCTGTCTCCATGTGGCTTATCCACAAGAATGTCTTGCAGGGACTGAGCGTGTGTCCTGCCTCCAATGAGCTATTTATCTCCTCCTTGCCTCTAAGTGAGGTCATCCAGGTGTGACCAGATTGACAGGCTAAACTCCCCCCCTTCACTCATAAATCTCAAATTCACACCAGATTATGTAACAACCACATATGTCTTGTCTACAAAAAGAGGTTGTGTGGTAGTTACATAATCTGGTGTCAATTTGGGACTTGAGAGGACTATGCGTGAAGGGTGGAGTCTAGTCTGTCCATCGGATCTAGCCAATGAGGCCTCTCTGTGGGCATGGCTTTCTCCTGAGAATTCTGGGAAATCTGGTATTTCCTCCTTGGAGACAGAACACTTCTCTCTCTCTGCTCATTCCCGGGAGACATGAGACATTGCAGCTGACAAGACACATGGAACTTCGCTTGTGCCCTGAGCTGGAGAGCCACATGGACCTACCCTGATGCAACCAGACCTGTGAAGTCAGAGAAGCCACATAGAAACCCCTGCCAGTGCTGAGATGCTTACACCACTGGATCCACAAGACTTCCTACCCACTGGCCTGTGATCATCCTGCATTAGGCATCATTGCATGTGTATTGTGAGTCTGAAGAGGGCTTTATAGATTGGTATCAGACATATGGGCTAATGTTGGACTTATGGGCTTAGACTAAACTGGGTTGGGATGCTTTCCTAATGTACAATTGCCTTTTACATAAAACTCTCTCTTCTACACATGAGTTTCTATAGATTTGTTTCTCTAGTCTACCCGGACTAACACAAGTTGAAATCAAGAACTGGCTTACACCTCTGTAAAAATACATTACGTCCAGTTACATCCGTGTAACGTAAATAATACATTGTCTTCAAGCCAAGCTTCTCCTGATGCGTGGAAGCTGATGAACGGGAAGCAGAAGAAAGAGCAGGGGCACAGGCTGGTGGATGCAGAAGTCAAAGGAAGCCACAGTCTGTCGTGTGGCTGGTGGCTCCTGGGAAGGCAGGCAATACAACCGGAGATCCAGGCACTGGACAACCTCTCTAACAGAACGTGAAGGGCCAAAGAGGATTTGACTCTGCTCCCGCTCTCTCTCTCACACACACAAAAAAAGGTTCCAACAACAAGATGTCATCAGGCTGCAAACAATTGGTAGGTTGAGCTCCGTCCCCACCTTTACCCTTGACACGATCCCTAACCATCATGTTCCTGTTGCCGGACTTGAAATCTTTTTTTTCTCTTTCTTTTGTATGTTTGAAATGAACTTGTATATCACAAAAGACTCAAAGTCTGCTTCAGTTTTCCTTTTCCATTTTTTTTTTAAGTCACTCAGACCAATATTCAGGTCCGAAGTTAGGAATCTCTTGGGGGTGTTGATTTTGTTAGTTAAATTGTTTTTGTATTTCATAATTTTTAAATTGCATCTAGTATTAAGATTATTGAGAAGTCAAATCAAGTTATGCTGTATTGATGGGTCAAAAATTATGGCTCAAATGTCTGTTTTAAAGGGTGTGGGCCTTCCCACTCATTTTTGGTTTAGTTTTTCTTCTATTTTGTTGTTTCAGGAAGCATATGTATATACTTTACTCAACAAATGAAATCAGCACTAATATCCCGGCCAACCCCACCCCCCCACACACACACGTGGCTCTTTATTTTCCCCTCCCTTCTTTCTCCCTCCCTTTACAATTTCCTCTCCCTCCCCTCTCCCTGTTCCTGCCCCTGCCTCTGGTCTCCTCGTACTCTTTAATGTCTTATCTTTCAGTGTAAAAAACACATTTCTTTCTCCTTAGGGTAACAGTGCTATTAAATATGCTTTTATAGGATGGATTACGTTTGCTCAGCATAATGTTCTCCAGTTCTTCCCACGCCTTTCAGTAGTTCAGAGTGTGGGCAGTGCTCCTTATGGATGTGTGATACTCCATTGTACGGAGCTACCAGAGTTTGTTTATCCGTTCCTCTACAATTGGAGTTTTTAGTTGTGTCCAGGGGGTTGCTACTGAAGCTGCTGCAATAAACATAGGTGTGCATACGTCCCTTGGTGGTGTGTTCTTGGTCTCTTTAGGGTCCACACCCAGCAGAGAGATCGCTGGATCACAAGGTTCTTGTACTTGCATTTGTTTAAGGTTTCCATAAGGGCTGTACAATTCTGCAGTCCCACCAGCAATGTAACAGCTTTCCAACCTCTCCACACCCTCTCCAGCATTTAGGATTTTCTGTTTCATTGAATTTCGTTAAAAGTGTCAGTGTGAGGTTGCCTTTGTTGATATTTCTTTTATTGCTAACGAAGGCAAACATTTCTTCATAGGGTTGCTGCCTGTCTGGATGTCGTCTTTGATAAATTGCCGATTCATGGCTTGTGCCCATCTTTTGATTGGGCTATTTGTATTTTTCTTGCTAAGACATTGCAGTGTTCCATAGATGTTGGAGATGATCCATTTAGCTGATGTATGATTACTGCATATTTCCCCCACATCTGTGAGTTTTCCAGGGACTCTTTTTTTTTAATTAATAAATCTTTTTATTGGGGCTCATAAAGCTCTTATCACAATCCGTACATACATCAATTGAGCAAAGCACCCTTATACATTCGTTGCACTCATCATTCTCATAATTCACCTTCTACTTGGGGTCCAGGAATCAGCTCGGTTTCCCTTTTCCCCCCTCCCCCTCTCTCTCCAGGGACTCTTGATGAAGTCCTTTGATGTGCATAAATGACATTCTTTTTTTTAAGCAGGTCCGTTTTTTTAAGGTATCTTCAGTAGTGTGGCGATTTTTCATTCTGGTCAATAACGTGTTGTTTGCCTAGTGTTAGAGTCCTGAAGTTTGTCCCTAATTTTTCCCTTGATGGTCTTTATGATTGAGTGGTTCCTATTTAGGTCTTTGATCCATCTTGAATTTGTTTTTGTACATGGCTCGACGTATGGGTTCTGTTGCAGGTGACGGTCCTGTTTTTCCAGCACCATTTGTTGAAAAGGCTCTCTCTTCCGCACTTCTTGAGTTATAATAGTCCTTATCAAAGATTAGGTGTCTATAAGTACTTGGTTGGTTTTTTGTTTGCTTTTTTTTTTTTGCGGGGGAGGGGGGGGTTGTTCTCAATTCTAATCCATTGGTCTTCATAACCCTGAGCCAGAACAAGGTTGTTTTTATTACTGTGGCTAAATAATAGGTTTTAAAATCTTGGGGTAAAAGACTTCCTACTTTGTTTTAGTTGTCTTCTTCATCCTGGCCTTCTTTCATTTCCATATAAAGTTGGAGGGGCGTTTTTCCAGTTCTTTGAAGACCTGTGGTGGGATTTCCATCTGCATCGTGTTGATTTTGTAAAGTGCCTCTTTTAATACTGACATTTTCACAAGTTCGTTTCATTTTGAGAGAGGTTTACGTTTGGAAGGCATGAGGCTTCGCGAGAGAATTTTATTTAGAAACTCACTCAGAGGAGGAAGAACCCCTTACCAGCCAGCCAGGCCTGCCCCAGGATTTCTTACCTCCTCCTTGCGCACCCCACCCACATGCGCATCAAGCGCTTTTAAAGGTTCCCGCGCAGGGGTAGCGAGGCATTCTGGGAAATGTAGTCCCAAGATGGTCATGGACTCCGCGCATGCTCTGTCCAAATCTCTACCTTCACTCCTTTGCAGGGCCTGCGTTAGGCCCTACCGGCCCGAAAGTTGGTGGTTTGAGCCCACCCAGGGCCTGGCGATGTGCTTCTGAACGGTCACAGCCCTGAAAACCCTACGGGACAGTTTTACCCTGCACTGAGCAGGGGCGTTAGGAGTCTGCGCAGACTCAGATAGCACAGAGCCCGCTCCCCCAGCTTGCCTGAGAGCAGAGTGCAGGCTGTACTGGGGACGCCGGGAGAGTCCAGGGAGATGTTTGTAGGGCTACAACCCGTAAGGGTAGCTCAACTGTCCGTAAGGAGCCCTGGTGGCCCAGTGGGTTAGGCATTGGCTTGCTAACCACAAGGTCAGTGGTTTAAACCCACCAGCCGCCCGTGGGGGAGAAAATTGAGGCTCTCTGTTGCCGTACATGCAATTGTGGTGAGTTGACAGGCCTTGGCTCGTCAAGGGTTAAACAGCACAGCGCTTTTAAGTGTGTGTGCCTGCCTGGAGCGCCTGGGGTGCCAAGCATTCAGCTGTGACTTGATCTGTGACCTCTTGACTTGTGTTCTCCAGTAGAACTTGCCTGGGCCTGTTACTCTGGCTTCCAAGAAGTGGTTCAAATGTCAAATGTGAGTTCCCCGTGAGTAAGAAAGTATTGGTTACTGGCAGAGAGTCATAATGGCGGGTCTCTTGCTAGTGACAGCCGGCCCAGGATGCCTGGACCCAAGGAAAAGGCCAAAGCCAGCGCTAAATTCCTGATGAGACTGCAGTCGTTCTGGATGAGGTTGGGCTCTCCTTAATGAGCTGGGTGCCCCAGAATTACCTGGGAAGCTTTGCAAACTTCTAACCCTTTGTCCCAAGGAGGTGTTAGTGCGTTAGTTACACGTTGGGCTTCTAACCACAGGGCCAGCCATTTGGAACCCCCTTAGAGAAAGATGAGCTTTCCCACCACCGTTTAGATGGATAGTCTTGGAAATCCACAGGAAAGTTCCATCCTGCCCTACTTGGTCGGAACCGGCTCTCCTGGCAGTGGATTTTTAGTTTGTGTTGCAACTCCTGCGTGAAGAAATACCACAAACAAACAAACAAACAAACAAACAAACAAACAAATAAATAAGTAATTGTCCCCCAAAATGAAAAATATTAAAACAGGAAATGTCAAAACTTCAATTTACAGCCAACTCCTCCTTGCTCAAGAAGGTTATGCACTGGGCTGCTAACCACAAGGTCCGCAGTTTGATACCACCAGCCTCTCTGTGGAAGGAAGATGAGACCTCCTGCTGGCCCTAAATTGTTACAGGTTTAGAAAACCACAGGGCCAGTTCTCTCCCCTACAGAGCCGCTGCAATGGCTACAAAATTGGTATCAGGGAGTTTTTCTTATTTTGTTTGTTTTCCTGTGTAGCCTTTATTGTGAGGTCAGTTTGGTCTCCATCACCTCCTGTCTGTGTGATTTTACTTCCTTGGGCCTCCCTCGCTTCCCTTCACTGTAACATGGGAATGAGGATCCTCTTACCTGCCTCATTATGTTGTGAAGTCACTCACAGAAGTGCACACAGAAATGCCTCATATGTCACAGGAGCCCCAGTGGTGTAGTGTTTACTCATTGGGCCGCTAACTTCAAGGTCTGAGTTCGAAACCAACTGCTGCTCCTTGGGAGAAAGATGGGGCTTTCTACTCCTGTAAAGAGTTACAGTCTCAGAAACCCACAGGGGAAGGCACTGTGAGTCAGCACTGACTCGATGGCAGCAAGATTGGGGTTTTGAGGACGGGGGGTGGCCTTCAAAACATTCATGGGGGAAAAAAAAACACCGTGATCTTTCTCATTCTGTTTTTTGTTTTCCTTCGACCCTTTTGAATCTCCCTCACACGGTAAAGTTCAAACCTGGAACTTGTGCGAAGGTGAAACCCTGTCAGGAAAGAGACCTCAAGTACTTTCCACTAAAACCGTGTTTAAAACACTGTTAAGCCTCATACCACACCTAGATGAATTCCCTCTGACCATCATGGAGGGATGTGAAGAATTTTGTTATCCGATAGACAGCACTGTATAGTAGAGTATGGCAGATAGGCAGTCGCTGCCCCTCCACTCCACCAAGCATGATGTCCTTCTCCAGGGACTGGTCTCTCCTGACAACATGTCGAAAGGAAGTCTCACCATCCTTGCCTCTGAGGAGCATCACGGAGGTGCTGCTTCCAAGACAGACCTGTTTGTTCTTTTGGCAGTCCCACAATTCCAACACATCAATTCTTCTGACCAATACGGTTAGGTTAACATGTAGCATCATCATTTGATCTCCCTTTTGACCCATTTAAAAATGGTTTCCGTTTTGAAGGGAAACTGTCTGTGAATTCAGCCTCCAGTGAATCCCCTCTGGCCACAGACCAGGGATGTCAGTAGTCTGGCTGTTAGGAGGGGTGCATTCCAAGTGGATTCCTGCAAAATGCAGTTAGGTTAGAATGTAACACCTTGGGAACCATTTCAAACGTGTCCTTGTTTTCCCTGTTTTCTACTTTCTCTTCAAGTTAGGTTTTTCTGTTACTGTTGTTAGTTTGTTGCGTTTGTTTTTTGTCTGTGTTTTTCTAGATCTGGAATGAAATCTAGCACAGGTAGACCTATAGAAACAGTAACTGGATGAATGGTTTTTTGCAGGTCTATTAGTGGCGGTGTTGGGGACACGGGGAGCTAAGAACAACGAGTAGACAGAGGAAGAAAAAATTCTGAAGTTGATTGTGGTAATGGCTGCAGGACTCGTTGGTATGATTTAATTGTTGAATTGTATGGTATGTGGCTCATGTGCCAAAAAAACTTAAAAAAAAAAAGAGTTACATTCTTGGAAATCCACAGGGGCTGTTCTACTCTGACTGACAGGGTAACTATGAGTCAGGATTGACTCAACGGCAGGGAGTTTGAGATTTTTGAAGATTGCACTCTGTCAAAAGTGAGATCTTTGCAAGATCCAGGAAAACAAAGCAGTCCCCATGGAGTTCTGAATGTCACAGGTTTCGCTGTATAGCATAAGCAGGAGCTCTGGTGGTGTAGGGGGTTATACATTGAGTTGCCAACAATAAGGTCAGTGGTTCAAATCCATGAGAGGCTATTTGAGTCAATAAAAGATTTAAAGAGGTGGTCCTCAACCTTCTTCATGACCACCAACCATAAAGTTATTTTCGTTGCTACTTCATCACTGTCATTTTGCTACTGTGATGAATCGCCATGTAAATATCTAATCTGCAGAATGTATTTTTATTGTTACAAAGTGAACATAAAGCAGAGTGATTCATCACAAAAACAATATGTAATGATAGATTGTGAAATATTTATTTCTAATGACAATGAAATGTTGTCTTGAAGCATGGTGTAGCATGGGGTCACAGTCTTCACGCCAGGGACTTGTACATGGGCGGACCCACCTGAAGATGGATAGAGGAGCCGTGCCTCGGTTCCTAAGACCATCGGAAATAGGTGTTTTTTGATGGTCTTAGGTGACCCCTGTGAAAGGGCCGATCGACCCCCAAAGGGGTAGCGACCCACAAGTTGAGAACCGCTGACCTAAAGTCTTGGAACCCCCAGGACTGGGTCCTATGGCGGTGAGTTTGGCCTTCAACATCGCAAGAATTGTGCAGCTGAAGTAAGACTTGGGCAATGTTTCTTTTATTCTCTTTTTTCTACAAAAGCTGACCGGATCAGCACCCAACACTAGCCCAAACCGAAAAACCAAACTCACCGTGACGGGGTCGATTCCAACTCTTACATAGCAACAATACAGGGCAGGGTAGACCTGCCCCTGCGGGTTTCCGGGATGGTAACTCTTTACCGAAGTAGACAATTTCCTCTCTTGCCCATGGCGCGGCTGGTGGATTCAAACTGCTGACTTTACGGTGAGCAGCCCAAGGTGGAACCTAGAACAGTCAACAGTCTATGGGGGGGGATGCAAACGGTTTGTGCTCAATTGCTAACCTAAAGGTTGCTGGCTCGAAACCACCAGCTGGCACCTCAGCTGGAGGAGGGGGCCGGGAGAGTTTCTCTGGAAAGGTCACAGCCTTGGAAATCGCTTGGAGCAGTTCCACTCCTTCCACCTGGAATGTGCACCAACGGGATCCGGTGGATGGCCACCCCCACCCGTCGTTTGCCACGCTGCTGAACAGATGTGCTCGTGACGTTCGGGCTAAGGCGCGCTGGGTCCAGAGACCCGGGCGATCCGTTTGCAAAAGCTGGCCGCTAAGACCGGATGGATCGCAACCTTGGAGCTGCAAAGGATCATGGGAGCGATCCAATAGCGGGCGCGACTGCGAGCCCACCTTTCCTCCAACCTGTATGACTGGGGGGGATGCGTAAGGAATTGGGCGCCCCGCGCATCGCGGGCATTTGAGATACGAACAGGGGGTCCACGGGCAACCAAGGGGCTACCCGCCTAGCCGAAGCACCTCTGGGGGTCTGGCTGGAAGCGACACCTTCCAGAAGGCAGGTTTGGGAAGGGACCGCCTTTCGGGAAAGGTGCTGACGTGGGCCTCTGCGCCTTTTCGCCGGGAAGCGGGTGGCCCCAGCTCGGCAGGGGGCGCGGCCACACCCCGGCGGGGGAGGGGAGAGAGGCCGCCTGGAAGGGAGTGGACAGCCCCCCTGTCAGTCTTCCCGAGTCGGGAGTGTAAACTGAGAAGGGGGTAGGTGGGCCTCCATCCCAGCGGGCGGGAGGGCGGGCGAGGAGGTACTTCCTGCCTGTGGGCGCGCACGCGTCAAGGTCAGCCTGCAGGGGTGGCAGCCTGCCTGGGGGCGGGAGACCCTCCAGGGGGGCCGGACCGCAGTCGCCCAGCGCCTCGGCCATATTGAATAGCCAGGCTTTGTCTGGGAAGGAGCTCGCAAGTCGCAGCCACCCCCGGGGCGCCTGGGGCTGGGCGATCCGGCGAACCACCGTGCGTCCCCCCAACTCGGAACCGCTTTCCGGCTCGGACGCGGGGCTCGGAGGCTCGCCACTGACCAGCCACCTTCGCCGGCTCACGTAAGCCTCGTGGGACTTTCCCCGTACTCCCCGGCCGTGGCGGAGCCCCGAATTTGGACCCAGCTGGCCTCGCTGCAGACCGAGAAAGCGGGAGGTGGTGCTTTGGCTGCAGCAGCGGCAGCGGCTCGTCCCTCGCTGGCGAGTTGAGGATTCGGGTTCTGCGTGTCGTTGGGGCTCCTCGGCCCACCACCCCGGATTCCACCCTGGAGATCCTGAAGACCCTCGAGAAAAGCCATGTGGGGGGCTGGTTCCCCTGGGGCTTCTTGCCTTCGCCGGATAACCTGATCCTCTGGAGCGTCCCAGACGTCTGCAAAGACGTCGATCTGGACATGCTCGTGGAAGCCTTGAAGCCCGTGGGCACCTTCAAGAAGATCGGGAAGGTGTTTCGCCGCGAGGTGGACTCCACGGTGGGCATGCTCCAGATCGGCGACGACGTGGATCACCTGCTCATCCCCCGCCAGATCTGGCTGGCCGGGGGCGTGTGGAGGGTCATCTCCAAGCCCGCCACCAAGGAGATGGTCTTTCGCGAGCGCCTGACCCAGTTTCTGGAGGAAGAGGGCCGCACCCTAGAAGACGTGGCCCGGATTATCGAGAAGAGCACCCCGCACCCGCCCCAGCCCCCCCCAAAGCCCAAGGTCCCACAAGTGCACCGGAGAGTCCCGCTGATGGTGACGCCTCCGCCCCGGCTGGTAGTGGGCACCTACGATAGCAGCAATGCCAGCGACAGCGACCTCAGCGACTTCGAGACCGCCCTGGAGAAGGTCGCCCGCCGCCGCAGCGCCGGGCGGACCCGGAAGGTGCGGAGAATGCCCGTCAGCTACCTGGGCAGCAAGTTTCTGGGCAGCGACGTGGAGAGCGAGGACGACGAGGAGCTGGTGCAGGCCTACCTGCGGCGGGGCGAGAAGAAGCCCAGCGCGGTACCCCCCATCCGCCGCCGCGTGGGGGTGCCCGTGCCTGTGGTCGACGACCCGCCACCGCGCTCCAAAGCCGACAGGTGGCGCGAGTATGCCAGCCAGGTGTCCTGGGGGAAGCTGAAGCGCAGAGTGAAGAATTGGGCACCGACGCCGCCCCCCCGCATGACGCCGCCCCCACGCGTGACGCCGCCCCCACGCGTGAGCGAGGCCCAGCCGGCAGAGCCCAGGGCGGAGAGTAGCCGGGCCTCCGAGCCGAGCTGCCCCAGCCAGGAGGAGAGGGAGCGCAGTGCAGGGCCCGCACAGCCCTTCGAGATCTTCCCTCCTGGGCATTGGAAGCCGAAGATCAACTGGGCCTCCTTGAGGAGCCACAAGAGGGAGGAGGCAGGAGCGTCCATGGCTCAGGGGGAAGAGGCCTTGGGTGACCAGGCGGCAGGGGGCCCTGTTGGGCAGAGGGCAGAGGTTGTAGCTGAACGGGAGGCAGAGGCCGTAGCTGACCAAGGGGCAGAGGCTGTAGGTGGCCAGGGGGCAGGGGTCCCTGTTGGCCACATGGCAGAGGCTGTAGCTGACCAGGGGCCAGGGGTCTCTGTTGGTCAGAGGGCAGAGGCTGTAGCTGACCAGGGGGCTGTGGGTCAGAGGGCAGAGGTCTCTGTTGGTCAGAGGGCGGAGGCTGTAGCTGACCAGGGGGCTGTGGGTCAGAGGGCAGAGGTCTCTGTTGGTCAGAGGGCAAAGGTTGTAGCTGACCAGGGGGCTGTGATCCCTGTTGACCAGAGGGCAGAGGCTGTAGCTGACCAGGGTGCTGTGGTCCCTGTGGGTCAGAGGGCAGAGGTTAGAGCTGGCCAGGGGGCAGAGGTCTCTGTTGGTGAGAGGGCAAAGGTTGTAGCTGACCAGGGGGCTGTAATCCCTGTTGGTCAGAGGGCAGAGGCTGTAGCTAACCAGGGGGCAGAGGCTGTAGCCGATCAGGGGGCAGCGGTTATAGCTGTCCAGGGAGTAGAGATTGTAGCTGACCAGGGGGCAGAGGCCCCACCTGGCCAGGAGACCCCTGAGGCAAGCCCAGCTTCCAAGAGCAGCAAGCAGGTCAAGACCGTGAGGTTCCAGACACCTGGGCGGTTTTCCTGGTTTCGCATCCGTAAGAGAGCTTTTTGGCACACCCCCAGGCTGCCAACCCTCCCCAAGAGGGTCCCCAGGGCAGGTGAGGCCAGGAGCCTGCACGTGCTCAGGGCCGAGGCCCGAGCAGAAGAGGAGCAGGGTGATCAAGAAGACCAGCTGTGAGGGCCTGAGCCCAGCCGAGCGCCCCTGCCGGCTGAGTTTTCAGCCCCTTGGGTGTACCCTTCCCTTTTACCGTGGATTGAGATCACTTCACCCTCCCCCCATGCACCTGAAAACCTCAGAGGTGGAAGAGGGCAAGGTAGCACCTCATCTATCCATCCACCTGAAGACCCTCGTCTTTATCTTGTTACCATTTTATTTTTTATGAATTCCTTTTTTTTTTAACCAATACCTACTCCTTATAGCAACTTGAAGCATGTGAGGAGAAAAGTCGCAAAGGCTACAGAGGGATTGCTGCCTCCAGGTGTTTTTTGTTTTGTTTTTAAAGGGACAGAGACAGAGGGGTGGGAATTCACGTCTTTCCCCACTTTTTGCTGTACCCTTGACGAGCACTGTCTCTCTTGAGCGTTGAATGAGGACTCAGAGCTGATCTGCTGGCGCCAACGTTCAAAAACCAAACTAAAAGCCAAAAACCAAAAGAAACAAGCACTTCAATCTTGATTTGGGACTTCACAATAGCCAAATGCTGCCTTGTCTGGTCCTGGAAAATGAGGGTCCCCAGTGGGCCCCTCCATCCTGCCTGCGGGGTTTGAAATGCAGATTCCCAGACCCCCATGGCTGTGGATTTGACTCCTTGGGCTCCAGATTCTGTCTGTTTCGATCCAGCCCCATCCTCTTTGTTCAGGGCAGCGTTCCTGGGCAGGACCTGAAGTGGCACCCTCGTTTCCATAGGAACGGGCCCAAAGGGAGGGGTTCGCAGGGTAGAGGGCTTAAGATGGATAATGGGGTGGTGGGGTCCTCTGTGGTTACAAGTTGGGCTGCTCATCACAAGGTCAGCAGTTTGAGACCACCAGCCCGCTCTGCCGGGAGTACGATGAGCCTTTCTACTCCCATAGATTCTTGCAAACCGTCCAGTGACGTTTCTGCCCTGTCCTTGCAGGGTCGCCATGAGTCAGAAAAGAATGGAGAGGTCTGCAGTGCCTGATCCTTCTCACAAAGAAGGAGCAGGGTGCTGAGGCCCCTTGGGGGTGGGAGAAAACTTGGGGACCGGCTTCTCTGTGACTACCTTGTGCCCATCCTCAATCAGTGGGGGAGGTCCAGAGAGAGGCCGGCTCTCCCCTCCAGGCTGTGACTGAAGTTCTTGGCTGTATTGGATATCCACCACCCCACTCCCTTTCTGTTTTCTGTAGAAGCTCCTAGGGTGGCACCCCCTGACTACGAACTGCAAGGTTGGCAGTTTAAAGCTACCTGGAGGCCCCTCGGGAGACAGCCGCGGGGCTCTGCTTCCGGGGAGGAACGCTTTGCAGTGACTGTGACACACACCGGGGCGCTGCGAGTCGGAGCCGACTCTGGCAGCTTGCTGTCCCCACCCCCCACCCCACCTCCCCCTTTAAAAAAAAAAGTTACTGATGTTGTGGTTTGCTGCGTGATGTGTGTGGCCGTCCAGAGCTACTTCGTGCCAGGTAGAGGGCACTGGGTCCCCCTGTAGCTCACAGTGGGCAGTGGGGTTTGCAAGAAAGCCCGAGATGTGGCTGGCACCCGGAGGGGTGCAACCGAGTGGAGGGGTGGGGGGGCGATGCCCAGCCAGGTGGGGCGATGGGTCTGGGGCTAGTCCAGATTTCAAAGGGGCCTGGCTGGTGAGAAGAGAGCAATCTCAGAGATGGGAGAAAAGGCGGGGGCCCAGGAGCCATGCTGTAGGATGCTTTGTGCCTTTTTTTTTTTTATTTCAATAAAGTCTGCTTGAAGCCAACTGAGTCTTGGGTATTTCTCCTAGGATGGCTCACGGTGGGCCCTGGGAGGGGCAGGGTTTAGCAGTGGGGAGGATCATCAACGATGGGGGGAGTAGGGGGAGCCCACACTATGTATATATATCATGATCGTCAGGGGGTGCTGCTCTATACTCTTCGGCACTGCAACACACGGGCACACAGCACACAGACGTGTCCTCAACACAAGCACGTGCACACACGGACGAAGATTGGGCACACGCTGATAGGCACAAGCAGAGACATGGGTTAACACTACACACACATACATAGACACATGCTCGGTACACATCCACGCACTGGTGGGTGGCTCTTGACCTTGCAACCCCTCATCCACACCCACCCACCCACATTCGCAGGCCCACCCACGCACACATCCCCAGCATTTATACCCACTCATAAGAAACCTTGGTGGCACCTTGCTAAAATGCTCAGCAGCTAATCACAACATCCACGGTTCGAGCCCACCAGCCGTTCCATAGGAGGCTGATGTGGCCCTCTACTTGACAGGCTCAGAAAACCATCTATCTGCCCTGTAGGGTCGCGATGAATCGCAATCAACTTCATGCCGGTGTGATGGGTCCCACACAGACGCTGGCACACATGTAGACGCCCTCGCTTACATATATGCACACGCATGTGATCACACGGGGACCCCTATTCTCAAAGAATCACATTTCACAAGTATCCCTTCTGAGGAGCCCCGAGACTTGAGCAAAACTGAGGCTCCGTGTGTCCCTCTTTCGAACGGGCACACCCAGCGGCTGCCTCCTTTTCCCCAGCTGGGCTTGGGCACTGCTAAATGCCAAGGGTCCTACTAGGGACCACCAGCCCCCTCGTGATCAGGAGAAGGGCTTGTGAAACCGCAGAGGATGCGCGCCCCACCCACAGAGGTCTGCGGCGGGCTGGAGAATCTACATTTCTAGACGGTTCCCAGGTGGTGCTGATGTTGCTGGTCCCTGGACCTCATTGGAGAACCGCTGCCCTATGGAGAAGTCCGATTTCCACGTCATGGCGTCCCCAAGTCTAGTGCTTCCAAGCTTTGCGGCGCTGGATCCCCGCCAGCGGGCCTGGAGCGCGCCCTGGTGGGGACAGAGGGCACCGCCGCTAGCCGTCCACTTCTTGGGTGGTGGGCGAGGGGTGGTGGTACAGGGAGAAAGGGGCTGAAGATTCGGGACCAGGGGCCTCAGTCTGTGGAATCTGGAGAAAAACAGTGATTGGAGGGCCGTGGAACCAGACCGAATTGGTGTGTCTGGTGCGGGGAGCTTGGTGGAGTCATGGTAATGCGTTGGGTTGCTAAGCACAAGGTCGACAGTTCATAAACCACCCCAGCGAGCCTTTATACTCCAGGGACGCGCCATCAACAAAGACTCGAGCAGAAGAGGAGAGGCGTCTTCAGGCAGTGTCAAAGCTAAGCATGGATCTGATCTCAGTGTTCCCAGTCACAGGCACGTAGCTCCGAGGCTGGGGCCACCAGGACTTTGCCAGTCCAGAGAACACACATCACACCATGGAAGGGAAGCTGTCTGAGGCCCTAGCCAAGAGGAGACTAGTACACGGGAGACAGACATCCAATTATCGCTGGTGCGGGCGAACACACAAAGGAGTCAGTGCCTTTAGACAGGGGATATCTCGATCTTCGTGGTCACTTTCCAAAGGACAAGGGCTCAGAGGATGTTACTTCAAAAGTCAAAGGCAGCGATACTGCCAAAGAGATCTGTTAACTCCGCATCCTCAACCGGGGCTCTGTCCTGGCATCGGAGTGCTGGCCTGGGCCCCCGTAATTCTCAACTGAAAAGTGGGTGAAGGGAGACGTCAGACAGTGTAAGACGTGACAAAATAATTTCTAAATTATCAAGGGTTCATGAGGGAAGGGGGCGGGGAGGGGAAAAATGAGGAGCTGATCTCAAGGTCCTCAAGTGGAATGAAAATGTTTTGAGAAGGATGATGGCAACAAATGTACAAATGTGCTTGAACAATGATGGGTGGATTGATAAGAGTTCTACGAGTCGTCAATATAATGATTACAAAAGAAAAAAGCCTACCTTCTAGGCTCAGCTGTCTAGGGCGGACATCCCACTATCCCCCCCCCCCCTCTCGTGCTGATTTAAATGTGCCACCTATGGATAACGCCGTTTACAAGTAGGCTGGCACACACAATTCCAGGAACCTGTGTGAAACGATGGAGTGATTAATTTCCAGAGGACTCTTCTGTCTGCTCAAGTCCTGGGTGAGGACAGACAGACAGCCAGAACCTCCCCAGTTTGGTCCATCTGAAGTGCCTGGACAGGCATTTATTCCTTCCCTAATCAAGTTCGCTGGAGGATGGCTAGCCTCTTTCTGATTGGCCAAGGCCCAGAGAGACCCAAGATCATCAATGAGCCGCTGCACACAGAGAAAAAACAAACACCCCCCGAAATGTCCATATAGTATGACTGCAAGTTTGAAACGATCCAGTGGATTTACCGCCGGGACGTTTGAGAATTTGGTGAGACCCACCCGCAACAGTGATGGGCTCATCACGCCGCGAACACTCAGTATGCGGCAAGGACCGGCCTCCGTGGCAGGGCCGGGTGGGAAAGGGCCACGGATGGATGGAGTGACAGAGTGCAGAGAGGCCCAGCCTTCAGTCAGAAAGCAGACCGGTGCCTTTGCTGATGGAGGGAGAATGCTCCTATAGCAGCCCCTAAGGGACGGTCCTAACTGCCAAGGATTGGAATCCCAGATCCAGCATTTTGTAGGAAGGGAATGTGCCCTGATAGCACATATTTATTCCCTGTGGGGTGTGTGTGTAGCTGATATTAAGGGCTCAAGTAGGGGGGAAGTGGGGAGAGAGGGGAAAATGAGCTGATATTAAGGGCTTAAGTAGAAAGCAAATGTTTTGAGAATGATGATGGCAACACATGTACAAATGTGCTCAACACAATGGATGGATGGATGGTGATAAGAATTGTATGAACCCCCAATAAAAGGATTAAAAAAATAAAAAGAACCATCTCAGAAGCAGGAAGAGACAGAACCATGAAGAAATAGAACCCGGGACCCACTGGCGATCCCTGTCTGAAGTGGAGGAGGCAGCTGAAGCCCCAGCACTGAGACCATGAGGCACAGCAGCGAATGGGCTTCCTGGCCCATGGAACAGGACAGAGGCCAAGAAACCATGTACCTGGGAGGCTGAGGACCAGGGAGAGACTTGGCTGCAGGCTGAGGAGAGGCACAGCTGCGGACCAAGGCTGTATCTTTCCTGTTTTTTAATCCTGATTTACGGTGACCTGTGAGGTCCCCTAGTAAACCCCCACTATCCTGAGTATTATCTGTGAATCCCATGTGGCCATTGCCAGGGGTTATTGAACTCAGCAGGGAAGTAGGGTGCTGTGCGGGGACGGCTGGTGTCAGAGGTAAAAAGAGACTCAGCCTCTTCTTGGAAGAAGAATCACGCACAAACTGGGAGGGGAAGGAGAGAAGTGGGCCATCTTTGGAGGCAATGTCCCCACACTGCGCCCCCTGGAGGCTCCAGGTAGAACAACAGACTGGAATGGGCTCCTCTCCCAATGGGCACAAACCACCCTGTCTACCCGCCTGACCGCCATGGTCTTACGGACATTAGACGGAGAGGACGCTAGCTTGGGATCCATCGGTCAGCTTCGCCAGAGATGACATCCCGGATCTTCGAGATTTTAAACCCAAAGACTTTTTTCCTTTTTTTTTTTGGATTAGTCATTATACGCCACCCCCCCAAAAAGCACACCATTTAATTGGGAACTAAAGCAAGATATCATCACATCATTCCACGGTTCAATCACATCACGCAGTAGGGCACAACTGCTACCAGTATATTACAGGTGTTCCGATTGGTTTCAAAACACGCTCCTCTTTCTTGAATCCCTTGATGTCAGCTGCTTTTGACCACCCACCCCTCTCGCCACTGTACACCCCACCCCCTGAAGCCTTTATTCTACTTGCTTTCCCTATAAGTTCATCCATCCTGGGTTTCAAATACTGAAAAACAGAAAAATAAATATATAACAACAATTCAAGAGAGTTATCTCCCAGGACAAAATACATCTGAGGTTAAATCCCACTAGGAACAAAGAAAAATACACAGAAAACGTTGAAAACCAGATCAGGCCCAAGGTACATCAGAGGGAGGATCAAGTCAGGTTTCCCATTTTGATCTTCTATGGTCACCTCTCCAATGTACTCTCTGTTCACCACTTTCCTCTCCTTCTCTCTATTATGGACAGAGAGCAATCACCAGAGGCTCAATTCCTATGTAGACCTAACACCTGTATCTTGGACTCTACTGTCTCTAAGTAGAGCCAAAGGCAGATTTCAAAAACAAAACAAAACATAGATACAGGGATGGGTTTGGGGCTCGCACTAAATCCTAGCTCCAGTCTAAGAACGGTTAGTTCTTCCATCGTGGCCAAGCTTGATACTCAACCTGAACATTTATTGAAGCGCCCACACCCTGGGACTCACAGACCCATAGACCCACCCTACCCACCTCCTCCTTTCCTGAGTTGGCTCATTCTTGGTCAACCCAGATGTGTCCTGAGGGGAAGGACTTGACATGAGGAATCCGGACCATGCAACTGAGCTGCAGATGGCATGTCCAGGTGTGAGGAGGGAGGGCTGTGGTAAGGACCCACGTCAGAGTGGGGCCCATCTCATCTGCCTTCCCTTGGATTAGGAGTGGGGTGGGTCTGACCCTGACACCTCACCTTCCTCCAGAAGGAATTCCAACTTTATAGTTGACTGGGCTGCTGTAAACGTTGGACCACTAACAGCAAGATAGGTGGTTCAAACCCACCAGTCGCTCTGTGAGCCAAAGAGGAGGCTGTTTCTTTTTGCAAAGCCTGGGAATAGGGTCCGAGTGGTCTGGGTTTGGGTGGCTCCTTCCTCCACGCCACCAGAGGGCGCTCGGGCGCAACACTCGCTCCCTTCAACACGCGCAAATTTCCGACTTGCTCTTCCCAAGAGTGGAAAGTCTTGACTGCCTCCTGCGGGGCCGGCTGGGGGTTTTGAACTACTGACCCTGTGATGTGCCATTTGGTCCTGTGATGGGGACGGGAGAGGGCAGGCTGGGCCTAGGCCAGCTCCCCACCCCCAGCCCCACCCGTACCCCCAGAACCTGCCCCCCAAAGGGCAGGTTTTCCGATCCACTCAAGTTGTGCATGGCCTGTGGGATTCCCACAGCCAGGGTCTTGTAAGCGGCTCCGATGGGTACTCCCGTTATACAGACGGGACCACTGAGGCCGAGGGCGCGTCAGCAGGGCGCATCCAGGGCCCGGCGTCCTGAAGGGGGCAGAGTTCTCGCCCGCGGCCTGGGGGGCGTGGCCAGGGCCGGAGGCGGAGTCTGAGAATGCCCGGATGAGGAAACGGACTTCCGCCCTCCAAAGAAGAGGGAAGCACCAGGGAGGATGCCCGCGGCGCTCGTTAGCAGATAGGGGCAAAGGTCCCGGGGCAGCTCCGGAAACCTCGAGAATCTTAGCTTCTCACGAGAGAAGGAACCCGGGGCCTGATAACGGAATGGGAATCTGCCACCCAACGGCCGGAAGTACCCAGACATGCGGAGCGGCCACACACGACGCCGGAAGGGCCCAGAGAAGGGGACCGGAAGGAGGCCAGGACTGGCTGGGGGATTTGAGGCGAGAGGGGTTGGCTGCTGAAACGAACGCTCTGAGCTTTGGGGGTGATACAAAGGGTGGGGATAATTGCAGGAGGTCGTGAAAAAACAAACCCAGCCCACTTTAAAATGGTTCAAGGGTGATGGTTACGCAGAGGCTTTGGAGAGGGGGGAAAGGGATACGGATAGATGTTAAAATTGTGGATTGTATATCGATTTTACCACTCAAAGCGTGTTGTGCCCGCACGTTAGGTGGTTAAGATAGGGATAGAGGGGGTTGCCCCTCCCAGGCCTGCACAAGTCCCCCCTACACTACAGGAAGCTGGGAAGAAAAATCAGGTGAGTCTTAGCCACCCATAATGACTTTAACTGGGCATGCTCCAATTTAGGCCCACCCCCACCCCCACCCCAGCCAGATGGGTGTTACACCTGGATAGCTCTAACTAGGCCCAGGCTCATGACCCTACCCAGGTGGACTTAGTTCAGCCAATGGGGTAGACCAATACCATCAACCATGCCTCCTGAGCCAGAGGCTTTAAAACACCAGGACGGCCTGCCCTTCTCTCCTTTAACCCTACTCCTATGCCCGCTGGGACCTCGGCGGTCTCCACGTGGGCTCCAAGGTCCACGAGGTTGCCCGGGTGGTGAGCCCCAGCACGGCGCATGCGTGGCTTGGCAACCTTCCCTGAAATAGCGTGTCCTGTTTCAAGACTGTAACACCTGAGACTTTTTCCATCCTCTATAAACCCCACTTGGATCACAAACCAGGCATCGGCATGAATTCTTTACCCTGTGAAGCCAAGAACAGAGGTAGGACCCACCCCAGAAACCTAACACGCACCCATGAAAGGGTTCCGGGAGGAGGGAAAGGAGAGTACAATTCAGCCAGTTCATCGGAGTCCTGTCTGGATCTGCCTGGGGCATTATTTTAAAGGTCAGGTAAAGGAGCCCTGGTGGTGCAGTGGTTAAGCGTTGGGCTGCTAACCGCCTGGTCAGCAGTTCGAAACCACCAGCTGCTCCAGGGAAGACAGAGTGACAGTGTCTGAAACTCACAGAGGGCGCCTTACTTGGCCTTATAGGGTCACTATCAGTTGGAATCGATTCGACGGCGGTGAGTTTTGGGTTAGGAAGCAGTCATTGTTCAGACCCACCAGTCGCTTCTCAGGAGAAAGGTGGCTGTGTGCTCCAGTAAAGATTTACAGCCTTGAAATCCCTGTGTACTATAGAGTTATATAATTAATATCTAGGGTCTCTGAGTAGGCATCAACTTGATGCCTCTCACTGCCATCAAGCTGATGCCAACTCATAGTGACCTTATAGGGCAGGATAGAACTGCCCCTGTGCATTTCTGGGAAATGTAACTCTTTATGGGAGTAGAAAGCCCATCTTTCTCCCTTGGTGGTTTTGAACTGCTGACCTTGCAGATCACAGCCCAACTCCAAATGACTGTGCCACCAGGGCCCCTTAATATGATGGCAGGGGATTGGATTTGGATTTTGTCAACCAGACCTGCAAGAAGCTTGAAGCGGGGCCCAACATATTAACCTGGCAAATGGAGGGGAAAGAGACCGGTAGGACAGTGTGCTAACTCAGACCATGCCTATCAATCGACTGTAGTCAGGACTCATCCTGTTTCATCTTAGACAAATGTGACAGACAGTTTCCTCCTCTGTTATAGTCTGGGTGGACTAGAGAAATCCAGAGGCATGCATGTGTGTGTAAGAGAGTTTCATATCAAAGAATCAATGCACATTAAGATAATATGCCAGCCCAGTCCAGAGCAAGTTCCTAAGTCCGATATTAGCCCACATGTCTGATACCAATCTATGAATTCCTCTTCAGACTCACGCAACACATGCAATGATGCCGAATGCAGGAAGATCACAGGCCAGTGGGTGGGAAGTCTTGTGGATCCAGTGGCAGTGTATTGGCTGGGGTCTCCAGGGCTCGAGCCTAGCTCCATGTGTCTTGTCAACAGGAATGTATCTCCTTAGCACCTCCAAATGAGGTCATCAAACTGCGACCGGATTGACAGGCTAAACTCCACCCCCTTCACTCTTAATGGTCTCAAGTTGGCAACAGATTATGTAACTACCTCATCCTCCTATTAAAGGAGCCGTGGGCAGTGTGGTAACTCCGACCGTAGGAGGCACAGTTCAAAACCACCAACAGCTCCTCAGGAGACAGAGGAGGCTCTCTACTCCCCTAATGAGTGACAGTCTCGCAAACTCACAGGGGCAGTTCCTGCCCTGTCCTTTAGGATTGCTATGGGTCCCAGCAACTCAAAGGCAGTGATTTTTGGTTCGGATTTATACAGGGCTCGGCATTGGGTGAGCCCTGGGGGCTCGTGGGCTGCTAATCACAAGACTAATCACCAGCCGCTCCAGGGGAGACAAAGCTTTCGGCTTCGGTAAAGATTTATCGGCTGGGAAACTCATGGCGGCAGTTCCACTCTGTCCTGTGGGATCACGAGGCGTCAGAAGCGACTGGATGGCCGTGAGTTTGGTTTGGGTTTTCTGTAGACACTTGTTTTCATCTGTGTGCGAGAAAAGCAGAGCTTTCTATCTCTGTGAAGAGTTACCGTCTCGGAAACCCACAGGGGAAGCTCGACACTGTCCTGGAGGGACAATGTGGCATCAACTTGATGGCAGTATTGCGTGTGTGTGTGTGTGTGTGTATGTACCCATGTGAGCACACCCCAGCTGTTGATGGACTCTGGGGTGGCTCCCCCCTTTGGCCTACTGTGAACAGGGCACGTCAGCGTGCAGTTTTAAGTTCCTGTTTTCCATTCTTTGGGGGTGGGTGTACACCCAGAAGTGGAATTGCTGGGTAATGTGGTAATTCTATATTTAAGTGTTTGAGGAACCGCCAAGTCATTTTCCACAGCCGCTGCACATTCCTACCGGTAAATAAGAGCCAATTCCTCCACCACCGCCTGTGTTGGATGCACGGGCTGCAAAGCCTGAGGTCCCTGGAGCCCCGGGCTCCGCCCTCGCCCTCATCCGGAGCTGGGCACCATCTGGCACGCTCTAAATCTGCATGGTTTTGAGGTGTCAGGCAGATCATTTGGGGGTGTCCCTGCCCCTCCACCGTCTCCCCTCACCTCTTGAGGCCTACAGCCTCGTGGTAAAGAACTCCGGGCTGAGGCAAAGCCAGGGTGCACAGGCTCGCTCCGCAGCCTACTCTCTGAGTGCCCCCGGGGCAAGTGGCATCTCCTCGCTGGGCCCGTTTCCCCTCTGGAACACGAAGAGGCTGTGTGGCATGGTGGGTGAGCAAATGGGGTCATGGTTTCCAATTCTTTTGCAGATTCTGTATTCGTTGAACAGAGGCCATGATGGGTGGTGGAGGGGCGTGTTCTTAGGTCTCCCCCACTTGGTGGCTCCTGAGAGCCCCTTACGGCCTGGCCGGGCCAGCGTGCAAAGGAACCCGACTCACAGGGACCTTGTAGGTCAGGGTGGAACTGCCCTGTGGGTTTCTGAGACCGTCAGTCTTTATGGGAGTACAGAGCCTCGCGGGAGCAGAAAACCTCATCTTCCTCTTTGCAGAGTGGCTGGTGTTGAACGACAGTCTAACGCATAACCACATCACTACCAGGGCTTCTCGGCACGGAGGAAGCCTAGGGGATTCCCACTGCCCGGCTGTGGTGATTACATAATCTGCTGTCAATCTGAGACTTGGGAGTGAAGGGCTGGGCTTTTGGCCTGTCAATCAGGTCGCAGCTTGATGACTCCATTTGGAGGCATGGCAGATAAAGAGCTCACTGGAGACGCAACACATGCCGACTCCCTGTGAGACATTTCTGTTGACAAGACACATGGAGCTACACTAGAGCTCTAGAGCCGGCGGAGGAGCCACGGGGAGACCCCTGCCAGCGCCGAGATGCTTCCACCGCCACTGGATCCACAAGACTTTCCACCCACTGGCCTGTGATCTTCCTGTATTCTCTGTCATTGCATACGTTGTGTGAGTCTGGAGAGGAATTTATATTGGTACCGGACATATGGGCTAATATCAGACTTACAGACTTGATCTGGACTGGGCTGGGATGTTTTCTCAATATTCACCTGCTCTTGTATGCCCACAGGCGTGTCCATGTATTTGTTCCTCTAGTCTACCCGGACTAACACATCAGGGTTGCAGGGACACAGTGACCATGGCCAGCATGCAGTGGAAGCGCTGGAGTCAGAGGCAGGCGACGGGGTGGAACTGGATGGAGACAGGGGCCGCACAAAGCGGCAGGCTAAGTTTCAGTGCAGCAGCCGGATCCAATGCAGAGACCCACGGGGGCCAGAATTCTCCCTGGGTCCCATTCCCCACCCTGCCGAAGCACCGTACGTGCCTGCCACTTGTCTGTGCCGCTGGGCAGGTTTCAGCGGTACCCGGAGGAAGTAAGGCCTGGTGGTCGACTTTCTGAAAGCCGCCAGTGAACACACACCCCGTGGCATTTATGGATCCTTAGTGAGGGCAGATGGAGTGTGAGGCAGGCTGGTGGGGGCTCCAGGGCTGGAGGGAGGGAGGGAATTGAGACCAGGGTTTGTGAGTCTCGACTCTGGCTTTCCCCCTGGAAGCCAGGAGCCTTAGTGACATCTCGGTGATGTGGCGCTAACCACAAGGTTACCTCCGTGAGAGCCTCGACCTTCTACTCCCATAGAGGTACAGTTTCAGACACCCACAGGTCCATCTCTACCTTGTCCCAGGGAGACTGGGTTTTGGTTTGTATGTTCGTGGGCCTCTCCTCCCACCTGCCAAGAGCAGAAAGCCCCGTCTTTCTCCTAGGGAGTAGGTCAGAGAGATCTCTGGGTTCCAGCCGCCAAGTCAGCTCTGTCCAAGAGCTGTTCACTGCTGGTAAACACAAGACCCCCTCCCCGCGCTCTTCCAATTCTCAGCTTCTCTCTCATTCCCTTTTGTGGGAGCCTGTTATAGATTGAATTCTGCCCACCCCACCCCCCAAACCTGAGATGTGCATCCGAACCTCTTTCCTTGTGGTATGGAGCCTGGTGTACTGTGTAGTGGTGGTTACGCAGGGCTGCTAACCACAAGGTCAGCAGTTCGAAGCCACCAGCCAAGCCTCGGGAGAAAGACCAGACTTTCTACTCCCGTCAAGAGTTACAGGCTCGGAAACCCACAGGGGCAGTGCTGCCCTGTCCTGTAGGGTCACTGTGAGTGGGGATAACTCGGTGGAAGTGAGTTTGGTTCGGAGTTTTGGCGTTGGGCGTGTCCTTCTTTTCGGTCTCTCGACTTTTGTTGTCAAGAAACTAAACTTCACCAAGTGGCTGATGGGTAACTTCCCAGCTCGTCTCGTCTCGTTTAAAACCTCCTCCGGTGGCCATTTGGAAGACTGAGAAAGTCGGACCCACTCCTCACCCACCCCATGTACAAGAATAAGCTCCAAAGAGGCCAGCGAGATACAGAATGAAACCACAGGAGTACTAGAAGAAAGCCTAGAGGAACTTCCCTACCACCGCCCGGGTGTAAGGACAGCTGGCTGCCCACACCTCGTGTTCCAGATTCAAAACGAAAAAAACCTTTGATAGGCTCTGACTTGAATCAAGTTTTACCGAGACACCACAAGAAAATTCCGACTCCTGGTGACCCCGGAGGACAGAGTAGAACTCTCCCAATGGGCTTTCCAAGACTGTCTGTCACTGCCTATGAGTTTGTTTGATAAATATGCGTGTGTGTAAAGGTTTCCCCCAAGAGTTGTCTTGGGGAGGCCCCCAGTGACAGGCTGTGCCTTCCAAAGATGACCCCCCCTCCCGTCTCTTTCCCACCCTCTCTTCTGTACTGTAAGCTCGCCGCTCCCATCAAGACGTGGAGTCTAGCTCCCCACTCCCTTGGATCTAGACTGGCCAGAGGGCCAGAGACTTGCCTGACCAAGCGAACAGTGGCCTTGACACTGTGGGACGTCCGAGATTGGCTCTTGGGAAATATCGCAGTCTTTGCCCAGCTGCCACGTGGAGAGGCCCACGCTATAGGAGGGCCTTCCAGCTGACAGATCCCAGTCAACAGCTGCCCGTCAACTGCCAGGTGTGAGCCCTCCTGGCTGTTCAGCCTGTTGAGCCATCTGACTAGAAATATAGGCAGCTGAAGCCGGTGGTTTCTGGAGGGGGTTCGGTCCTTGTTCAGCTGTTGGAGACTTGTCTGATGGAGGGACCCTCGTGAACCTGGGGCCTTGGCCCCATCGGACAGTGCACACTAACAGTGGGCCTTCGGGCGGAGGCCCTCGGAGAGGAAGGTCTGCTATGTGGGTGGGTGGCATGTGACAGTGCCCCCCTCTCCCCCCAGTCAGAATCCTGGAAACCATGGTGGCCCCATGGGAGCACGTCCATGCTTGGCCACGTTCCTACAAGGTTGGCACCACATTGCTACTGGGAGGGCAGCTGGAGACTATGTGCCTCTCTCCTGGGCTGAGATGGTGGGTGCTGTCGGCCTTTCTAAGCTCTAATCCCTGTAGGAGCTCAGGGGGCAAAGCAATGAAGCGTCGGGCTGCTAACGGAAAGGTCGGTGGTTTGAGGCCCACAGCGGCCGTCTGCTTCGGTTCAAACTGAGACCCTCTGGGACAAGCCGGCCCTGTCCAAGAGGGTTGGCCACTGTGAGCTGGAATCGCCTGGACGGCAGTGGGTGAGCACTAGAGCAGGGCTGGATCCGAGCTGGTTCACCTGTGACCCCGAGGTGAGTGAGGAGACCGAGCCCGTGCAACTCTACCAGCCTCCCCTGCTCAGCCGCCCCGGGGAAAGAAAGTGGAACTATCATGTGGGGACCCCTGCCCTTTTCCTTAGACACCTGAATCCCGGGCACCTTCCCCCACAGGAGCAGTCACACCACTGCCCTGTGTCCTCCCCCTCCGACAAGTGGGAACCGGCCACCGGCTGCCGCATTTCTGTGCCAGGGAGGCAACCAAAAGGTCAAGTGACTCCCCAGTCCCAACTGCTGGATGGTGGGTGGGAGGGGGGTAGTGTTGCTCACGCTGAGACAATTCCCCAGGGCCTATGCTTCCACAGAAGGTGGTGGGCTTGCAGAGCTCAGGACTGAGCAGAGGTGGGGCACAGCCCGGTGGGACTCGGGCGTGTGTATTATGCCTTGGGATAAGGAACCCAAATCCCAACTCACTATCAAGTCCATGCCGACTCACCTCTACCCTATAGGACAGAGTACTGGAAAAGCCCCGTCTTTCTCCGGGGGCTGGCTTGGAGTAAAAGGGATGGTCAAAGGCCGGCTGGACCGTTTGGCCTCACTCTGGCCGGGAAGAGGCACGGGGGTGAGGGCTGGGGGCTGCCCCTGACTTGGCTTCGTTCCTGAAGCCACTGTTTTCCGGGGCAGCTCTGGGCATGTGAGCAGTCAGAGGGAAGTCCTCCTGCCCCTGGCAAAGGCCTCCACGCTCCAATGGCCTAAGCGGTGGGTGGGCGAGTGGGGGCCGAGCAGGGCTGAATGTGTCACTCCAGGGATGGAGTGGGCATCCTTCCAGCTTCACTCCTGTCTGACCGCGCTGGCCCAATGTGGCTTTGCACACCCCACCCCCACAATCACCTGCTGAGGGGGGTCTCCCATCCAGGGGACAGAACACTCCCTCTGGGCCCCAGGGCCCACCATGACTGGCGGACCGAGAAGTGGGCTGACTTTGGGGGAGAATCCGACCCCCAAAGACAGAGCTCCTGGCCACCATGTGCACCCTACCTCTCACCTCCCTTCACTGGGGGTTCCAAATGACAGATTTCCAGTGGGAGGAAGGGACTCCCAGGCGTCCAAGACAGGCTGACTTACAATAATGACTTTATTTGAACATATTTAATTACAGACATAAAACAGCTGGGGGAAGGGGGTGGGCCCAGCCTAACCCTGTCCTGGGGCTTCCAGGAGGGACGCTCGGGCGAGGCCTCCCTGATGACCCTCCTCCCGGGGGGTCTTCCTATGGCAGGGGCCCTATTGCTTTAGCAGTGGGGAGGAGCCAAGCAAACGGGGGTGCTGGGAAGCCTGGTGGCCCCCCTGGCGCCTGAGGCTGGTCTCCCCTCAGAATGCCCAGGCCGGGCCCCGCCCCACGGCCCTGGCCTCTCCACCTCCTTCCTGTGTCCAGGGAGCAGACCCTCTGGCCAGCCCCCTGCTCTGCCCCCACCCCCTCTGCAAACCTAAAGGGGGAATAAATACAAACTTTACAAAGTAAACGGGGGTCTGGCGTGGCCCTGGGCCGGGCCTGCTCCACCCCTGGCCGGCCGGGTCTCGGGAGCGGAGGGCCCGTCGCAGGCCTCCCTGTGGGCTCGCCTCACATCATTCCTAACTGCAGCAGCGTGCTGGCGTAGGCCATGGGCTTGACGTTGGGATGAGGCTGTGGATGTGGGGAGGGCAGACACACAGAGATGGGCTGGCTTCAAGCAGTCTTCTCCAAGTGACCAGCTGAGGAGGATCCCCCTCCAACTGCCCCCTTCACCAGGCCTCTCAGCCACTGAGACCCAAGCAAGGACACCAAGGCAGGCACTCACCACTGCTGTGAACTGGTGGAACTGGGGTCGTAGGTCGGAGCCCCGGAGGTGAATGTAGGAGGCCTTATTCCCCATCTGGTCGCTGTGGGGACAAGACCGAGCAGAGCAGGCAGGGGGTCAGGGAAACATGATGGTGGGCAGAGAGGAGACTTCCAGGGGGAGAGGAGGCCAGAGAGACTGAGTGGAGAGGCAGCAAAGGGAGAGGGACACATACGGGTGGAGGCCATGGCCCCTAGATGCTGATGGAAGCAGAGACAGAAATCTCCAGACAGCAGAAAGGACAGAGGAGATGCAGACAGACTGAGAGATCAGGGTACTGAGGGGAGAGCAGGTGCGTGATCTCAGCCCCCCCCCCCCCCCCCCAGGAAAGGGCAGTGACCCAGGTCCATGGAAGAGGGCCCCACAGGGCTGGGGATGACACAGGGCTTGGCACACAATTTGTAATATCATTACAGGGAACACAGAGGCCGGGCTGGGGGTACGCACCAGTAGTTGGGGGCGGAGAAAACTGTGACGCAGCGGCCGCCATGCGCCACCTCGTAGCCCTCGGCCTTGACCTCGTGGCTGCGGATGATGTAGTCCAGTTTGTTCTCCTCCAGGAAGGCCTTGGTGACGTCAGGCCCAAACTGGCAGCTCACACCCCGCTTGCTGATTGAGCGCCCATTCTGGGGGGCGGGGAGACGAAGCACAGCGTGTCGTTCTGGCCCTGCTGACCCCTCTTCCCCCCACTACTGTCCACCTCCCCTCCCGGATGCTTACCTGTGGTTGTGGGTCTGACCAGAGCAGGTCGCACATGGGTCCTGTGGGGACACAGTAGGGACCCGTCAGGAATGCCCCCATTCCTCACTTTCCCCACAGTGTGGCTCACCTGGGTCAGGAGCCCCCACGAGGATCCACTCAGGAGCTAGAGGCAGGGGTTCAGAGCCAGCAGCCTGCATGGCTTCCCCTCCCACCCCTTCAGTCCACCCTCACCCGGGGTTATAGCCCTCTGGGGGCTCCTACCCTGAGAACCAAGATCAGACTGCACACAGTGGGTCAACTGTGTCCCACAATAACTCCAGCCCACTGCCTGCTCCAGAGCTCAGAGACCACCAGCCATTCAGCCCCGCAGGAGGGACAGAGCAGCTTGTGAGCACATAGCCCATCTGAGGCTGGGAGGGATCCAGCCGAGGCCAGAGCCCAAGAGGTCCTCTGTGCCGGGGACACAGCTGCCGGCCCGGGCCCACCCCTCACCTGAGTCCGGGGGCTGCCGATTCCGCTCTATCTTTCGGATATCGTCCAGAGTGATGCCATCTTCGCTGAACAGGCCTCCGTGCATGATCTGTGAGTGGAGGCTCCGTGAGGAGGGGCAGTGGCTGGAGCGCCCCCCCTCGCCCTCTGGCTGCAGCCCCACCCCCCACCCCCACCCCCAGTTCCGAGATAGGGCCTTGTGTGTGGTCAGTGGAGGGGCCGCACCAACACTTTGCCATTGATGCACTGGGCCAGCGGGAGCCACTCGAACACCTCGCTGAAGAGTTCGAACATCTGGGCTGTGTACTTGGCCTTCACCTCGCCCTCGAAGCCGTAGATCTGGTTCATGTTGTCCGTCTCGTGGTTGCCTGGCCAAGTGAGAGGGTTACTCAGCTCCGGCCCCTCTCAGACATCCGGGTGGGTGAAGGGGGGCAGGCTGGGGAGTGGTGTCTTGGTCCCCGGCCCCCTCAGGGGGGATGGCCGTGGCTGCTAATCTAGAAGGAGCCCTGGTGGCGTGGCACCACCCTCCAGGGGCCAGCTCCAGAAAACAAACCTGGACTGCCCGCTGCCTAACCATCTAGCCTCGGACACTCCAGGGCGCCAGCAGCTCTGCCCTGTGGGTCAGCAGGCCTCGGAAGAGACTGATGGGCTTTGGCTTTGATCTGCTGATCTAGAGGTCGGTGGTACAGAGGCACTGCAGAAGAAAGACCCGGCCATCTGCTGCCCACGACAACCAAAAAAACCATACCAAACCCTCCGGGACAAGCTAGGTGGCTGCCTGCCTCTGCCACACTCACTCAGGTCTTTGGGCACACTATGCCCTCGGGTGGGACCTGCCACTGTCACCTCCAGGGAACTGCAGCCCCCCCCCCCATCTCTTTTCCCCGAGAGCCCCCGTCTCTCAGGCGTGACACAGAGAGACACGCGGGAACCCAGCAGGATGGAGGCCCCACCTCCACCCACCCCAGCCTTGGAAGAAAGGCCTGGAGCTTTATGACCACTGGGAAACCCAGAATCCATGGGGTGGCCACTGTCCTTCCTCCTCCAGGAAGGAGGTGCCAGGGCCCTGCTCAGGGTATGGCGGGTGGGAAAGGGGCAGCATTTTTAAAAGTTCATGGAAGTGAAATGGAAGGAGACACGGGGCTGCTTCTTTCACGGACTGTGGGAAGGCCCTCACTGGCTTCCTGTAATTCAGTGTCCTCGCCTGCGCCTCCTGACCTCTCCTTCCTGGGGCCCGGGGCCCTGCTCTACACCCTCCCTCGTGCAAACCAGACAGAAGGCGAGAAGGCGCCTGCCCCTTCAGAGCGCTGACCACGGTGGGCTGGGAAACGCCACCACTGGCAGGTTTTCCTGCTGTCTGCCCGCCTTCTTCCCAGAGCAGAGCCCGAGCCCCGGGGGGTTGGGCAGCCCCCCTGCCCTCCACACCCCCCTCACCTCGGAGCAGGTGGAAGTGATCTGGGTACAGGAGCTTAAAGCCGAAGAGAGTGAGGATGACTTCTACAGAGAAAGAACCTCGGTCCACAAAGTCGCCATTAAATAGCTGCCCTGCTAAGGAGAACTCAGTGGAGGGGAGGAGGGGAGTGGGGGAAGCAGCCCACCCCCACCTGCAGAGAACTGAGCCTGGCCCGACTTCCCGCCCCAAGGAGGGTGTTGGGGTCTCCAATCAAAGAACCTACACAGGCCTGAAGCCACGGAGGTGGGGGCCCCTTTATGGAGCAGGCAACTCCTAGCCCGCACACCCTGCAGAGACCGGCTGAGGCCTCGCCAGACACTGCCTCTGCAGCACTTGTCCCGTCCCTCCCCCGCAGGGGGCCACCAGGGCCCGCCCAGCCCTCCCCCCCCCTTCATGCTTTCTTCCTGCAGCCTCATCCAGGTGGGGGCGGGGGGTGCACTCTCCGGAGAAAGGATACGTAGGGGTTCGTCTCGGAGGGCAAGCCGTTGAGCTCGAATATGTTGAGGAGGTCGTAGAACTGGCCGTGGGTGTCCCCGCACACCGTCATCTTCTCTGTCTGGAAGAAAAGAGGCCACGGGAGAGGGAGAGGCCCAGAGAGAGACGTGGGGAGGGGGCAGAGGGGGCCAAGAAGAGGTCATGGCCGACCCAGAAGGACCCTGTGAGAGACACAGCGGGGACAGGAGTGACAGAAAGGCTGAGAGAGATTTGGACGGATGAGGGGGTGGGGTGGGAGGGAGGAGCAGGCCGAGACAGGTGCTTCCGTGAGGCCCTGGGCTCCCCACCCCGAGGCAGGCAATCCCCCCACCCCACCGCCCGCCCGCGGCTCACACCTCTTTGAGCGTGGTCTCCACGAGTGTGCTCAGCTTGGAGAGGATGTCTTTCACCTGTACCAGGATCTGGGAGGGGGGAGGGAAGCAGTGATGAGGGCTGGCGGGAGACCCCACCCCCCACAGGCTGTCCAGCAGGCCTGGAGTGTGGGGCGGGGCACTGGCGGGGGTCCCTCAGCGAATGTGGCCCCACAGCCCCTGCCTGCACACAGGAGCGCAGGGGACGGCAGTGGACAGGCTGCTAACTGCTAGGCTGGCATCTGGAAGCCAGCAGCTCCTCTGGGGGAGAGCGACGGGGCTTTCTCCTCCCGCCGAGGTTCAGGCCCAGGGGCCCACAGAGGCGGTGCTGCCCTGTCCCAGAGGGTCGCTAGGAGGCCCTTCCGGAAGCAGGTCGTCAGTTCTTTGCTCTGAGGCACTGGGTGGGGCTGGTGCCACCAGTAAGGACGTGCCTAACCATCTGGGCCACCGAGGGACTGTGTGCACGTACAGGAGGGGCTGCACCAAGTGTGCGGGGAAACGGAGTCAGACCACTGGACTGCTCCACCCTCTCTGCAGGCCCCTGGCAGGCAAAGAAGGTGCCGAGGACAAAGGTCAAGGTATGTCGGGATGTGGAAGGTCACACAGGGCTCCATCTCACCTCACTGGTGAGAACCATCAGACAACCAACAAAGTTCAATTGAGAAACAAACAAACAAATGCCCAAGAGCAGAGGCTGCAGGAAGCCTGCACTTGTGGCGAGCCCTTCTGTCAGCTGTCCGTGGCTGACCTCCTCCTGGGGGCGCGGCCATGGCTGAGTGGGGGCCCTGTGGAACATGCATGGCTGCTGTGGGCTGTGTGACAGACCAGAGTACCAAGGAGCCCCAGCCACGGAGCACCCCTGCTCCCACCTGCCTGCTCCCTCCCTCCTCCCTCCCAGCCTTCGCTGCTGAGGGCTAGGCATAGAGGAAGTCCCTGAGTGATTTGTGAGGACTGGTCCTGTTTGTGGTCTCGCTGGGAGGGCCGTGCTTTCAAATGACAAGGCACTTGCTCGCATAAGCAGGTAACTCACATAGCTTTCCAGATGCAAGAAGTGCAGGGACAGAGGACTTGAGGAACCTGGCAGGGACCCTGCAGAAACAGCAGGGGCTGCAGAAAGCTGCTGAGAGTGGAGCATGCTGCTACCGTGGCTGCGCGCTGGGCCAGTCAGCAGGGACGAGGCTGAGGGCAGTGCGGGAGCTGAACTGGCCTGCTTTGGGCAGCGGCCCGGGCTATGTTGAGAGCTGCAACCCTCAAGCCAAGAGGGGACTAGGAACCAGAAGAAAGGGCCTGAGAGAGCCACCCAGCGGTTCCTGCTATTGCCCTAGCAAACCATTGAGCCTGGCCTGTGAATTCTGTGCGGCTGTTATAACAAATTACGGAGCCCCCAGCGAGGAGAAAGCACTGCGGGGCGGGGCGGGGGGGGGGGAGAAGCTGGTGTCAGAAATGGGCGAAAAAGCTGGTGCCTCATGGGAACCAGCTTTGCACCAATTCAGATTCTTACTCCTCAGGAACCTGGGCAAGTCTTGCCGACACGAGATGACATGGAGGCCGTGAAACAACTGAGCATTATGTTAACCAATCTGGTGGAAAAGGTGAACAGGGAACAAACATGAAATTCGGACTGGGAGATTAACTCTTAAGAAGCTGATGGTGCCCGGCTATAAAAAGACATAGCGTCTGGGGTCTTAAAGGCTTGAAGGTAAACAAGTGGCCATCTAGCTCAGAAGCAACAAAGCCCACGTGGAAGAAGCACATCAGCCTGTGGGATCACGAGGTGTGGAAGGGATGAGGTATCAGGCATCAAAGAACAAAAAATCATATCATTGTAAATGAGGGGGAGTGCAGTAGAGACACAAATCCCATCTGTAGACAATTGGACATTCCCTTACGGAAGGGTCTCGGGGAGGAGACGAGCCAGTCAGGGTGCAGTGTAGCAACAATGAAACATACAACTTTCCTCCAGTTCCTAAATGCTTCCTCTTCCCTACTATCATGATCCCAATTCTACCTTACAAGTCTGGCTAGACCAGAGGATGTACACTGGTACAGATAGCAACTGGAAAAACACAGGGAATCCAGGGTGGATGATCTCTTCAGGACCAGTGGTGACAGTGGTGATACTGGGAGGGTGGAGGGAAGGTGGGGTGGAAAGGGAGAATGGATTACAAGGAGCTACATATAACCCCCTCCCTGGGGGGACAGACAGCAGAGAAGTGAGTGAAGGAAGACGTCGGACAGTATAAGATATGACAAAATAATAATTTATAAGTTATCAAGGGTTCATGAGGGAGGGAGGGGAAAAATGAGGAGCTGAAACCAAGGGCTCAAGTAGAAAGCAAATGTTTTGAGAATGATGATGACAACAAATGTACAAGTGTGCTTGACACGATGGATGGATGGATGGATTGTGGTAAGAGTTGTACAAGCCGCCAGTAAAATGTTTTTTCTTTAAAAAACAAACAAACTCAAGAACTAACGAAAAAGAAGTTCTAGAAAGGGTGTTTGTGAACTCAGAAATACAGGCTTTTAAAATTTTTTTCAGGCTTTTTGTTTTGTGGCAGGACTGACAGCAGTTGGGAAGAAGCAGGAAGACGGTTCCCGAGTGCCCACACTGAGCCACCGGGAAGGAAGACAGTGAGCTGAGCTCGAGGGAGAGGAAATGGAGGGAACACGCCCGGAGACGCTGACCAAGAGCACCGCAAAACCGATGGAAGACGTTAGCCCGCAGGTCTAACGGCTACCTCGTCAAGGCAAGTCATCGCCAACTGACTCAAAACCAACCTCACATCCCGAGAGAAAGGAAGAAACCAGTGTCCATTCGAGGAACCAAGGCAGAAACGAGGGCTGGATTCTGCCTCAAAGTAACGGAGGCCTGAAGACAAGAGGTCGAGCCATGAAGGCGCTGAAAGAAAAAGGTCACCCCGGGATCCGGCAACCGGCAATGGCACCCTCACCGTGGACGCAGACAGAACGCTGCAGCTTTCGTGCAAGAAGTGCTAACCGTGTTCAGAGAGGCAGGAAACGGACCACGTAACACCAAGCCTCCACCGCCATTGAGTCGACTGTGAGTCACAGTGATCCTGCACACTCACCAGTGTGGCTCCCGCAGCAGCTCATGGCCAAGAGCATGCAGGCATGCCGGGTGCAGCTTCTGCTAACTCTCGCAGCAACAGGTCCAGGTGGGGGTGCTACCACCACCCGCATGGGACACAGGAGGAAATCGAGGCACAGAAAGGCGCCGCAAAGCTCGGGGCGGGGGCGGGGTTGAGATTTGAACCAGGGCCATCCGCTCCTTCACAGGTGTAGGCACAAGCTCCCCATCACTTGCCTGTCAACCAGTCCACCAACGACAGACCCATCCGTGTCCTCCCGGCTCTGAGAGGTGAGAGCAGGCTCATCGAGAGGGGATACTCAGTAAAGCTCGGGTCTCGAGCAGCGCCACACCTGGAGGCTAACTGCCCACATGGCAGGCCTCAGAGCCGGTACTGGTCACAGAACCCCAAACAAACCACCTTGAGGGAAAGGTGGCAACGGAGACCTGGGTTCAAATTCTAAGCAAACAGTTCTGCTAGTCCTTCACCTTTGACCCTGGGCGAGTCACCACACCTCCCTGGCCCTCTGTCTCCGTACCTGTGTAACAGCACCCCCTGTCGTGGGCATGAGATGAGATCATGCACGGTGCCCGCACTCCACACACTCCCCAAGCGTGGGCCCTCCGCTACCTTTGTTCCTCCCCTTTTTCCCATTAGGGATACCGAGGCTCAGTGCCCGCTGCTCAGAGGGCACCTGCCCTTGGGGCTCAGTTTGAGCTCTGCCAGCACTGGGATACGGTCTGGGCCTGATAGGCATCTGCAGTGGCTGACAGGTGAGGTACCTGTTACCTGGCAGGTGTCTTACCTGGTAAGCGCACTTCCGGTGAAGTTTTTTCTGATCCTTGTACCACTGCATGAGCTCCTTCATGAAGGTGACTGTTACTTTGCCGTCCTCCAGCTTGGGCCCGCTGTACTCGTCCTCGATGGCTGCCGTGTGAGTGGGGAACAAGTCAGGGCCCACAGCCATGGTGACAAGGGGCGAGGTCCAGCGTGGCCATTTCTGGACTCATGCAGGTCAGGGGAGGTGACACAGAGGGTCAAGGGCCTCCTCTGGCCACTCCTGTCCCCCCAACCTGGTTCCAAGAGGCGTTTCCTGTCTCAGAGGCCCCTTGTCCCCTTCTCCTGGCTGTGCGGTACTGGCACAGTCGACTCACTCGCTGACTCCCACCCCACGAGCACAAGCACTGCTGGGTCCCAGACCCAGACGCAGTGCCCGGAGCAGCACTGCCATATCACAGGAGCTCACTGACCCTCTCAGGGTCACTGTGACCCACAGGGGACCACCGAGAGTCTCACCTATGGGGGAGTCTCCCCTGGAAGACTTGACAGTCTGGTGCCATGGAGGGGAGCGAGGGCAGATGGCACAGAGGCCTGTAGGATGCGTAGACCTGTGTGTGTGTGTGTGTGTGTGTGTGTGTTGGTGGTGGTGGGGCGCTCACAAATGGTGGGGTTAGGCGGGGCTTATCCACCCACTCAAGCTGGGGCGCTGGAAGGCCAGCTTGGGGAATGCAGTTGGAGGGGCTGCTCCTGAGCTTCCCCCCAGCACCGTACCCACGTGTATGGGTATGGCGAGCATGTTCTGGGGCAGGGCAGCAGGGTGCGACTGACTCACTCATGCTCTCGATGTCTAGCGAGTCCACCACAGAGCGCTTGTGCTCATCGCCCGCGATGGCCCGCTCGAAGGCCTTCTGCTTCACCACCTTGCTGCACTCCTGGTATTTCAACTTGGCATCTTTGTCGTGGGGCTTCACCTTCACCACCTGGGCAGGGGAGGGGGGCAGAGAGAGGCAGCAGTGCTCAGGCTGGGGCAGGGACCCAGGTTCTATCCCACCTCCACCGCTCAGACTCAGGGGCTGCTGGGCCAGCCACCTGTGGTAACAATGGGCCGACAGCAGTCCTGGAACTCCCAGACCAGCCTGGTTGTGTTTAATCTACAAGCTGGGTCTCTGAACCCAAACCTGGCCTTGCGCCCAGAGCTGTCGTGGGGATACAAGAAGTTGGTTCTCATAGCCTGACCCATCTGCCCAGCGGGGCCACCTGCCCAGGACTCAGTGTTGGGGGCTTTCCTGGGCCCTGAGCACAGCCAGTGGGGTGTGGTGTGTGCGTATGCATCTTCCTGATGGTATCACCACAGGGAGGAGGAAAGGGTGGGTCAGGTCTAAAGTCACGACTCCCAGGCCAGGCTCATCCCAAGGCCGGCTAGGTGGCCTAGAGCCTGGGCCTCAGCTTTCTCTCCTACTGCTGGTCACTGCCGAGTTGGCCCCCACCCCTGGCAATCCCACACACGGACGGAATGCTGCTGGGCCTGGGTCATCTCCTTGATGGTGGACCACAGGTTTTCAGTGGCGGGCCTTTCTTCCTAGGGTTCCTCAGTCTGGAAGATCCAGGGAAACCTAGTCAGCAACACAGCTGATGAGCCCCTACCTGCCGGGGCTGCTGGGGAGGACTAGGGTGTGGAGTGGGGAGGGGGGCATGGGGATCAATGGCTTCTTTCCACCTCCTCCTATGAAGGGAGGTAAAGACTGGGGCCACAGAACCAAGCGCCCTGGGTTCAAATCTCAGCTCCACAGGCTCTGCGCCTCATTTTTCTCTGCTGTACAATGGGGGTTAGGGCAGCTTCTCCTCCAAGGGCTGCTGTGCCCTTAAGAGGCAAGCGAGCCTTCGAGGTGGGCTGGTGGGGCTCCCCAGTGCCAGGCTGATCACACCCATCACCGTCCAGGGCACCGGCGTTCTCCACACATGGGACCGGAGAGGTATGGGCGATTCTAACAGGAAGGGCCGGACTTCGCAGACCCCGCCAGGGGGCGTGGCCACCCCCCTCCCCACCGCAGGAGGGGTGCGCGGATCTCCAATAGTGGCGCGGGGATGGGACTGGCGGCGGCGGCAGCCTCCTGACAGGGCAGGCCCAGACGGGCGGCTAGCCTGCTGCACCTGGGGCGGGGGCGGGTGGCCCGACAGGCCTCCAGGATAAAGTCCAAGCCTCTCTGCTGGGCGGGCGGCCAACCAGCCAGGACACACCTTCCCCAAACCTGCCAGCTTCCTCCCTTTCGCCCCCTGCGGGCCGCGGGCCTCCCCTCTCCCCGTGGGCGGGGCCTCTCCCTCAGTGCGCCTTTGGCAGATGAGGGGCCCCTGTGCTGACCCAAGCAGCCACTGGGGTTCCACCGGGCCCAGCCTCTCTGCTGGGGCGGGTGCGGGCAGGAGGCCGGTTCCAGGGAGCAGAGGCAGGGCTGGACCTAGGCGTTTCTGGGTGGGGCTCCCTTGGCTTCTAGAAGGGGGTCGGGGGGATGGACCAGCACCCCAGGAAGGGGTGGCGTGAGGAGGCAGCACCAGGCCTACCCCAGGGCCGGAGGCTGCATGGGTTCTCAGGTCTCATAGTGGCTGACTCAGGGAGGAAGCAGCAGCAAGGCCGGGCCACCCTGGGGAGGGGCCCTCTGCCATTCGGGAGCCCGGCCAGGTCTCCAGGCTGTCAGCTCGCTGCGCTTTAAAAGGCCGTGTCTGCAGTGAATCAGAGCTCCTATCTCGCTTGGGTTATCAGGCATGGCCAGCTGACTGGCGGCTCCTGTGGGTGGGGTAGGGGGGCGCCCATGGGAGCTGCGGAGGCAATTCCGGGTCATTGTGACCTCCCGTGACAGAGGGGAAGTACCAGGGGCGGTTTTTAGACTGTCGTCTTTAGGGGGGGGGGGGGGGAGGCACATCATCAGGACTTTCTCCCCTAGAGCCACCGGGTGGGTCCAAGGCGTGACCCCACAGCACCACCAACCATGAGAGCTGGGCATGCCAGTGGGCAAGGAAGATGCCCGGGAGGATGGTGTGGTGGTAACAGAGTCCCAGTCGCAGAGCCGCACGCGCCCCTGTGGGCCAGGGCAGCTCTTGGGAGTCCCACACACTCCCATGTCTGCAGTACAACCTCTGGGGGCCAGAGGTGAGCCCCGGCCTGCCGAAGTTGAGCCAGTTGGTTTGGCCACAAGCATGCATTGCTTGCACTCCAAGGGGCAGCAGGAAGCACAAACAACTGTTGATTTTCAGAGATGGTCAGGATGCTTGGTTTCTGTCCACTAAACTGACCCCCACAGCCCGCCAGGGAGTCTAAGCCAGGCCTCTGGAGCCCGACAGGCTGGGACCAGTCCCCATTCTGTCACAGCCCAGCTGGGCAGCCTTAGGGGAGGCCTGTTTCCATCCTTGTCATGCAAAAAGAGTGGAATGCACAGGGCACACCCGTTTATTGCACTTCAGAGCCCTCCCCCCGCCCCCATTGAAGGTGTGTAATCCGAGAGAGCACGTCAAACAGGTATCCCTCCAACAGCCTGTGCTCCCTGCGTGTCCATGATGCTCTCATCGGCCCGCAGTGCCCGTCCACCTCTGTCACAGTGCAAGCATGGCGTTCCTCAGCCCGAGGAGGCCAGGGCCTCCGTGGGGCTGGCTTTCTTGGGCTAAGTCGTTTGATCGCAGGGATCTGGAACCGGAACCTGGCTCTCCAAAGTCTGCATGTGTATGCCAAGAGTGCGAGCCCAGCAGTCACTCAGCAAGCACCTTGGGGCCCCAGGACTCAGGGAGGGCCTTTCGCCCCAGGCCCAGCTCTGGGCTCATCACCTTCAACCAGGGTCCTGCCCTGGCTCTGCTCCCCGGGTCCAGCTCCTGGTCACACAGTGCAGGCCCGGGAACACTCCCCACAGAACTCTGGCATCCGCCACAAGCCCAGAGCAGACTGTGTGTGTGGACACAGGAGGGGGAACTGCTGGGGAGCCAGCCAAGGACATGGCCCCTTGCCCCGGCCATGTGCTGCCAGGAGGGTGGGCAGCAGGCCAGGAGGTGAGGGCTGCAGGCTCACGTGGGGCCTGCCCTCCAGTGCTACAGGACACTGGGCCACGGCTGTGTACGGGCATCACAGTGGACTCGGCAAACAGTCTCAGACCTGTCTCGACAAGGCCGAGGAGGCAGGCCTGGGGTCATGGAAGGAATCCCAGCTCTTGACCTGGGAAACCATTCTGCAAACCCGTCCCTCTACACCCTGTCTTCTCCCAGCTGCCCCCCCCCCGCCCCCGACACACACACACCACCACCACCACCACCGCCACCGCCCCCCGTCCTGCCCAGAGCCAGCCTTCTCGGTCATTCATCCCCTCCCCTCCTGAGCACACCAGCTCTGGGCCTTTCACCCACACTTCATCGGAGCCCCACTGACATGGCCAGGAGGCAGCCACTGCCGGGCCCCATTTCTGGGGGAGGGCTGAGTGACAGCATGGGAGGAGCTGAGCCCAGGAAATGGTCAGGAAACCTGAGCCCCCAAGGACACAGCTCTGCTCCCGATATCCTGTGCTGCTCCTCCAGCTTGTCCCTCTGCCTGTGTCCAGAGGCCGCCCTCTCCTTATTCCCTGACACCCATGGACGTAACAGGGGCTGCTCAGAGCTCTGGATGAAGGACACTAGGGGGGGGGGCGGGGTCTGAGGAAGGGTGGCAGAGTAATTTCTTCAACACACACGGACAAAGCATTGCCCGGTGCCAAGTGAATCAGGGCACACAGAAAGCTCAGTCTGTGAGTTGGGGAAACGGGCCCTTCAGGACCAGGCTGCCTGGTCTCAAATCCCAGCCCGGCCACGCACCAGCTGGGCGTCCTGAGGCAGGTGACTTCTCCCCGGGCCTCAGTTTCCCCATCTGTACAATGTGGAAGGGGTGTACGTGATAGTGAAATCCACTGACAAAGGCCATTCTTATCTCATGGGGTTGAACTAGCCTCACTGGCCCGGGCCTGCCTCATAGGGCCGTGTCCACCCCACGCAGTCATATCCCCCTCACGGGGTTCTACCCACTTCACAGGGTCCACCCACAGGGTCACCCCACCCGCCTCGGGGGGTTGCTCTGACAACTCAGTCAGCCAGACCAAGTGAGGGCCGAGCATGGGTCGGGCACAAGGTGGCACTTGGCATGTGCCTGCCGTCAGCACTGGTGCCAACGGAGCAGCAGTGGTGGCAGGGTGGATCTCCCGAGTTCAACGTCCCTCCCTCATCCCCACCTGCCAGCCCACCCACCCTGAATTGCCAGCGCCAGCAGAAGGGACCCTGACCCGGTTCCGGCCACCGTTCCCCTCACAGCAACCCTTCGAGGCCAGGCACCGTGCACAGGGGCACACAGGATGATGGCAGTGCCGGGCACACCCAGCCACGGGGCTCTCGGAGACACTGTGTCCCTGGGACTCCACCTCCTTCCCTGCCTGCTCCACTCCCCGGGGCCCGGGCCGCACCCCAGCTCACCGTCTCGTAGTCACGCAGAGCGGCCCGGAACTTGCCCAGCGCCATGTTGCTGGCGGCCCGGCGGTAGTAGCCCTTGATGTACTTCTTGTCCAGCTCGATGGCCCGCGTGGCGTCGGCCAGCGCGTAGCCATAGCACTCGGTGCGCAGGTAGGCCAGGCTGCGGTTGCCATAGTAGATGGCATTGGTGGGGTTCAGCTCGATGGCCTGGCTGTAGAACTTGATGGCGTTCTCGTAGTCCTTGGCTGAGGAGGAAGAGGGCACGTGAGGCAGGCCAGGAAGAACAGGCTCTAGCCAAGCGTTGGCTCCCACTCCCGTCCACGGATAGGGACTCTCCACCCTCTGGGATTGCTCCCCCATGCCCGCCACTGTGCCAGCTACCAGCACTAAGCGCCCGGGACTCCCGGCTGACCAGGGTCACCAAGTCCCTCCTGGGCCCCGGACGGGGTGTGTGGCCAGAATGGAGGTGAGTACTGGGCACGCACATGGGAGGTGGGCGCTCCTGCCTGGAGCCCCTTAGCTGTCCAGCCCTCCCCTCCCCCCCGAACAAGCCAACGAGCCCAAGGAGTGAGCCAGGTGGGGAAGGGGACAACTCAGACCTCAGGGAGATGGAAGCGACGCACAGACGGGAGGGGCAGCAACGCCCCACAGCGGGGTCTGGACAAGTGTGTCTAAGTGCAAAGGTTTCTGAGGACAGAAGGTAACATGGAGCAGGGGGGAAAAGGTCAGGTTTCACTTGCACGACCCATGCTGTGTCCTGCCCTGCACATCAGACCCCTGGGAGCTGACATGTGACAGAGACCTGGTCTCCAGCAAGGTCACACAGGCAGCCAGCATGTGCCAGAGCTGGGCTCAGCCCCTCCTCCCGGGTCCCTCCATAGGACGGCCCAGGGCTCAGAGGGGGAACACTGGTGCCCGAGGCCACACGGCAGTGGCAGTGGGGTTGCAGACAGACAGTGGCGGCCTGGGCTCCACTCCTGGCTCTGCCCTGTGCTAGCCAGGCCCTTCCCCCACTGGTGGGGGCTGACCTGCTTCCCCTAGTCCAGGCCTGCGGGTCTTTGTCCTGAGGCACACACAGCACCCTGGGCCTGCCTCCACCCCTCCTCTCTGCCAGGAGGCCCCATGGGCCCTCAGGGTGGGTCGGGACCCCATCCCAGTCCTGCCCACTATAGGCCTATCTGCCTTAGGACAGCCTGTCTCCCTCTGGACTGCGAGCCCCGGGAGGACAGAGCTGGGGCCGTCCTCTGCCAAGTCCTCATGTCAAGGCCCGCGCCAGAATCCCTGTACCCACCAACCCTTACCTGGCAGCCTCTAGGGAATGGCAAGGAGCCTGGGGCTGGCAGGGGTAAGAATGACCCCCCCTGCCCTTAATTTAATCTCTACCTTCTCTCTAGACGAAACACATTCATTCATTCACCCACTCACCCATTCATTCACTTACTCTCTCACTCACCCACACATCACCCATCATTCCCACACTCTGAGTCTGCACTCAGAGCCCAGTGATGTTGGGGACACAGTGGTGTCTGCCAGAGCCCAGAGGAGGTCCCTGGCCTGCTGGGGGGACAGTTACAAAGCCCCACCACAAGGGGTGGGAGGAGAGTGCCAGGCTGTGGGAAGAGAAGAGCATGGCTGAGAGAGGAGAGTCAAGGCACTGGGGTGATGAGGGGGCACGGAGGGGCTGTGTCTTTCCTGGCTTCCAACCTCTTCAACATTCAGGTCCTGTGGGAGGGACACATTTGCCCCCAGAAGTAGTGACCCAGAATGGACAAGACCTCACGGGCCCCTGGAGCGGAGACCTGGAAGGTGGAGGGGTCAGCCAGGTGACGGGAGGGGAGGAAGAGGGTCCCAGTTGACACTAGAGAAGGGAGGGGCCCTGGGGCATGGCCAGGCTAACTAATTTCTGGCACCCCTTCCAACAGCTCGGGCACCCCTGACTCTGAGCTGTCCCTGCATGGTGGGTGTGCCTCCCCAGGAAAGCAGGCCCCTGCTCTGACCACCCTCCCTGGAACGCCAGCACCTTCGAGGACTCCCTCCTTCCGGCTTCCTGGCTGCACTCCAGGACCGTCTGGCCAGCACTCGGGCAGGGGTGTTACTCAAGTGGCCCTTTGGCGCAGGCTGGGGAGCTTGCTACCCCACCCAGCTCTGCCAGCTGAGCAGAGATCTTGGGCAGCAGGGATGGCACGCACCCTGCCTGCTCTCAGCCATCAGACAGCCCTCCCTACACGCTCCGCACCCCAGGGAGCCTAGGAGGAAAGGGAAGGCAAGGAAGACCAAAGGGAGGGAATCTAGGGGCCTTGGACCACACGCCTCCACCAGGTCTTCCCCAGCCACCAACGCTGACTTCCGGCCAACTCCTGCACGGCCTTTCATCTTTAATGCTACTAACCAAGCTCACTGCCACTGCTTCAAGTCGTTCCGACTCAGAGCGACCCCTGTGGGTTCCGGAGGCGGCCGATGATGGGGAGCAGTCAGCCTCACCTGCCTCCCTCGGAGGAGCTGGTGGTTTTGAACTGCTGACTTTGCTTGAACTTAGCAACCTGACGTGTCATCTGATCTGCCTCCAGGGCTCCTGGAAAGGTGCCTCGTGCTTGCAGGTAGTTACTCGCCCAAATCACCCTCCACAGCCCCCGGGAAAGGCTTTTCTCCTTCCGACCGAAACCTTACCCAGGGCTGCCCAGTCTTACCCGACTCACCACCACCCCATGGATGGGAAGGCGGTGGACTCCTGAGGCTGTAAACCCTCCCTCTCGGGAGCAGACAGCCTCCCCTGCCTCCCAGGGAGCAGCTGGGGGATTCGAGCCTCCAGCCTCACCCCAAATGGGAACTGTGTGCACCTGCTCAGTCTGACTGGGCGCTCGAGCCGGGCCCTGCCCTCTGCACTTGACAAACGTGAGAGCCCAAAGCCACACGCCAGGCCGCATCCTGAAAGCGGAAACTAAGGCCTAGGGGGGAAGCCCTCACTGGGCGGGCCACAGGAAGAAACTCAGCCCACTTCCCCGCCAACTCTGGGCTCTGGGGCTTCCTGGGGGTTAAGCCCAGTCAACCCAGCCCCTGTGGTACAGATTGGAGTGCTGAAGCCCAAGGGGAAGAGAAGAGAGGTGAGCTCCAGCAATCTGAGCTAGCCGACCCCCTCCCTGACTCCACCTGCTGGGGCCTCCCGACTGGGTCTCAGCTCAGCAAGGACCCAGCCACGCAGAGGGCCCTGAGCCCCGTGACTCTCACTACCACCACCACCCCCTTCCCCAGGGTCAGGATGGCTTTAGATAAGGACTGGACGGATAGGGGGAGACACACACACACACACACACACACACACACACACACACACACACTCACTCACTCACACACATACACACTCTCTGAGGAAGGGAGATATCCGGTGGCCTGCTGCTCAGCCCTGTTGCTCACGCCCTGACCTTGGGCCGTGGTTTGCCTCTCTGCACCTCAGCTTCCTCTATAAAACCAGCAGGGCCAGGTCGTCTTGCCCGGGGGCAGACTGCACACTGCAGGTGGCTGCCTGGCCTCAATTCAGAGGAACCAGAAGAACCGCAATTATTCCTTTATTGTTATTCCCACAACGGGGACTAGAGCAGGCTGTAGGCTACCAACCAGGCTGCCAGACCACCAACCCTGGAGGGGCCCCCTCACCCCTGTGCTGGCTCCAGGCCAGGCCCCTCTGGCTCCTGAGAGCTTGGCTTCCAGATCTGGGGAGGTCAGGGACCCCTCCTGGTGACTCAACTCAGCACTAAGCCCTCCTGTTTGCCCCCTGCCAGGGACAGCCCCACCTGCCACCCCCTCAGCATCCAAGTCCAGTCAAGACAGGGCCTGGACATCTCCCCAATCCACTCACTCACTTCCACCCCCACAGCCATGTCCTAGCCTGCTCCCCTGACCTCTCCTGCACCCTCTCTCTCACCTCCTGGGCCCCCCTCAGCCCTTCTTCTGGTTTCCCACCCTCTAGTTTTGCCCCCTCTACATGGCAGCTGGGGGGAGGGGGTTTCTCTCTAAAGCACAAACCTGGCCCAGTGCCTCTCCTGCTCAGACATCTCCCATAGTTCCCCAGCAGAAAACTCAGACCTGTGAGGTCTCACCTGCCACCAACATGCCCGCCCCCCCTATGCCAGGCTCTACCTTGGGCCACCCTGTTCCTAACGACTGGAGGCCCCCCCGCCATTTCCACACTAAACCACTTCTTGGGTCAATTTCCATGTCATGGTCCCCCTACCTTTCATCTGTCCCCCAAGGCTAGTCTCTCCCTGGGCTCCTGGTGTCCTGACTCTGTGAGTGAGCACTCCTCAGCTGGGAGTCCGCAGGGGACACCAACCCGGGCCCCAAAGCTCTGCTTCCTGCCTCACTGCGTGCCAGTCTCACCTCCCGATCAGCTCTCTGATGCGGCCAGGCCAGACCATCCAAGGAACCCGCTCTGCCCTCTGTACTCCCACCCATCTCCAGGGCTTCCAGGCCACAAATCTAGCCCCACCCTGCATCAAGGTCCCCTGTTAGATCACACTCCAGTCTCTCCTGGGGGCACATCTGGTTAACCCACCACCTGCAACCCAAAGGCCGAAGGGCTGCATCACCCAGCGGTGCCACGGAAGAAAGGTCTGGTTACCTCTAGCTGACAAGCCTGTGGCAGTGCACAGTTCTACCCTGACCCACTCGGGGTTTCCCTGACTCCATGGTGACCGGCTACTACTTTTGGTTAGCCCCTCCTGCTCCTGAGCCCCCACTTCCAGTTCTACTCTAGAATACACTATTGGAAACTTTCGTCAACACATGCTGTGTCCACGTCTTCCTCTCTTTAGTGACCTCCGACTGGCTGCCACCCCTGCCAGGCCAGGCCCCAGAAACAACTTTGGTCAAGGTCACTGCCAGTGTCCTGGTGGCCAAATCCAATGACCAGCGCTCAGTCCTTGCTTTGGCAGCCTCTGACTAGGGGCGCTTGCCCTCCTCTGGGAAGCATCCGTGTGCTCCCCGCAGCATTCCGGCCACCTCGCTCCTGGCTTTCCTTCCTTTCCAAGCCCCCTGCTCTTTTGACACTTGTCCTGTGTGTGTGTGTGTGGGGGGGGGGGAGGAGTCGGGGAGACAGACACGATGGCTCATTCAGGCCCAGCACTGCAGGTTTCCAACCAGACTGATGGATGGCACCCCAGCGCCTTCCCAGCCTGTCTCCCTACACAGCAGTTCCCCCTTAGGTCTCTGAGGAACATCCAACCTGGTCTTTGCCGAGATTTCTGCAGGCTCGGGGCCTCGTCTGCACCTCATCCTGTTATCAGCACGCCTTCCTGCCCCAGCTGGGCATTGAACTGCTAACCACGAGGCCAGTGGTTCAAAACCGCCAGTCTCCTTGGCTGCAGGAGCAAGACTGCTGCCTTCGTGATGCAGAGGCCTGGGTTTGGGTAGCTATGAGTCAGGATCTGTGGCAGGGTTTGGTTTTGGACCTAACTTGCTAAAAGCTCCAACCAACCAGCATTTTCCTTTGCTGCCTCAGGGCTCCTGAACATGCTGTTCCACCCACCTGGAATCTCAACAGCCATTCAGTTGATTCCCATTCACAGCCATCCTAGATGGGATCTTTCTCCCACCAAGGGGCTGGTTGGGTCTGAACGAACGGACGACCTTGCAGGTAGCAGGGCAACACTTAATGGGACAGGGCCACCCCACCCCCAATTCCATTCTCTGAGTTTCGGCTTTAGTGCCGCTTCCCTAAAGCAGGCCCCTAACCTTATTTCCTGCTTCAGTCTCCTGTTGGTTTTCTGTACCCGCGCTCTCCCCGACGTGCACGCAGCGCCTTAATCTGGGTCCGCTCCCTGTTTGGGGCTCCTGCCAGAGTGCAACTCGTACACGGGCAAGGAGGGCGCTTCTGTCCCACGGGTGCTGTACCCCCGAGAATGGGTCACCGTCCTTGGCCTAGGGCAGACACGCCGTCAAGAACGGGTTGTGTTAATGAGTGGGTGGCCCGCACCTCGTTTTCCGAGAGATGCTAAGTCATACCCCATCTCACCTCCCTTCCCCACGGGTCACCCCGAATCCACCCCTTGTCGCTTCCAATCTAAAGATCTTCCCCCTCCCCCCACCCCTGACTCCCCTACACTTCCCCGACTCTTTTGGGACGCTCGCCCCCCACCCCCACCCCCAAAGCCCACTTGGTGGCGCCCACCGGAGGCCTCCCCCCGGCGCGGTGCTCGCAGTCGCCGGCCACATGTCACCACTTGGTAGCGTCCTCTGCAGGTCTCCCCGCCAAGGAGCACCTCTCCCAAGGTCTCAGCACCCCGCCGCACCTCGGTCGCGCCCTGCTCAGTCTCCTCACACAGCAGTACCCGCCCCGTATGCCACTACCAGGTACTCTCCCCGTCGCCCTGGTCCCCTGTGTCGCCTCCTTGGTAGCGCCCATCTTGGGCCTCCCCACGCCGGACCATTTGGTAGTGGCTGCCCCGCGCCGGGGCTGCCGCTCCGCGTTGCCATGGTTCCGCGCGGGCCCGGCAGCCCCGGGCCGCTCTCCCCACCCCCCCACGCGCCCCACCCCCCGGGGGGGTAAGGCCGGCGCACCTTTGAAGTAGTCGTTGGCCTGCGTCTTGAGCTCCTCCGCCCGCTTCAGAGAGCCGTCAGCCGGGGGCTCGTCCCGGGGGGGCTCCGCACACTCCGTCCGCTCACCCTCCGCCATCGCCATGCCGCAAAGCGACCCCCACCCTGGCAACGGCAGCCCGCGGCGCCCGGCCGAACCGTCGCGAAGCAGCCCGGGTGGCCGCCGCCGCTGCCGCACAAGTGTCGTAAAGCGCGGGCTCGGAAGGCGCCGTCGGCGCGCGTGCGCACGGCCCGCTCCCCTGAGCGCGCGCCGAGGACCCGGTGGCCGGAGGGTCCGCAGGCAGCGCCCTTTCCGGGTGGAGCCGACGCCGAGGGTGGGGTGGGGTGGGGTGGGGTAGGGGGCGCGGGGGCAGGAGGGTGCGGCGTGGCCCCCGCCGTCCCCGGGGGCTGGCGGGTGGGGTTGGGCGGCAGCCTGAACGCCCATTACCTGCTTTTGTGCAGCCCCCTGGGTCAGCCCTCCTCTCCGAGCAGTCAGTTACCCGTCTCCGAAAAAATGGGAGGTGTCTCAAAAAGAGAGTTTCAACCTCAGTAAACCGAACCAAAGTCTTGGCTATGGAGTCGATGCCGACTCAAAGCGACCCCCTGGGACAGGGTAGGACTGCTCCTGTGGGCTTCTGAGAGGAATTCTTTATGGGTGTAGCAAGTCCCGTGTTTTTTTTCCCCCCAGGGACCGGTTGGTGGATTTGAACTGCTGACCTTGTGGTTAGCAGCCTTATGAGTAACAACCGCTCCGCGACCAGGTCTCCTGCAACCTTCATAACTTAGGGTTATTAACACGCTTGCCTCTTCAGTTTCTGAAATCCTGTTGACTTTTCAAAATGAGTCTGGTTTCTCTCTGCGGCTTCTCTCAGGGTTGCAGCTGCTGTCTGGCTTGCAGCTCACCTTCAGCCTCCCTTTAGTTTACCAACAACCCCCCTCCATCCCTACCCCCCCACTCCCACGAAGTTAGAAAGATCTTTTCCAATATGTGATCATCGTTGCCCCTCCCAAACTTCAAACTCACTGTCATGGGATCCGTGCCATCTCCTAGCGACCCAAGAGAGGAATCTGCCTTGGACGAAGTACAACTGATCGGTGGGAAGATTAGGGATTAAAAAAGGGGGTTCTCTCCACCGAGTGCCTACGCTAAAAAACAATGAGCTGGCCCTGCCACCACAGAGGGGTTGGGCCGAAATCAGGCACCTAAGGAGATAATCCAAAACTGGGGAGGCTCAGACCAAGGTCACCTGGACACAGGTGAAGGTCAACCTGTGAGGCAAGCACGTTAGGCACCAGTGACGACATCAACATCACATTACAGGTGCGCCTGAACTCAACCACTGAGAACGGCCAATACCCTCAACCACGCCCCTCACCCCATGGGGATTGCAGCTACTCCCCGCACCCCCCACCCCGGTGGGGAATGCAATCACGTTGTCGTTCCCCCACCCCCAGTATGGATAGGAGGGGATAAATTGCACAGGCGGAGGGCAGGCCTCTCCCTTTCAGGTAGAATCTCTCCTGGGTGTAAGGTGCATGTACTGTCTTCCCCTTTTGTGTCTGTGGACTCCGCTTTCTGGCCGCTCATGCTCCTCTGAAGCGCTGTTTTCGCTCGAGAACTTTCCCACTGCCCCGCCATGCAGCCTCGCATGCTTTCCAGAGATAGCGCGTTACCTGAGATTGTAATACCTGAGACTTCCCTTTCCCTCAGCAAAAGTGCTTCTGCTGCCTGAGTTCTTTCAGTGTTGAGATGCAAGAACCGAGGTAAACCATCCCAGAATACCTAACACAGCCCTTAGAGGCCAGCAAGTGAGACGCTTGGTCTCACGTGATTTGGACATGTTACCAGGACAGACCAGTCCTTGGAGAAGGACATCGTGCTTGGTGAAGTAGAGGGGAAGCGGAAAAGAGGAAGGCCCCCGACAAGACAGACAGACACCGCGGCTGCAACGAGGACAATGGTGAGGATGGTGCAGGACCGGGCCATGTTTCAGTCTGTTGTGCGTCGGGTGACTGTGAGTTGTAACCAGCTTAATGGCACCCACAGCAACATATCACGTCACCACCTTCACCCTTCTTCAGTGGCTCTCCAATGTCCTCTTTCTTGCACACACATGCTTCATTACAGAGATTATAACACACACACACATACACACACACACAGTCCAGGTAGACTAGAGAAACAAATCCAGGTGACTCGTGTGTGTAAGAAAAAGCTTTATATAAAGAGTAATTGTACCTTTAAAGCATCCTAGCCCAGTCCAGATCACGTCCATAAGTCTGATATTAGCCCAAATGTCCAATACCAATCTATAAAGTCCTCTTCAGGCTCACAAAACACATGCAATGATGCCGAATGCAGGAGGATCACAAGTCTTGTGGATCCAGTGGCATTGTCAGCATCTCGGCACTGGCAGGCGGTCTCTACATGGCTTCTCCGGCTCCAGAGGTCTGGTTGCATCAGGGTAGGTCCATGTGGCTTCTCCAGCTCCCAGGGCATAGCATCATGTGTCTTGTCAGTAGAGCATCTCTCAGAGAGTGAGCAGAGAGAGAGAAGTGTCTCCTGCCTCCCAGGAAGAAAATCCTGGATTTCCCAGAATTCTTAGAAGGCTATACCCACACAGAGGCCTCATTGGCTGTAATCTGATTGACAGACTAGACTCCATCCCTTCACTCTTAATCCTCTCAAGTCCCAAATTGACACCAGAGGATGTAACTGCCACAGGAACCCTATAGGATAAGGTTGAACTGCCCCCGTGAGTTTCATAACTCTTAGTAGAAAGCCCTGGCTTTCTCTTGAGATGTGGCTGGTGGTTTCAAACTATTGACCTTGAAGTGAGTAGCCCCATGCCACCAAGGATCCTCAGACATTCCCAGGGACCAGAAAATTCCAGGACTTCAAACTGGTTCTTCCCAGTCAAGTCATATCTAACCAAGTACAACCACAATGCACCTGAACTTCTAAAACGTAAGTGTACCAGAATGATAGCCAGAATGGGCCCTGATAGAAAGCTCATCTTGGGAGTGGTGGCCCTCGGACTGATTGTGTTTGTACAACTCATTTTAAAGGCGATGTAAGTGGTTGGGGCCGGGGGAGGAGAGGGGACAAATGTTCTAAAACGGATGTGGTGATGATTTCACAATAATCCTCCTGGATAGGATCGAACAGTTAAATTGTGTTATATGCAAATGATGTGCCAATAAAGATGTTGGAGTTTAAAAAAAAGAAACTGAGTGTCCTTGGAAACCGAGGCAGTGGGCATGTTGCATGCCAACGGTCTTGCCTGACAGGGTCAGAGATCACAATACGGGGCGCAAAGGTGGCAGCCAGCCATGATGCTTTGAGCGTGCATTGCTCTGCAGAGCCTTGGCCATAATCAAATATCCTATATCAGGCTCCCTAAAGAGCTCACTGCACCTTTTCGAATCACCTACTCCTGGGTTTCCACCTGTAATTGAACCCCTTCTCGGTATCATTCGGCCTCATCCAAATTTTAAAAGTTGGAGTCTGTTACCATCTCACTGCCTTGGGTAATTTGAATCACTTCCAAGCCCCGGGTGAGGATGGGTAGGGTGGGTGGAATCACATCGCCCCTGTTTATCAAACAGAGACTCAACATAACTAGCTACACATAGGATGCAGAATCAATTCACCCAGCTATCAATACATATGTAGAAAGAATTACCAGTCCCCCCCCCAGATTGTCACACAATAGTATGACATATATACATACAATGATGACCTCACTGGTAATACACCGGTTACGTGGCCCCACATGATAGATAGGTAGACAGGTAAGTAGGTAGACAGATTAAACAAAGCAACTCCAATTCCTTGCCACCCAGTTGATTCTGGCTCATAGCTACCTTCTAGTCAGGGTAGAACTGCCCGTATGGGTTTCCAAGACCATAACTCTGCAGAAATAGAAAGCCTCCCCCTTTGTTCTGCACAGCAGCTGGTGGTTCAAACTGCTGACCTTGCAGATAGCATCCACTACGCCACCAGCTCCTTGGATGGATGCACGGATGGGTGGGTGGGTGGGTGGGTGGGTGGATGACAGCTAGGTAGGAGAGAATGAATTCATCACCTTCCACTCATGGCAGTGAGTGGTATGCACAACAGAACAGATGGTTGCCTGGTCTTGCACGAGCCTTATGATAGCTGGTATATTTGAATCCATCGTTGTCTGTAATTGCAAGGTCAGCAGTTTAAAAACTACCAGCGGCTCCGACAGACAAAGAGGAGTCCTCTCTATTTCCATAAAGAGTGACAGCCTCAGAATCTCACTGGGGCGGTTCTCCCCTGCCCTACAGGGTCGCTAAGAGTCGACCTCGACTCGATGGGGTTTAGATGATGGGTCCAGAGGAAGCAAGTCGGATGGTGTTGGGGTAGGTTCATTCTCAGAAGGGTGCTGTCATAATGTGTTCATCTGGAAGCTCTGGTCTGTCGTAAGGTGTTCATCTGGAAGTTCTGTGATGGGACCCATCGGCCATGGGTGATCCTCCTGGCACTTGACGCACCAGGGCAGAGCGGGCCGCATCGCAGTGGACCGACAGATGAGTGACAGGCCCACCCAGACACAAGGACAGCTTCACCCATTCATTCCTCTTCCCCGTCTCTCTCTCTCTCTCATGCACACACTCGCTCAGGAAGTAGCGGGGACACGCAGGTGCACGCAGTGAGTCACCCGGTACACCCACAGACAGACGAGTCAACACAGATCTCTGGTGCCTACGGAGGCAGGTGAGCTCTTTATGGTAATCTGATGATTAGTGGGTTTCAGAGCCAGCCTGTGGCTGGTCTGGCTCCTCCCCTCCCCCATCCCGGTACAGTTCCCACCACGGAAGGCCAGGATCAGGTTGCCCCCCCACCCCGCCCCCGGATTAAACATAGTGGGCAGTGCCTTCCAATCAATGGGTGAATCTGGCTATCAAGGGGAGGCCTTTCCTGTAGGAGGCCAGGAGTAGCACCATCCTAGAAAGGGAGGTGGGGAGCAGCGGGGTGCACAGGAGGGGGCAGAGAGCTGAGGAGGCCTGGCCTGGGTCCCCACCCTGCAGGGTACAGAGAGGGGTGTGCGTGTGCCTAGGTGGCAGCTGGAGGAGTCTCCTGGTTTGCAAACCCCCAAGTAGGGCAAGGGGGCCCACAGGACCCCCAGACACCTGGGGTGTGTCTACAGGGCTGGGATGAGGAGTGAAGGGGGTGTCGTTGAGACCGAGAAAGGAGCGTCCCAGACATAAGGTCTCCAAGCAGAGAAGCCCAGTAGGCACAGGAGGGATCTGGAGTTTGAAGACAAAAGACAGAGGGTGAGAGCCACAGAGAAAGTTGAAGGGGGTCCTGTTATGGCTTGAGTTGTGCCCCCACCTCCCAAATACAGAGGTGGTAGGGAGCCGCAGGGCTTCCAAAATCTCATGGGGGGGGGGGAATGGAATTAAAAGATCGTGGGACTTCCCCACCTGAAGAGCCCTCAGATGTGTTGAACATCCTATTCCCCTCTCCCTGCATGTGGTTATCTTCACACGCGGGAATAGGTTCCCTCGGTGATGGTGAGGAGGCCAGGTGTGTGTCCAGCCTCCTCTTCTGAGATAGGAAAGAGACTGACAAGCAGGTGAGGAAGCAGAGACGGAGGAAGCCAGATGCCGAGCCACCTGAACATCACTCAGGAGCAGAAGCTCAAAGAGGACCGGGACCTTCCAGTTCCTCCAGAGCTCACAGGGCAGGGAGAGCCCTCTCCTACAGTGGACACCCTGAACCCGGACCTTCTAGCCTTCCTCCACTGTGCGAAGACAAGTCTCTGCTTGCCAAAGCCAGCCACGTGTGCTGCGTCCGCGAGAGCAACACCAGAGACCTGAGACAGATGGGAAGCCCAGAACCCAACTTGGAGGACAAGGCCTGGGATCAAGAAATCGGAACCGGAGGAATTTACAAGGCAAGGTTGGGAATCAGAAGCATTCGGGTCTCAAAGCAAAGGGAGCTGGAGGCTGCGGGGCCTAGAACCAGAGAAGTTCATCGCGGAAGGACTAGAATGAGAGGAAATCTGAAGGTCAAGTTCTAGGGTCATAGGACTTGCTGGAGCCCTTGACTCCAAGGCTGGGTAGAAACGGTCAGGCCTGGAACCAGAGACGTTTATACGACCCCAGGGGGTATGTGTCTAGAATTAGAAGCAGTTCAAATGCTGAGTTCTAGGCTGAGAATATTTGATCTGGAGTGAGGGGTGCTGGGGCCTGGGAGTTCAGAAACTAGAAACTAGAACTAGGAGACCCTGGTAGCTGAGTTCTGTGGCCAGAGAAATGGGAGATCACCAGGTGCGGCGTCAGAGAGCTCCGGAGAGAGCCTTGGAGGTTTGCAAGGTCTAGAGGTTGGATAGTCTAGAACTGAAGAGACTCAGAACACGGTGTCTTGGTTCTCAAAGAAACTGTTGAGATCCAGACAGAAGACCCACTCTAATGCTTGTCGGAAGTTGAGAAAGCTAGAGCGAGTGGGACGAGGGCCCTGACGGTACAGGGGTTACGCAGTGGCTGCCAACTGCAAAGGTGGCACCTGGAGACCACCAGTCACTCCCCAGGGAAAAGAAGACGGGGCGTTCTCCCCCCATAAAGAATGGTGGGGTTAGAAACTCCCAGGGGAAGTTGAGTCTGCATTGACTCGATGGCAGTGACTGGAGGGGACAGAACGTGGAAGCAAAAGGAGCTGGGTATCATATTTAGAACCAAGATCTTTTAAGACATCAATTGGCCTAGATTTGGAACCGAATGGACTGCAGATAAGGAGTTCTAGAGCCAGTAGCAAGCTTGGGGTTGTGGGGTCCAGAATCTGAGGAAATCAGAGGTCCTAAGACCTGAAATCAGAAAGCAGGCTGTGTTGGCATGGAGTGGAACCACAGGGTGTTAGAACTAGAGGCATTCCTAAAGCGCAGTCTAGAGCCCGGAGGCATCCCTAAAGCATATTCTAGAACCCAGAGGCATTCCTAAAGTGCAGTCTAGAACCCAGAGGCATCCCTAAAGCACATTCTAGAACCCAGAGGCATTCCTAAAGTGCAGTCTAGAGCCCGGAGGCATTCCTAAAGCATAGACTAGAACCAGAGGCACGTCTAAAGCGCAGTCTAGAACCCAGAGGCACACCTAAAGAGCAGTCTAGAACCCAGATGGACCCCAAAAGCGCAGTCTAGAACCCAGAGGCAGTGAGAGGGTGGCAGCTAGAAGGGAGAGAACGCTGGTTGCTCCAGGAGTCTGGAGCTTCAGTTCTGGAGCCAGGAGGAGTTGGAAGCTGTGAGGCAGTAGAGCCTCCGTGGGGTCTGAAGATCACGGGGGTTTGCAGACAGAGTTGGAAGATGACAGGCCAGAACGGAACACGCTGAAGGCTCTAGAATCAGGGTTGTGGGCTCCAGAATCAGAGAAGGGCAGCCGGAGGCTGTGCGGTGTGGGCGCAGAGGTAGTTGGCGGTGCACCTGGAGCGGGAAGACCATGCAGGAAGTCAGTGTGCACGTGGGGCTGGGTGCAGCAGGAAATTCAGAATGCTCCAGAATGAGGCTGAGTTGGTGCAGCCTGAGAGCTCCATCAGAAGTAGCAGGGGTGGGGGGACAGGGCAGGGCTGGCCCAGAGACACCCCCGCTGATGCCTGAGGGCAGGGAAGGAATCCTGAGCTCCTATAGTCCCCAGAAACCTATAGCCTGGAAAACCCTATTGGGCAACAGCAAGAAAAAGAAGAAAAGAAAGATGGAGAGACACAAATGTGATCATGCCTATCAGTCTCCACCCAGAGCCCAGAAAACACAGATCCACCGGACCCTCACCTCGTAGCTCCCCCAAATAAAGGCGAGAGGGTCTGAGAACGGGATAATGAGGTAACCCCCAAACCAAGAAGAACCCCAAGGGAAGCCCTGAGAGAATGAGGAGGAGGGGAGCAGGGACCCCCACTCTCCCGGAGGTCGCTGAGCTGAGAGACCCCCACCAACGAGCCCCCAGACAGGGGGCCAGAAGGCTGGGGGGCTGAGGTAGGCCCGAGGTGGGTGGGGGGGCACACGGAGGAGAGAGGGAACCCCTCTCTTCGCACCCCCATCCTGTGTGTTGGCTGTCAGCTTGGAGTGTGGGCGGGGTCCTTTCTGGAGGAACGGAAGGGAAGGGTGGGAAGGTCTGGCTCAGTTGACCTGGGCCAAGCCTGCTGTGGGCAGGACACAGGTCAGGGGCCGGGCAGCGTCCTCATCCGTGTAGAGAGGGAACATGTAGGGGCCCGAGCCTGCGGGGGGAAGATGGAAGATGAATTAGCACGGCGCCCCGTCTTCTCTTCCTGTGGCAGGAGAGCCTGGAAGGATGTAAAGAGCCAACCTCCCTTCAAGGCAGTTCTCTTATCAGAACTTCAGGGCCCAGGGACACTTGAGGCTAAGGACCCGGCCTGGTCCAGGTGGTGTGTCGATCCATTTGCTCCGCCCCTCCCCCCTGTAACAGACACGCAGTCCACGAAGGACCAGGTCTGAGGCCCTGTCCTCTGGAGACACAGCCGAGAGTCCCCGCTCATCCTCATGGGACTCGGATGCAGCCTGGGTTTGAATCCGAGCTCTGCTACCGACGTGGTGGCGAGCCTCCGTGGCACTCTGGGCTGCGAACCGCAAAGTCAGCAGTTCAAACCCACCGGCTGCTCTGCTGGAGAAAGAGGAAGCTCGCTTTCTGCTCCCGTGATGATCCACAGCCTCTCGGAAACCCCGGGTGGGGGAGTGGGGGGCAGCACTACTTGGTGGCCAATGAGTGAGCTGAGCACCCTGGGGCAGATGTTGACTTCACTGCTCTGTGCCTCGGTTTCCCCATCTGTCAAGTGGGCTGATGACAGAGCCTTCTGGGTTACCGTGAATGCGTACATCCTAGAGAAAGTTCTGTGAGCAGCCTTGAGGAGGTGAATGCTCAGTGCCGTGTGGCCTGGGGAATGGGACTCTGTGCAGGTACCTACCTCCCTGATGAGAACCCCCTTACTCAGAAGTATTTCCTGAGCACCTACTGAGCGCTTGGCCCTGGTGCTAAGTGCTGGCAGCCCCTTAAGGAGCTGATGTTCTAGTGGGAGGCATCAATTAGATCACAGATATAAAGCTTAAGGGGGGTGCAGTGGGTTAACAGCACTGAGCTGTTTACCGCAAGGTCAGTGGTTCAAACGCACCAGCTGCTCCAAGGGAGAAAGAAGAGGCTGCTTGGTCCCTAACGACAGACACCTGAGGAACTCTAGGGAGCAGCTCGACTCTGTCCTGTCAGGTCTCTCTGGGTTGGACTTGATGCTGTGACAGTGGATTTGGTGATATAAACCTGGACAGAAGAAAAACCACTTGCTGTGCAGTTGACAGGAGCTCCGGTGGCCTCGTGGTTACTTGGTGGACTGCAGCCCGCAAGGTCAGCTGTTCGAAACCACCCACCGCTTGGTGGGAGAAAGATGGGGCTTCTGAGTCCCCATAAAGAGTTACAGACTCAGAAACCCACAGGGGCAGTTCTACCCTGCCCTCTAGGGTTGCCAGGAGTCGGCAGGGACTCGATGGCCGTAAGTCCGTTTTGGCGATAGGTCTTGCCGTCCATGCGTGAGGAAGCTTGTCTTTGCGAGGTACGAGGGAGCCATGGGAGGGCTTTGGGCAGAGGAGGGCCAGCGTCAGAACCCTGCCTTGTGCAGTGGAGCCATGCCTACTAATGGTTGTGCTGGGTGACACTGTCAAGTGTGCACAGCAGTTCATCTCAAGTCCTGTGGCCGGGCTGCGGGGACCCTGCGGCCGCCACGGACCCAGCATGGAGGCAGCGTGAGTGCCTACCATGGGCTGGGGACTTGTGCCAAGTACTTCCCGCGCTGCATTCCTGTGGGTCACCAAAACATCTTCAGGAGCCAGTATGGTCCCAATCAACAGAGGGCAAGACTGAGGCTCCAGAGGAGGGCGTTTCAAACTGTGAGGAGGTCAAGGCGGCTGCACCAGCCATTCCACCAGGCACCAAAGGACCACCCTATGCAGGTTTCCAGAGACCAAGGCTCGGGCTTGGGCTTGGCTTTTACCAGCCAGGGTGGCCTGGGTAAGCCATGCCCCCCACAGGGACCTCACTTTCCCCAGCGGAGCCCACAGCATCCCTGGGAAACTGCCTCCCCAACATCCCAATTGCCTCCAGGGAGGGCTCCATCCTCTCTCACCCACTGGGGTTCCTCTCAAGGGCAAGGGGGTGGTAGAACCCCGGGGCCCTTGAACACCAGGCTGCTACTCACCCAGGGTCTCCCGCAGGCCCAGGAAGTGGGTGCTGGGGTACTGCTGGCTCCCGTGGGCTGGCGCTCCTGTCAGCAGGAAACTCTGTGAACGGGGACAAAGCCACGGGGATGGTGAAGTTTATTGTTAATTGGCCGTTTGACCAAAACACATTTGTCTGAACACTGCCGAGAAGGTCTGTGTGGGTGTGATGCACATTTTTAACCAGAGGATTCTGAGTAAGGGCAATAACAAGGGTGGGCCTTACACCATCAGTTGGTGCAAGGTGTACACCATAAGAACAAATACCGAGGTTTCTGAGAAAAGGAATTCTGCCATGAGATTGTAACCTTTAGACGTCCTGCCGGAGCTTCCAGCCAGCTGCCTGCCGAGTTGGGATTTCCAGGCCCCATTATTGCATGAGCTAATTCCCTAGCACCAACCTCGCTCCGTGTGTGGGAATTACATCACCTGGTATCAACTTGAGACTATTAAGAGTGAAGGGGTGGAGCATAGCCTGTCCATCAGGTCACAGCTTGATTACCTTATTTGGAGGCGCTACGGAGCTAAATAGCTCACTGGAGGCGGGACACACACACACTCCCTGGGAGACATTCCTGTTGACAAGCCACATGGAGACACACTGATGGAGCCAGGGCCCTGGCGCTGGAGGAGCCACGTGGAGACCCACGCCAGCGCTGAGATCATTCCACTGCCACTGGATCCACAAGACCTTCCACCCACTAGCCTGTGATCCTCTTGCACTTGGCGTCATTGTGTGTGCTGTGTGAGTCTGAAGAGGAATTTGTGGTCTAGTATTGGATCTATGGGCTAATATTGGACTTATGGACTTGATCTGGCCTGGGTTAGGATGTTTTCTTAATATTCAATTGCTCTTGTAGATAAAGCTCTTTCTTATACACATTTGAATGTCCATGAAGTTGTTTCTCTAGTCAAACCCAGACTCACACACCCTGTCTCCCTTTGTCTGTCTGTCCCTACCTCTGTCCCTGACCCCCGCTCCATCTCTCCATGTCTACACACACACCTCATGGCGTGTAGAATTTCAAAAGATTTGTGGAAAAATTCCATTATCTTTTGATTCCACTTTTCCATGCATTTTTTTGCAGCCCCTGTGCTTCTGGGTATGGATATGTGTGTCCACATATGTGAGTACATGCATGTATATGCACACAGGTACACACAGAGAAGCATACTATAGACGCCGTGCGTATATGCAGAATATACACAAGACATAGACACACACAGGGGTTTTGGAACACTGGCATAAAAAGTCCATCTTCCACTACCATGTTGAAGCCCGTGTGTGTATGTGTGTGTGTGTGTGTGTGTGTTTTCACAGAGATCTACCTGGATGGGTTGACACAGTGGCCACAACAAGGGGCTCCAACATAACCACTGTCTGGCAGTGTTTCCTTCTGTGCACACCCCATTGTCAGAACCGGCTTGACGACGCCCGACACCACCACCACCACCACCATCTTTCTGGGCGTCGCTGGGGTGGTGTGGAATCGCTGATCCACTTGGCTGTGGACCAAAAGGCTGGAGGTTTGAGTCTGCCCCGAGGCGCCTCAGAGGAAAGGCCTGGCAGTAGCCTTCCACAAAGGCGGGCATGGCAAACCCCATGCAGCCCGCCTCCACTCAGGCACCCGTGAGTAAGCGCGGGCCGGAGAGTGACTGGTGTGACTGGTCTCCCTCCCCTCTTCTGTTTCCTGGGAGAGTCCCGACAAATGCCACCACCACCATCGCCCTCACCAAACTCCAGGGAGACAGGGTGGTGCAGTGGTGAAGGGTGGTGTGGGTGAACCTGGGCACACCCTTATGTCAGATACCCTATGCATGTGCCTGCGGGGCCACCTTGTTCCCCTCCCCTGCCTCTGTGACCCTGGAGGCTGTGACCTGGCTCTGGGGGTGCAGATGGGTTGGGGCATTTCTGCCTTCCTCACTGTGGTTTCCCTGGTGCCCCCCACGGTGGGGCACCTACTGCGTGTGCTCAATGACTGCAGAGCCCTTCATACCCCTTCCCTGAGCCAGAACGCCAAGGTCCTACCCTTAGCTCAACTGATCACCTCCAGCAGCCCACGACACTCCCTGGGCCTTGGTCTTCCATCTAGAGAATCGCCTTAAGTATGTTAAATCCCAACAACCAGAGGGTCCTACCAATCTCCAAGCTTACCAGGCTGATGGGAGGCAGCAGGAAGTGTTCGGGCTCTGAGCTGGGGACACGCTTAGGGGGTCTCAGCCCGAGTAACTCCGCCCCTTCATCCTCATCTTCTGGGCTGGGGGCCAGGGTCCTGAAGGAAAATAGGCAGGAGTCTCAGAAGATAGGAAATCTGGACAGGTGTGGGCACCCAGTTAAGCAGGTAATAAGCACTCATTCACTCTTCTAAGTACCTGTTTATTTTCTACTCATATATGCAGCAGTCCACCCATCTACCCATCTACCCATCCATCCATCCACCTGTTCATCCTCTGTCCAGCTCCACATCATCCATGTGCTCACCAATCCACCCATCTATCATCCATCCATCCATCCATCCATCCATCCATCCATCCATCCATCCATCCATCCACATGAACACATCCTCTGTCCAGCTCCACATCATCCATGTGCTCACCAATCCACCCATCTATCATCCATCCATCCATCCATCCATCCATCCATCCATCCATCCATCCATCCATCCATCCATCCACCTGTCATCCTCTGTCCAGCTCCATATCATCCATATGCTCACCAATCCACCCATCCACAATCCATCACACACGCAGCCATCTAATCCTCCCATCGACCTTTTATCATCTACTTACATATCCATCCACAAGGAGCCCTGGTGGTGTAGTGGTTATGTGTTGGGCTGAGATCCTAATGGTCAGCAGTTCGAAACCTTCAGCCGCCCCATGGGAGAAAGCTGGGGCTTTCTACTCTCGTAGAGTGACAGTCTCCGAAACCCGCAGCGGCAGCTCTACCCCATCCTCTAGGGTTGCTATGAGTCGGCAGGGACTCGCTGACAGTGAGTTTGGTTTGGTTTGAGGTGTTAACTTGGGCGAAGGGGGAGGCAATGACCTCAGAGGGAAATGGGGGGAAGGGGGTGGGCGGGAATTGGGCACGCGTTGGGAGGGTTGATAAGTTGTGGAAGTTACAGAATTACAAAGGCAGACACATACACTCTTACCTAATTCACAACACTCACTGCTCTAGAGTTGATGCTGAGTCAAAGGGACCTCATAGGGCAGGGAAGAACTGCGCTTGTGCTTTTCCGAGACAAACACTTTCTGGGGAATGGAAGGCCTCCTCTTTCTTCCTGGGAGCAGCTGGTAGTTTTGAACCGCTAACCTTGCAGTTGCCAGCCCAATGCATAACCACTATACCACGAGGGCTTCCAAACACAGAGTGAATGAGGAGGCTGGAGCGGTACCCCAAGCAAGACGGGGATGGGGGGGCCCTCCTGGAGGGTGGCTCACCTTTTCCGAGCCCCAGCCATGGGGGAGGGCGCCGAGGCATCCCCTCCGGAAGCGCTGGAGCAACTCAGCCGAGGGTCACTCCCCCAGCGGGGCAGCAGCGAGGGCTCAGGGGTTGGGGGCGACGGGCCATGGAAGCTCCGGGCTCGGGGCCGGGGGACAGCCCCTGGAGGTCTGTGGCGGGCCCTGGGAAGCTGCTCGCTGGAGCTGAGCTGGAAGTCGTCATCCATGGAGATGTAAGGGGCCAGCATTTCCAAATCCAGGTCATCGATGCCCTGTGGAGGGCAGTGGGGAGTTAGAGCAGGAGCCTGGGATTGGAGGGGAACCCGGGCCAGAGTCCCAGCTCCGCCACTTCTGAGCTGAGTCTTGGGGGTCAAAAGTCTGAGTTTCAGTTGCCTCATCTGTGGAATGGGGGTCAGGAGCCTGTTGGTAGCCGGTCCCCAAGATGTCCCCTAAGGAAATACACATGGATTAAGTCTCCGGTGGATTCCTTCTGCCCACAGAACAGGGATGTGCATAACCTTTCCATCCATGCAGGAAGCTTTGGAAAGTGGATCATTGCAGACGCAGTTAGGTTAAACTCTACCGCCTTATCATTTGCTCTCCCCTTTGACCCATTTAAATTTGGTTCTGGTTTTTAATACTTTCTGCTTTCTTTTCGATGGGAGGTTTCCTTTGTTATTGCTGTTGCTTTTTTGTTGTGTTCGTCTTTTTGGCGGGGAGGGGTATGTTTGTCTGTAATATGCAATCAGGATGGGTCAATCTATAGAGACAGTAACTGGATTAATAGCTACTTGAGGGCATGGCAGGGGGGGATGAGGGGTGGGTGGGAATGGGGACCTAAGTACATGTTCTGTATTGGGGGTCTCTAGCTTTCAAATTACGTGCTCTGGGAGAAGCCAGGTGCCATGTTGTCGGGACATTCTGACAGTTTCTACCCAGAAGCTCACGTGTTAAGGAACTTAGGTCTCCAGTCAAAGCCATCAGGGAACTAAGACTTTCCAACAGAAATTCGAGTGACCTTGTACTTAGTTCCTATAGCCTCAGAGGGCTGTAACCCTGGCTGACAGCTTGACTTCAGGTTCATTGAAGACCTTGAGCCAAAAACAAAACCACTGAGCGAAGTGACTCCCAGTGTCCCGATGCTCCGAAGTGTTGTGGCTTAATAATGCTCGTTCTAAGCTGTTAAGTTTTGGGGTGACTAGTTATACATCAATAACTAATCTATGAAGCCATTGTCATCTCTACTCACTCATCCATCTGTCCAATGAACTGATGGTCCACCTATCTATCCACCCATCCACCCATCCACCCATCCACCCACCCATCCATCCATCCATCCATCCATCCATCCATCCATCCATCCATCCATCCATCCACCCATCCATCCACCCATCCATCCATTCATCCATCCATCCACCCATCCATCCATCCATCCATCCATCCATCCATCCATCCATCCAAATACCTATCTAAAAATCATCTGTTCATCTAATACCACCCGCCTAATGAATCAATGATCCATCTATTCAACTATGTCTTCATCCATTCACCCACCATATCTATCTGATGAACTGATAGTCCGCCTATCCATGTAGCTATTCAAACATTCATTCTTTTATCATCTACATAATAATGCAATAGTTATCTAACCATCCATCTATCCGTCCATCCATCCAACCATTCCACCATCCTTCCCTTAAACCTTGGTATGTCAACCCCAAAGGCACAGACCCAATTCCAACGCCAACCCCAACCATTCTTCCCTTACTTCGCCTCACCTGAGCTACGTCTAGATCTGTCTCCACTACCTTGAGGTTCTTCCCAGAGGCAAAGAGTCTGTGTGACTTCTCCACAAGTAACTCACTGGGGAGATCCACCTGTGGGGGAGACAGAGTGGAGACTTTAGGAGGTCTCGAGCCTGGGGGATGTCAACAGTCAGGAAGTCTGGGCATTTGAGCTCAGGAATAGAAGTGTGTGTGTGTGTGTGTGTGTGTGTGTGTGTGTGTGTGTGTGTAGTGTCACATGGATCCCTAAGGTCAAAGGTCAGGCTATCTGTATCCTATATAAGAAACGATCATGTCTATAGCTTATTGAGCACCTCCTTGGGCCAGATCCTTCCTTAGCGCTTGATCTTGAGTGATCTCATTTAATCCTCTTGTGGTAATTACATTCTCTGGTGTCAATTTGAGACTATTAAGAGTGAAGGGGTGGAGTTTAGCCTGTCAATCAGGTCACAGTTTGATGGCCTCATTTGGAAGCACTACAGAGATACATAGCTCGCTGCTAGACATTCTCTTCCTGCGAGACATTCCTGTTGACAAACCACATGGAGCTAAGCTGACGGAGCCAGAGCCCTGGAGCTGGAGGAGCCACATGAAGACCCACACCAGTGCTGAGATGCTTCCTCTACCGCCACTGGAGTCACGAGACTATCCACCCACTGGCCTGTGATCTTCCTGCTTTCGGCGACACTGCATGGCTGCATGAGTCTGAAGAGGAATTTATGGACTAGTATCGACATATGGGGTAGTATAGGACTTATGGACTTGATCTGGACTGGACTGGGATGTTTTCTTAATGTATAATTGCTCTTCAATATAAAGTTCTCTCTTATACACATGAGTGTCTCTGGATTTGTTTCTCTAGTCAACCCGGACTAACAGACCTCTCACCTGGTTCCTCTTAATCCTCATCATATAGGTGCAGCAACGGAACTCACAGCTGATCAGTGGCAGGTCAGGATTGGAATCGAGCTCTGTGTAGCTCAAGACATTACCCATTCCTGATGCCTTGTGGTCAAAGGTCAGAGACCCTGTGTCCTTGCTCAGTCACCACAGAGGCCACCTGGGTCAGCACCTAACATCTCTGGTGGGGTCCAGACTCTGGAATTATACTGGTTGAAGAATCGGAAGCCTAGCTCTTAGGAGAACCCCAAGCCTCACCTCGTCCCACTCTTCCCATCACACAGGTAGAGAAACTGAGGCCCAGAGGACAATAAAGTAGAAAAACCAAAAGCCAAGGCAGCCTGGATTCTGAGGCATCACATGGGTGGGACCGCTCACCGGCAGAGGGTTTTGGGGGCGTCGTACAGCCGGGGGTGCGCTGGAGCTGGCCACTGCTGAGGCCCCATCCAGGATGGGCGCCAGGAGGCGGCGGAGGTCAGGGCTACAAAAACGGCGGGGGTCAGCGGCCAGGGCAGCCTCGCTCAGGGCAGGGGGGTGTAGGAAGGCCAGGATCCGGGGGCCAGGGGGCTCTGCGGCAAACGGAGAGAGGGGAGAACATGGGGCGCGCAGTCAGCCAGGGCCACGGGACCCAGCCCTGGGAACATGACTGACATCTCCAACTGCCAATCAGGATGTAGCAGCAAATGATCCAAGGCGCTTGCGGTCAGCACAGGAAGCTAAGCAAACTCACTGCCCTGGAGTTAGTTGAGTCTGATTCGTGGCGAGCCTATAGCACCGGGGGTGGGGTGGGGGGGTGGGGGGGTGGAGCTGTAAATCTTTACAAGCTGTAAATTCCAAGCTGTCCATCAGAAAGCCTCAGCTTTCTCCCATCGAGCCACTGGTGGCTTTGAACTGCTGACCTTGTGGTTAACGGTCCTAGTCAGGCAGTTAGGAACAACACCCCCCCCCACCACCACCACCACCCCACCCCAGAGGGTGTAAACTACTCTTGGTGCTGGGAGGAAGGCTTCTGAGGAGCCCCTGCTAGGCCAGAGGCTTGGAGTGACAGGTTGGTAAAACCGAAAAGAAAAAAAGGTCAAAAAACACAAGCACACTGACTGCCCACGGAGTCGCCGCCGACTCACAGCGACCCTACAACATGACAGTGGGTGTGGGTGCAGGCAGCCTCCTCATTCTCCTTTGGAGCGGCTGGTGGTTTCGAACCACGGACCTTGTGGTTATCAGCCCAACGTGTAACCCACTACAGGAGCAGTCTGCCGGGTGGCACGGAAGTGCTTTCGCCAGTCACATCCCCGGGGTTCCCACCGAGTTGGCGTTCGACTCCCAGCGACCCCATGTGTCAGAGCGGAACTGCCCCCAGAGGGTTTCCCAGACTCTCAGAGCGCATCGCCAGGCCTTTCTTCTGCTGAACCTGTCAGTCGCAGGAGGGGCCTTGGTGGTGGCGTGGTTACACACTGGGCTGAAATCCACCAGGTCAGCAGTTTGAAACCACCAGCCGCTCGGAGCTTAACAATCTGGTGTCAGCTTAAGACGATTCAGCGCGAAGGGGTAGAACTTAGCCTGTCGATCAGGTTGCAGCTTGATGGCCTAATTTGGAGGCTCAATGGAGATAGATAGCTCACTGGAGGCCAGACCCACCCTCTCTCCCTGCGAGACAGTCCTGTTGACAAGCCACACGGAGCTACGCTGATGGAGACAAAGTCCTGGAGGAGGCTCCATATGGAGACCCACACCAGCGCTGCAATGCTTCCATCACCACTGAATCCACAAGACTTTGCACCCACTGGCCTGTGATCTTCCTGCATTCGGCGTCATTGAATGTGCTGCGTGAGGCTGAAGAGGAATGTGTAGATTGGTCTTGGACACAGGGGCTAATATCTAACTTATGGACTGGATCTGGACTGGGAGGGGATGTTTTCTTAATATATAATCACTCTTTTATAGAGAGCTCTTGCTTCTACAAATGAGAGTCTGTGACTTCGTTTAAATCAGTGTACCACCAAGGCCGGAACAGATGAGTGAGCCCCGATGCCCCTGGCCACAGAAGCGATGCTGGCATGTCAGGCACCCAGCCTGGTCTAAGCCCTCCAGGGGATGACAAGGTCCATGTGGGGTTCGAGGCTCAGGAAAGGGCAATCAGTGAGTGGTAAGATGCACACATTGACGTGTGCCCGGACTGCCCGTGTGAGGGTGGATGGGGCAGCAAGCCTTTCTGGTTATCTCGCCTTGTCTATTTGGGAGCCCCGGTGGCGTAGTGGCTGTGCATTGAGCTCTTTGCCACAAGGTCAGAGGTTTGAACCGATCAGGTGCTCTGAGGGACAAAGAGGAGGCTGTCTGGTTCTCTCCTGTCTTGTAGGGTCTTGGTGAGTTAGCATCGACTCAAGAGCAGTGAGTTATGCATCTATTTCATACACACACATGTACGTCTTACCATTTAAAAAAAATAATAAAGAGAATTGGCTTTGAGCTAGATCAGCAAGGGTAGGAACAGCCCCCATACCCAGGCCCGGTTGCCAGCCAGCAATAGCAGTTAGGATGGAAGACTTCGCGGCAAGACAAACAGGACGATTGGGGGGGGGGGGGGGCGAGGGAGGACGAGGTGAGAATCAGCTGGATTGGGGAGCACGAGGGGGATTATGGGGAAGGGGCAACGAGTACAGGAAGAAGCTGAGGGGGGAGGCCATGGGGAGCCATAGCAGGTTCTAGAGCAGAGGCTGACAAGTGCTTGAAGCAGCCTTCCCGGAGACGCAGCCCACCCCCCTCCCCCCCGCCCAGCCAGCCCATACCCAGACTGTCCCCAGGACTGGAGAAGTCCTTCTGAGAGGCGGTGGCCCTCGGGGTGGGTCTGCGAGAGTGTCGCTGCGTCTGCTCCAGGGACAGCACCACTCCGGTTTCTTCTACCCGGCTGGGGTACAGGGCGGAGACAGGGGAGCAGTGGTCAGGAGCTGGGGCCCCTCCCAGGCTTCCCAGCCGCCAGGTGTGGAGGGCTGTCCGAGGGCTGGAGGGCATTGGGTGAGGAAGATTTTGCCACGTGTGCTTGTTTCTTGTAAAGATTTCAGCCTGTTTTTGTGCCTGTTTTTCCATAGAATGGCCTTTAAAAGAACAGAGTGTGTTTCCTCCAAAGCTCCCTCCGTGGAAAGGAATACGGAGAAAGGGGCTGGATTCAGCCTGAGGGGTGGAAGGGGGAGGGAAAGAGGAGGTGGGGGAGAGGGGACTAGAGAGAAGGGGTACTCAGGGGCAGAGAATGCAGGAACATGGTGGCAGAGAATGCTGGGGGCTGCCCAGGGGCAGAGAATAGGGGTGGGGGATGGGGACCCAGTGACAGAGAATGGGGAGGCCAGTAGAGAATTGGTTGGGCAGGGTCAGAGAATGCTGGGGATCCAGGGGAAAGAACAGGGGGGTTCTGGGGCAGAGAACTTGGGGGCCAGGAGCAGAGAATGGGGGCCCAGGGACAGAGAATTGGAAGTCCAGGGTCAGAACACAGAGGAACTCAAGGGCAGAGATGGGGGAACTCAGGGATGGGGGGTGGTCAAAGGTGGGAGGACATAAGGGCAGAGAAAGAGATCAGGGAAAAGGGGACCTGAGAGGTGGGGTGGGGGGCACTGAGGGGAGCAGGGGGGAGCAGAGAGTCAGAGAGGGGGGAATCCAGAGGCAGAGGGACCCTCCTCCTTATAGATAGTGACTTCAGATCATATTCTGCTGATCACACGGAAGAAGAATATATTTTCCTATATGTTCTGGAATTTGTTACCAAATAAGAATCGACAGGGACATGCTTTTATGAATAAGATGGTATTTATGAAGCTTCTATTCATAGGCATTTTTTTCACCAGCAAGGGGATAGGTTTATAAATAGGCCCTTCCGATGTCCCCGCATTTTCCACCCCCAGGCTCTAGCTGCAGCGAGGATCGGAATGTTCAGAGAGCAAATTAGTGACAGCGGTGTGGTCTGGTCTGATGCAGGCAGAGAGGGGGCCAGCTCCTTGCTTACATCTCATTTGCATCCTACCCATGGGCTCCCAAATCAAACCTGCTAGAGCACCGACTCTCAACCTGGGGTCCGGGGACCCCTTTGGGGGTTGAATGACCCTTTCACAGGGGTCTCCTAAGACCATCAGAAAACACATATTTCTCATGGTCTTAGGAACCGAGACACCACTCTGTCCGTCTCCAGGTCTGTTCAATTTGTCACAATAAAAAGACAATCCTGCCTATCAGATATTTACATGATGATTCATCACAGTAGCAAAACGACCGTGATGAAGTAGCAATGAAAATAATTTCATGGTTGGGGGAATCACCACCCCATGAGGAACTGTATGAAAGGGCCACGGCAGGAGGAAGGTGGGGAACCACTGGTCTAGAGCAACCCCGTGAATAGCGTCCAGAGCCCTAGGGGCAGAGTGGGGTACTCACTGAGTGGTTCACCACAAAGGTCAGCTGTTTGAACCTACCGGCCACTCTGTGGGAGCAAGAAGAGGCTCTCTGCTTCTGTAAAGATTTAAGGCCTTAGAAACCCACAGGGGACAATTCTAGTCTGTCCTATAGGGTCACTAGGAGATGGGATCTGCCCAGTGGCAGGGACTTTGGGGTTTTTTGTTTTTTTTTTTTTGCTTGACCAGAGTAGACATGCCTCCCAGGGACGCTCCAGGTAGTCAGTCGTCAAGGAAGCCGTCAGTCACATCTTTCTTCCTCGAAGCTGGTGGGTTTGAATCCTTAACGTTTGGTTAACAGCAGAGCGCGGAAGAAGTTATGATCCCCTCCCCACCCTCACCTGGGTCCTCCTGGGTTGGAATGACCCCACTTTAGACTGGATTGAGCTATCAGCACCCTCCTAAAACACACACACACACACACACACACACACAATTTTACAATGATGCTTGGTAGACCAAAGCACAAAGGAGCACTGAGATACCCAAATGTACACACACATACACACACACACACACACACACACAGATATGATAGAATGTACTCGCTGGCTCACACAGGTAGACACATCACATGAAACGTATTTATTCCACAAACACTGGCTTGATAGCATCATAGTGAAGAAGCAAGGATCCCATAGCCAGCAGCCCTGAGTTCAAATCCCAAGTCTGTTGCTTACGGGAGGAGAAAGCCTCATCTTTTCCCCTAGAAGCCTCTGGGGGGTTCGAACTACTGACCCTACCCTCTCACTTAGCCACCCAATAGTTAATCCACTGGGAACTCAGCAGTCAACAAGATGGGCAGAATTCTTCGCTGTCATGGGGATTCAATGATGGTGGGCAAAGACAGATTTTAGATAGAATACATTGTTTGCATGCTAAGTGTATTTACCTGGGTATGAAGCATGCTACATATCTTATATCAGCTTATCTTAATCTGAAAGAACTCAAGAGAAAATTCAAGCCTCGAGTCGCAATCTTGAAAGATTTCACGCGATGCAGGAAGCACCAAAAGATGGAAAGAGTATACAGAGTCACTCCACCCCCAAGAACTAGGGGATCTTCAACCATTCCAAGAGGTGGCATGTGAGCAAGAACCAATGGGGCTGAAGGAAGACACCCGAGCTGCACGGAAAGCCTGAGCTAAAGCAAGGCTCCAGACATTGATGGAACACCAACTGCGATGTTTCCACAAGCCATTGAAGCACTGGGGACACTCGCTTGTCGACGCCGAGACATTTGGAGGACAGCTACATGGCCAACCGACGGGAAGAGATCCATAGTTGCGCCCCGACAGAACGCTCAAATTATGGAACACGATCAAGGACATCACCTGCAAGCAAAATGTTGCTGAAGTTCATCCAACATCAGTTGCTGGAGTCCACGGACAGGGAGCTGCCCGAGGTTCGGGCCGGATTCAGAAGAGGACGCGGCATAAGGGAGATTGTTGCTGAAGTCAGACGGAGCGCGACTCAAAGCAGCGAACACCAGAAAGACGTTCGGTTGTGTTTCATGGACTGCGCATACATCATTGTGCTCAGGCAGAACCTGGATCTGGATAAAGAGGCCGTTGTGGGACCAGAACACGGGAATGCTGTGTGGTTGAAAGTTGGGACTGTATCCTGTCACTATATTTGCTGAGCCAATCATCAGAGACGCTAGGTTATATGAAGAAGAGGCATCAGTACTGGAGGAAGGCTTGTTAACGACCTGCGATATACGGATGACACCGCCTTGCATGCTGAAAGTGAGGAGGATTTGAAGCCCTTGCTGGTGAAGGTCAAGGATGGCAGCCTTCAGGATGGATGACAGCTCAGTGGAAGGAAGACCAACATCCTCACCACTGGACCCGTAGGAAGCATCCTGATAAATGGAGAAAAGATGATCGGAGTTCTCAAGGATTTCATTTTTGGCGGGTCCACCATGCGTGCTCACGGAAGCAGCAGGCAAGAGAGCAGAGAGCTCATTGCACTCCTAGGTCAATCTGCTGCACCAGACCTCTTCAGGGTCTCGCAAAGCAAGGAGGTGACGTTGGGGACTACGGTGCACCTGAGCCAAGCCATGGTATTCTGAGGAGACCCAGATGCATGTGAAAGTTGGCCGTTGACTCGGGAAGACTGGAGAGAGCTGGATGCGTTTGAATGGCCGTGTTGGCGGAGGCTTGTGGAAGTACCCCAGACTGCACACAGCACAAACGCATTTGCCTCGGAAGCAGGACAGCCAGAATGCTCCTCAGAGGCAAGGACGGTGACACTTGGACTCCTGTGCTTTGGACATGCCATCAGGAGACCCCTGTCCAGGGGGAAGGACGTCGTGCTTGGTAAAGTGGAGGAGCAGCAAAAAAGAGTGAGGTGGAAGGATGCAGTGGATGGCATCAGCTCTTCCCTCATGAGGGAAGCAAAGGATTCTGGGTAGGGCAGCAGTTCTCAACCTGTGGGTCGCGGCCCCTTTGGAGGTCAAACGACCCTTACATAGGGGTTGCCTAAGACCGTCAGAAAACATAGGACATTGGTCCTCTCTCCATCTCCAGGCGGGTCCGCCCACATGCAGACACGCCCACCTACGAGTGTACCTGGCATGAAGACTGTGGGCCATGCTTCAAGACATGTCATTGATTTGTCATTAGAAAGAAATCTTTCACAATCTATAATTACATATTGTTTTGTGATTCATCACTCTGCTTTCATGATGTTCTATTTGTCACAATGAAAATACACCCTGCCCATCAGATGTTTACATGATGATTCATGACAGTAGCAACATGACAGTGGTGAAGCAGCAACGAAAATGATTTTATGGTTGGCAGGTCACCAGCACAGGAGGAACTGGAAGAAAGGATCGCGACATCAGGAAGGCTGAGAACCACCAGGGTAGAGGGAACTGCAGGTGAAAGGGTCCAGGACCAGGAAAGAGTCTGGCCCATTCCAAGAACATTCAGAAGTTGGGAAGTGGGGCGAGGCAGGAGTCAGCTCCCAGGCCACATGCGTGTCAGAGCTGGAGCTCGGCTCAACCCAGGCTGGCCCTGTGGCACACACACACACACACACTGACACACACACCGACATAGACACACACACACACTGACATAGACACACACACACTGTACACACACTGCAAAAGGTTCCTAGGAAAATTCCGTTTCCCCAGGAACCTAACAAACAGTTTATTGACATAGAATTCACGTATCATACTCTTCCATGGTTCCGTCAGATTGAAAAGAGTTGTACAATCATCACTAGAGTCAGCTCTAGAACATTTTCTTCCAAATCCATCCACCCTCTCCTCCCCCACGCCCAATACGCCACGAGTCCAGTTACTGTCTCTCTATATTTAACCATCCTGGATTCCTTACAGTGGAAAACATACAAACAACAACAACAACAACAAACAAACAAAAAAAGACCAACAGCAATAACGAAATCAACCAGAGGGTCAAAGCCACTCAATGGAGAAAAAAGCAGGATGATGAACACGGAGAACAAAGTTAAAATAAATCAAAAGGAGATTAAATGGGAAAGAAAGGAGATTAAATGCTCAGGTGTTCCATGTTCAACCTAATGGTATCTGCCACAACCCAGTTTACAGTCCTCTGTCTGATAGCAAGGCTGCTCACACCCCTCACCTGGGATCAGAGAGGGTCCCATGAACATTTCAAAGAGCCTTCGGACCTGTCCCCTCCACTGCCCCCCCATCCCCCTACCCCCCACCCCCATGAAAGCCATGCCCACCCACTCAGCCACCCCGCCCCCTGCATGTCACTCACCTGATCAGGAAGTGGATGCAGATGATGCTCTCAGATTGGGGGCCCCGGCCCCCCGAGACCACAGTGGCCTGGGTCTGGGTCCACAGGTAGCCACCACTCTGGGCCAGGAAGCGATACTGCCCGGTTACTGCCTGGCCCTTGCTCAGTACTGAGAAAGGGGGACAGAGAGGGGTAAGGGCTGAAGAAGGGGCTGCTGGGAGTAGGTCTGGGGGGAGTGCTGGGGGCTGGGAATGAGGCAGGCAGGAAGGGGAAAGTGCCTTGGGGTTTGGGGAAGAGTGGGGCTCACTTGTGACAGGGTAGGTGTAAGGGAGAAGACACCTTGGAGTTTGGGGGGTATGTGGAGGGCAGGCCCTCTTTGGGGAGCTGGGGTCTGAGTTTGGGGTCAGGCCTGGGGCAGGGTACACGCACAGGTGTGGATGCTCTTGCTGACCGCATCTGAGTCTAGGGCGTGGATGTACTCGTAGGCAGAACAGCCAATCAGGTCCTCGGGACGGTAGCCGGCGACCTCCGAGATCCTGGGGGTGGGGTGTACGAAGCCCGGTCAGGCCTGAGTTCAGCAGGCTGGGGAAAGCAAAGGGTTCTGGGGGCACAGGGACAAAACCAGCCAGGTGGAGAGAGTCAGGGTTAGAATAAAGAGAATGGGAGAGGGTGGTAGAATAAATAGGGGAGGGGGAGCGGTGTGGTAGGCTGGAAGAAAGCCCGGGGTCACAGTGACTTCTACCCAAGAGGTCTGCAGTTCAAATCCACCAGGTGCTCCTTGGGACAAGGATGATGAAGAGTGTATAGGCTTGGGATCCCTAAGTTAGTAGTCAAACGTGAGCCATCTGTGACCCCCAGGGACCCCATGTGAGTCCCAGCTGGACGGACGCATTTTGGAGACAGTGTGGCACCCCATCAGACTCGACCGGAAAACACTCGTAAACAGACCTTGAACTATTGATAGGCTTAAAAAAAAAGAAGAATTTGGTGGAGAACACTCAAAGTCCCACGGCTCAAAGTCCCACGACCGGCCACAAGAACAAACCGGTCTGTCTTGGAAGAAGTACAGCCAGCATGCTCCTTAGAGGCCAAGCATGATGAGACTTCATCTTCCTGACTTTAGACAGGTTGTCAGGAGAGACCAGGCCCTGGAGAAGGACATCGTGCTTGGTAACATGGAGGGGGCAGCCGGGGGAAAGAGAAAGACCTTGAACGAGAGAGGTGGACACAGTGGCGGACACAGTGGGTTCAGGCCTAAGAGCCATTGTGAGAATGGTGCGGACCGGGCAGTGTCTGGGAATCAAGGTTAAAGACCAGCTTCGCCGGAGCCTTTGGGGCAGATTCCAGCTCATCCTAAAGGAAACCCAAACCCTCCCAACTGGGCCGAGAGTTTCCCTCCATCATGCCTCTTGGAGAATGGGGAACGGAGGAGAGATGAATGTTCTTCACAATTATATCTGGCTCTGCTCTACAATCCACGCTCCTGGTAGGGGCAGCCAGGGAGATCAATCGATAGACAGGTTGCCTTGGGTCCTGCCGCACAAGACCTCTTCAGCACCTGCTATGCGGGTGAACGTTGGATACCCAATAAGGAAGACGGAAGGGAGATGGATGCATTTGAATCGTGGCGCGGGGGCAGAAGGCTGAAAGTACTCTGGCCGGCCCAAAGGACAAACAAACCTGTCTGGGAAGAAGACAGGGCAGAAGGCTCCTTGCAGGCAAGGATGGTGGTCAGCAGACATCGGTCCCTGGAGAAGGATATGGGGGAGGGGGTGATCAGCGAGGGAGGGGCAGGCCCTCCAGGAGGTGGATGGGCACAGAGCCTGCAGCAGTGGGTCATGGTGAGGATGGTGGGCACAGGACCGGGCAGAGGTTTGTTCCTTTGTGCAGACGGGCATTCTAGGTCGCCACCGACCGGCTGACCCAAAACCACAAGAGCCGGAGTCGGAACTGACTCCATGGTGACAGGTTGGTTTGAAGCGCGGCTAGAGACTTCTGAGCATGCGCACTGGGAGAGACTCGCTAGGAGGCCCGGGGATGCTACAGCAGCCACCGGAACCTAAAGCAAGGAGAGAAGAAATTCCCAAACTCACTGCCAAGGAGTGATTCCAACGCGTTGCGAACCCTCATAGGGCAGGACGAAACTGCCCCGGCGCCTTCCGAGGCTGCCCGAGGTTTCTAAAAAGCCTTGCGGAGCGGCTGGGCTTCGAACCACAGACCTCGCGGGTAGCAGCGCGACGCGTCCCCACTACCCCACTAAGATTCCCGAGGGAAGACCAGGAGGGAGAATTTAGGCAGGACGGGAACTGCCTTACCGGAAATGATTGGCTCACAGCAAGCCACCAGAGGACATGGCTGGAGGTCCTCGGAAAGTCAGAGAGAGACAGACGGACAGATAGCTGGAGTCAGAGAGAAGCACACACCGGGAGGAAAACATGGGGGCGGGGGGGGGGGATGGGAAGCAGTGAATGGGGACCGCCGCCCACCTCTCATCACAGTACGTGAACTTCATGTCCAGGCTGTGGCGGCTGAGGAAGGCCCCCCTGCCCAGCGGGGGCTCCAGGCTGCCTGGGTGGGGGATGGCCTCACAGATGAGCACCAGGCACCTCAGGGGGGGCTCCAGGTCGGGGGTCCCAGCTGAGCAGATCTGGGCGGGGGGCTTGTAGGCCCTCATGTGCCCGGAGCAGTGCAGCACCTGGTGGTGGTGTGGACAGGTCAGTAAGAGCCACCTGAGAACCTGTGGGAGGGAATCACTGGGCCTGAGACACCAGGGGGCTGAGATGGGAGCTGAGAGATCCCTGAGGGTGGCAGTGCACACCTGCCTGACCGAGCCACGAGGACCCCCAGAGCCCAGCCCCTTAGAGACCCACACACTCAAGACCTAATAACCCCACAGTTCCCACCCCATGGGGACCCAGGCCCAGGGGTCCAGGCAACCCAACAGTTCCCATCCCATGGAGACTCACGCTTGGGGGGGTGTCATTACAAACAGCCCCCTACATTCCTAATCTATGGAGACCCAAAGCTGGGAATCCTGATAATCCCCAATTTCCAACCCCATGGAGACTCAGGCTCGGGGATCCTAATAACCTCCCAGGTCCCACCCTATGAAGACCCAAGCCTGGAGTCCTGCTAATTCCCAGGTTCTAATCCATGGAGACCTCAGTCTTGGAGGACTGAGAGGTCCCAACCCCAGGCCCATAGAGCTCTAGCCCAAGAAAGAACCCCCACCACAGGCTCCCCATACCCTCATAGCCCAGGGCCCATTAGACTCCACCTCTGGGGGCCTGCAAGACCCCACCCACATAATCTACCCATATGACCCACCTTCCAGGTGGCCGCTTTGAGGTTGAGGGTGCGGCCACGGCTGGTGAGAGTGCTCTTCATGCGCAAAGAGAAGCACCTCTGAGTGGGGGCCTCCAGCTTCTTCTTAGACAGGCCTAGAGAGGGCCACAGGGGTGGGGTGGGAGGGGCATGAGCAGGAAGCTCGGAGAGAAGCCCTACCTGGAATGCTCCCAGGGTCACCTTCATAATTGGGACCTGGAACCAGAGAGGGTCCCCCAGAGCAGGGTCATGTCCCTTCAGACCCCAAGGAAAGGCTACATCCCCTCAAACCCCCTAATTCAGGGCCAAGACCCCTTCAGATCCCAGGGCAAGATGATACTCACTGACTCCCACAGGGCAAGATGATACTCACTGACTCCCACATTCAGGGCCATGATCCCTCATATTCTAGGGCAAGGCCAAGCCCCTTCAGGGCAGAGCCACATCCCCTCACACCCACCCACCTACTCAGGGCGGCATCCCCTCAGACTCCAGGACATGGTGTTCTCCAAAAGCCTCCCCCTTCACATTTCCCTCAGTTCAGGGTGCAGAGGAGGAGAGGTTATGCCTCCATTTTCTCCTCTGTCGAGGGGGGACTTTGAGCCCCCAGGACACTCACTCTGCGTGGGAGTCAGGGCGTCCTGAAGCTCCTCTTGGTCACAGGGGTGGATGAAGTCAAAGATACTGTGTCCCATGAGCTCCAGCTGCCGGCAGGGGGCGTGGAGAGGGGGGTCTGGAGGGAGCGGGCTCTTACCAAGGCCTTAGCACCCTCCGCTCACCCCCATGGCCCTGCCTTAATTCAGAGCCTGCGTGATTTCACCTGTTCTCCTCATTCATCCACCCGCCTGCTCACTCGACAACACCTGCTTATTTCAGTACCCACGATGGACAGACAAGAAAAAGAGGGGCTGTCTGCTCCTCTTAAAGAATTACGGTCTCAGACACCCTACAAAGCAGGGGTGGGGAAAGCCTGGCCTTCGGGTCATATCCAAAAAAACCAAGCTCACTGTTCCTGAAGTCGATTCTGACTTATGGTGACCCTACAGGACAAGGTATAGCTGCCCCTGTGGACTTCTGAGATGGTAACTCTGTATGGGAGTAGAAAGCCCCGTCTTTCTCCCTTGGAACGGATGGGGGTTTCAAACTGCTGACCTTGGGGCTAGCAGCTCAATCACAACCACTATGCCACCAGGGCTCCCCGTTACATTAAGTGTGAGTTAATTAAATGACCAACTAGAGCAGACTAATTTTTAGGTCAATAATTTCGTATGGCCAGAGAATGACATTTTAAATACCCAGGAAAAAATGGTTCCCCACCCCTGTTAGAAAGGGTCGCTGCTATGAGTTGGCCTTGACTCGACACAAAGGGGGTTTGGTCTCTAAAGTGTTGAAAAGCAGGGAGGTTACTTTGAGGACTAAGGGGTCCCTGACCCACACCATGGTATTTCAGCAGCCTCATTTGCACACTTGGATTAAGGGAGATGGAAGAAAAGGCGATGCATTTGAACTGCAGTGTTGGCGAAGATGACTGAAAGTGCCGAAACAAACAAGCAAATCTGTCTTGGAAGCCACAGTGCTCCTTCGAGGCGAGGATGCAGTTTCATCATCATTCTTCCTTGATGGAGACTGTCCCATTCTGGGAATCCCCATACATCTTGAGCTGCCTCACGCCTTCGGGTTGTAGCTCAAATGCCTTTTATTCCAAAGAAGCTCTCTCTTACCTGCCTCCCACCCCACGGCTGGGCCAGTTATGCACCCCCATGTCCCCACTTGGGGTCCCACAGCCTTACCCAATCTGAGTTTTCCTGTCTGCTGACTGTGAGTCCCATGAGGGCAGGACCAGAGACTGCCCAGTATCGCCCAGCAGCACCGCCTGGATAGTAAGCAGACATCTCTTCTCACCTGACTGAGGCCCAGGTGTTTGCTGACGTTCTCCGACAGGTAAGCCATGTCTCCCTCCGCCGTGAGCACCATGACGAAGCCTTCCAGGGCCTTCAGGTAGCAGGCATCCAGCGCTTCTCCCCCAGCTCCTACCTGGTTCCACTCCCCTGGAGCCGGGGCAGGGGGTGAGCAAGATTGCTCTAGTCAGCCCTGGGGGTCACCCTGGCCCACCTCCCTCGGTTACAGGTGCCCCAGGGGACACATCTGAGGGCCTTGAGTCCCAAGGAAGTGGCCAGGGTCACCAAGGAGTGAATTCTAAGATCTCCCAAACGGACATCCAGTAAGCATCTGATTGCTAACCACAAGGTGGACAGTTCAAGTCCACCAGTTGCTCCTCAGGAGAAAGAAGAGGCTACCTGGTCTTTAAAAATTTAAACTCACTGCCATCGAGTCGATTCCAATCCTAGTGACCCTGTAGAACAGAGCAGAACTGCCCCTGTGCATCTTTATAGGGGCAGACAGCCTCACAGTTCTCCCCTGGAGCTGCTGGCAGTTTCGAACTGCTGACTTTGTGGACTGCAGCACAATTTCTAACCCGCTAAGCCCCCAGGAAATCCTATCAAGGGTTGCTGTTATTCAGGAATGACTAGGCAGCAGTGTATGTGTTTTAGGGAAACGAGGGGTCTCCCAAGAGAATAGAATTAGAAGGGGATGGCTTTCCTAGGAAGACAGCATTCTGAGAGGATGGATCTGCCCCGGGGTCAAAGTTCTAAGGTGGCTAAATCTCCCAGGGGTTCGGAATTCTTGGAGGGTGGGGTCTTCACCCCAAACAGCCTCCAATCCCCTGCCAACAACCACTAAACCGCCCCCCCCAAAAAAAACTAACAGTTGTCTTTGAATTGCTTCCACCCTAGGACGCCCTCTTGTGTCACAGATTAGAACTGCGCCCCATGGAGTTCCCCAGGCTGTGGATCCCTGTCGGAAGCAGATGGCCAGGCCTTTTTTCTGAGGCGCCTCTGGGTGGGTTTGCCAGTCTTGGGGTCAGTAGGTCAGGCCTTAACTGTTGGTGCTCCTAGGGGATCCAGGTGTGCCCCAAACTCACTGCCATCGAGTCAGTGCCGACTCACAGCCACCTTATAAAAGACAGGGTAGAATTGCTTCTGCAAGTTTCAGAGACTGTAACTCATGACCAGAGTAGAGAGTCCAGTCTTTCTTCCGCAGAGTGGCTGGCGGTTTCGAACAGCTGACCTTGCGGATCCCAGCCCGAAGGTGTAACCGCGAGGCCACCATGGCTCCTTCTAGGGGTTCCCCAGGGAGTCAGAGTTATAAATGAGCAAGAACTCTCAGGGGACACGTTTTCAAAGGACCAGAAGCTTCCAGAAAAGTCCAATTTTGCGGGGCCGGGAATTCGCATGCATAGGAACAATTGTGAGGATGGCACAGGACTATGCGGTGTTTCGTTCTGTTGTGGATGGGGTCCTTATGGGTCGGGTGTCCAGTCGATGGCACCTAATAACAGGAAGGAATTTTCTTGGGACCCGTTAGACCACTCTACTTCCTTCATGAAAAAAACAAAACAAAACTTTTCGGGCACGTGGGATACCAAGGAGGAGCCCTGGTAGTGTTCTGGTTAGTATTGGACTCCTAACCACAAGGTCAGCTGTTCTAAACCGCCAGCATTTCCTAGGAGAAAGACAGGGCTTCCTACTCCCATAAAGAGCTACAGTCCCAGAAGCTCACTGTGGCAGTTCTACCCTCTAGTCCTCTAGGGTCGCTGTGAGTCAGCACCGACTCGATGGTGGTGACGTTTGGTTTGGGGTCTGGGGACTACCAAGGTGGGAGGGGGTGGGGTGGATAAAGACTCCCGCAAAGTGGAATTGTCATTGAGTAGAGGACACAAGGGATGGATGGCTTCTAAGGGGGCAGGGGAGAGCAGTAGGGGGAGAGAGAGCAAAGGCAGGCAAAGACATTCTTCCAAGTAAAAAAAAAAGGGTGGGTGGTGACACTACACAGGAGTGGGACAATCTCACACATTTTCTCCACATCAGAGATTGTGCTTCCAGGTCTGGCTGCCATCTGTCTCTTTCCTTCCCGTAAAATGCTTTCCTTTAGAATCAAAGCCCCTTTTGGGGCAGTTTTTCGGACCCACACGCTGCTCTGAGGGAGAAAGGTGAGGTGTCCTGCGTCGGGAACGATGGACAGCCTGGGAAAGCACAGGGCCAGGTCTACTTTGTCCTAGGGGATGAGTGAGACTGCGGTGGAGCAGGCAGTCAGTAAGGTAAGCACGGACTCACTTGTGCTTACTTACTGAAAATAAGCGGTGCTCACGTTGCTGAGTGAAAGGAGGCGTCCTGGCGGCACACTGGTTATGTCTTGGGCTGCCAACCGCAACGTCAGCAGGTCAATGTGCTAAAACCATCTAATGCACTGAAAAATCTACAGCCTCTGAGACCCACTGGGACAGCTCTATCCTATCCGATAGGGTCACTCTGAGACGGGATTGACTCCATGGCAGCGTATTTTTTTTTTTGTTTGGAAAGGGGCAGACCCAACCAGGAAAGTCTCCCAGGATGCCCAACCACTTAGGGTGAGGCCCCCAGGGGCTTATCGCGCCCTCCCATTCCTTAGAGTTCGAAGGAGGCGGGGCTCCCAGAGGGGCGGGGCCTCGAGAGTGATAGACGTTTAAAGAGGCGGGCCTTCCCAGAGAACTCGGCTCAGAAGTGGATTCCTAGGGCGGTGCGCCGGAGATACGTCATCAAGGGGCGGGAGCTGGCGTCCAGGGGGCGGGGCTTTGCCTGGACCGTAGCTTTGCCCCACGAGCGGGGCAAGTGGGTGCAGGGACCTGCTTCGCCCCACGGCCCCGTCAGGGGCTGGGCTCACCTGCGGCGCAGAGCCGGTGCATCCGCAGGTAGCTGATGGTGAGGCGCATGATGGAGGCCTTATCCAAGTGGGCGCTGACCCCGCGCGCGAAGGGCAGCGTGTGCGCCAGCTGGTACAGCACTTCGGTCTCCTGGCTGCGCCGACTGCGGGCCGCGTCCCGGGATTTCTCCTTGCGCAGCTCCGTGCTGGACCTGCGGGCAGGGGCAGCGCTCAGTCCGAAGGGAAGTGGGGAGGGGAGGGTGGACGGGCCCAGGGACAGCCCGCAAGGAAGCTGCCCACAGTGTGTGTGTGGGTATGGGGGTGGGGGTGAGCAAGGGGTGCTGGATCACAGGGGCCTGGCTGCGTGGTCAGGGCATATATCCAGCGCTCTCTGGACCGGGAAAGATTCCCTCCGGAGCGCTGAGCCTTTTGTTACGTGTCATCGAGTCCATTCCGACCCACCGCCACCCTATGCACAGCGGTTCCTAGGCCCGAGCCTCTTGTTACAGCCATGATGTCCACCCATCCCGCTGAGGGTCTTCCTCCGTTTCGCTGCCCCCCTGCTTTCCCAAGCATGATGTCCTTCTCCAGGGACTGCTCTCCCCTGACATGTCCCAGCTATGTGAGGCGAGGTCTAACCTAGCCCAGGAATTTACCTGTGCGAGATCGGGCCCATGCTGCATTCCCAGCGCCTGGCTCCTCTCTGAGGCGCGCCCCGGGGGCACTGGGTCCCCTCCCTGACTTATCTGTTTATTTCCCAGACTGGGGACCGGAGAGGCCTCCTGCTGGGAGGGGGCTGACAGAGCTGGCTCCGGGCCAAGAAAACAGGGAGCCTGAAGCATCCCACGTCCCCTGTCCTGCAGGCCGGAGTCCCCTCCCTGCCCTTTCCCCTCTCAGCTGAGTCTTCAGAATCATAGCGGATGGATCAAAGTCCAGCAGGGTCCCTAGAGGGGTCAGGGCCTCTCCTGGGTGACAAAGCAAACAGACCTCTGGTTTCATTGCCACCCAAACGAAAAACTCCCTGATATGGAGCCAATGCCGACTCATAGCAGACCCTATAGGGCAGGGTAGAGCTGCCCCTGTGAGCTTCTGAGACTGTAGCCCGTTACAGAGTAGAAAGCCTCCCCTTTCTCCTTCGGAGCGGCTGGTGGATTCAAACTGCCGACCCTGCAGTTAGCAGCCCGAGTCACAATTACATTACTTAGGACACAGTCTGCACAATCTTATCCAGATGTGATGGGAAGCCCTGTTGGCACCGTGGGTTAAGCCTTGGGCTGCTAGCCAACCACACGGCTGGCAGTTCAAACCCACTCGCTGTACCCAGTGAGGTTGTCTGTTCCGGGAAAGATTTGCAGCCTCGGAAGACCTAGATAGACAGGGTCACTGCGAGTCGCTAACGACTCCGTGGCAGTGAGTTAAGTTTGGGGGTTTGGTTTACATGGTCAAAGCCATTCATAAACAGCAATGACGTACACACACGCACCCCTGCCTTGTATTCTACCTCCCAGACTCTAATTCCTCGGGGTGTATGTCAGGGGTCAGGTAGAAGTGGGGTGCCAGGACTGCGTTTCATTCTGTCAGAAATAGGTCACTCCGGTGATGCATTCAGTTGTCAAACCCCGTGGTTGGAAGCCAACCTCTGGACAAGCTCTGTGTCCCAGTCCTGCTCATAGACACACACACAGGCTTCCCCATAGGGTGGACTCACTTTAAGGCAACCGGGGATGGTATCCAGTGCTTATAGACCGTTTTTAGGACAGGCATGTAACTTCATACACACACACACACGCTCAAGTAGTGTTCTAGAAGGTGATAGTCTTATCTCTAAGCTACAGGCGAGGAAACCGAGGCACACAGAAGGGCAGTGTGAAGCCAGACTGGAGGGAGCTCCCTGCGACTCTGGGCGTGTCTCCAGGTTTTAGACCTGCTCCCTATTCCTGCCAGTCTTGCCCGTCAGATCAGGGAGAATTCAACGTCTGTACACGTGAGCTTTTTGAGTAATTATACTGGAGCATTGGAGCGTATGTTACATCTAAGGCGCATCTGGTGGTGCTGTGGGATTGACACTGGACTGCCAACCGAAAGGTCGGTGGTTCAAATTCACTAGCTGGTCAGAGAGAGATAGAGGCTGAGTGCTGCGGTAAAGATGGACAGCCTTGGACATGGCACATCCGGTAGCCCGTGGAGTCATTATCAACTTGATGGTAGTGGGTTTAAGATTTATATATATAATATTGTTAAAACCATGATTACACCAGAAACCCAAACTCGCTGTTGGCAAATCGATGCCAACTTGTAGCGCCCCCATAGAGCAGGGTAGAATGGCCCCTGCAGATTTCTGAGATTGTAACTCTTTACGGGAGTAGAAAGCCTCGTTTTTCTCCCATGGGGCGGCTGGTGGTTTTGGACTGCTGACCTTGAGTTTAGTAGCCCAACTCTATGTAACCACTATGTCACCCAAAACAAACCCACTGCCATTGAGTCGATGCCGACTCATAGCAACCTTACAGGACAAGGCAGAACTGCCCCCGTGACTTTCCAAGACTGTAACGCTTTAGGGGAGTAGAAAGCCTCATCTTTCTCCTCGTGAGTGGCTGGTGGTTTCAAACCGCTGACTTTGTGGTTAGCAGCCCAACTGCGTAATCATCACGCCACAGGTGAACAGTCATGATTTGCTACGCCCTCCTGTCTCTCAATTTGTTGGACTGTGTGGTGTTATGATGGGGGATGTTATGCCACCAGTATTTCAAAAGCCAGTGGGGTTGCACACAGTGGACAGGTTTCAGCAGGCCTCCCAGACTCAGACAGACTAGGCAGAAAGGCCTGGCAGTCTATGCCTGAAGAGTCGCCGGCAAAGACCCCACTGATCACAAACTCTGGCCTAACACTTCCACTTGCTTGCCTTGGATCAAGGTATCAAAAGGGATCGACCGACCAGTGGAGAAAGACATGCGATGGCCATGAGGACAGAGTAGGCCTGGCAACATTCCTTTTTTTCTGTAACCCACAAGGTCACCAGGAGTCAGATTCGACAGGACAGACAGCAACTGACACCACCCACATTGTGTGCTAAGTGTGCGTGGGCAGGGCACTGGCTAATTGCCTAAAGCGTATCCCCTTAGCTTTCCAGAGAGCCCAAGAAAGGAGGTTATCTTAAACTTCCATGCCACAAGGGGGAAACGGAGGCTCCGAAAGGTGAAGTTCTTTGCTCAGCAGGGCACAGAGCCAGTCACTGGCCAAGCTGGGATTTGAACCTGGCCAGTGAGTGGCACCAGCTGGCAAGCACGGGACGGCTAACCGGCAGTTCGGTGGTTCAAACCCACTGGCCGTCTCCTGGGAAGAAGAAGAGACCACCTGTTCTCGTAAAGATCGACAACCTGGGAGACCGACCGTATCCGGGTCACTAGGGGTTGGAATTGACTTGGTAGCAGTGGGTTTTTGTTTTGTTTTTGCTGAGGTTGTAAAACCTTCCTCCTTCTCTGGTCCTCCTCCTTGTAGTGACTCACCCCAAGAAAGCAGAACTTCTAGGGTTGGGGGTGGGAGAGGGCTCCAGGACTGTCAGAGGCCCATTTCTGGGAGTGGTATCAGCCCTCCCTCCTCCTGGGGGAATGAAACTGGCAGGCCCATCCCCAGGCAAAGGCAGAGAGGGCAGTGGATTTTTTCTGACTGTAGAATGAAAAAAAAAAAAAGCTCTACAGGGTGGGGGAGACACTGTAGGGGGCAGGCTGGGTGGGAGTTGGGGGTTGGGAGTAAAGCTCTAGAAAAGTCCCTTCCCCTCCCTCCTGGCTGGTGGGGGTCAGGGGCCTCCAGCCCTGCCCTGCCGCCCCAGGACATTTTGTCCTGTCCTGTTCTGTCCCAGTGTTTGTCTTCCTGCCCAGAGGGTGGGGGTGGGCGGGCCTCATCACTCTGGGGCCCCCAACAGAGGGAGAACAGGGAGTGGAAACTGGAATGGGGGTGGAGCCGGCCCCCACACCTCCCAGGCAGCTGGGTTCTGTAATCCTCTCTCTGGGGCTGGGCCAGTCTGTCCACAGAAGGAGCCAGCTGGGGACCTGGGGACGGCAGAGGGTCCCTTATGACTGTGCCCTGCCTCTTCCCGGAGTGTCCTTCAGAGGGATGGGTGGGCCGCCCATGGAGCTTGGCTTTCCTCGGTTGAATAAAGCAAGCCAACCTCCAGGAGTGGCGTCCGAGTGGCCACTGGTGCAAACTGCATGCCAGCGTGCCAGGCCTTTCTTCCGAGGCACTTTGGGGTGGAAAATCTTTGGGTTAACTGAGTGCTTAATCATTTGCCCCGAAACCCCAACTCAGCCCAGACCCACTGCTTTTGAGAAGTGATCCCCAGCGACCCTATATAGAACAGAGTGGAGCTGCCCCACTGCGGCCACAGTGGCCGATGGGTTTGAACCGCTGGCCTCTTGGTTAGCAATCGAGGGCTTAGTACTGTGATACTGGAGCACCTTCATTTGCATGAAAACCATAACTGTGGGGTCGGCTTTGACTCATAGCGACCCTCTTCAGGCGGAGTAGAATTTCTCCCTGAGGTTGTAGATATTTACAGGCGTCGGATGAAAGCCTCATCTTTCTCCCACAGGGCAGCTGGTGGGTTTTGAACTGCAGATCTTCAGGATCGCAGAACATGGCTTAACCCACAGCGCCACCAGAGCTCCTTTCATTTGGGTTGAGTGGGGGCTGATTTCTCTGCTTCAGGCAGGGGCTCTAGGCCCGTCTCCACCACTGGTCAGCTAGGTGACTCTGGGCAAGTTGTACAGCCTCTCTGTGCACAGTAGGGTCTTTCTTATTTTTTTTAAACAATAGTATTTTGAGAATTAGAACATGTCAAAGACTTAGGACCCAAACTCACTGCCATTGAGGCAATCCTGACTCATAGTGACCATGAAGGACAGAGTAGAACTACTCCTGTGGGTTTTGAAGCTGAAAATTTCCAGGGGAGTAGCAAGCCTTGTCTTTCTCTCTCCAAACAGCTGGAGCGGGTGGGGGAGCGGTGTTTTAACTGCTGACCTTGTGGTCAGCAGCCTAATTCAAAATTAGTGGTTATGCATTGCGTCGCTAACCGCAAGGTCTCCTAGCCGGCAACTCTTTCTGGAAGCAGACAGCTTCATCTTTCTCCCTGGGATTCAAACCGCTGACCTTGTAGTTAGCCACTCAGGGCACAGTGGCTGCAACCCTGGACTCAAGCAGACCAAGCATCATGAGAGGTGGCGGCATAGAACCAGGTAGTGCTTCATACTGTTATACATCAGGTTGCTAGGAGTCAGAGCCGGCTGGACAGCCACTAACAATGAACGTAACAACACAAACAATGTTAAACGTTACTGTTATGCTTCTTTTGCCCACATCAGGAACGAAGGGCCAGGCTGAGGAGCCGCCTGAATCCTGGAGTCGCACACGTGGACACACGGCACAGCCTATGTCCACCTTCCGAGTACATACGTGGCTAATACACCTGGGGTGAGACCTCGACGTGATCAATCACAGCGGCAGTAATAGAAAAAATCTTCAATGTAGTTCTTCAACTTTTCAAAACCAGCAGTTCTTGGTACTCACTGCCGTGGAGTTGACGGCGACTCGTGTCACTGGGCCGAATCCAACCGCCCGTGTGGGTTTCCGGGAGCAGAAAGTCTCATTTTTCTGGACACCCCCCGCCCGGTAACGCGGGAGAAAGACTGGGCTGTCCACGTCCTCAAAGAGCAGCAGTCTCGGAAACCCACATGCGCAGCCCTACCTTGTCCTGCAGACTCGCGAGTCGCTGTCCACTCGATGGCTGCGCGTTTGCTTTCGGGTTTGGGAGACCTTGCGGTGTGCAGCCGGGCGCGTAAACACGACGCCTCCACGGCTACGCTGGTCCTTGTTCGGTGCCTCCCAGCGCGTTCCGACCCACGGTGCCCCGTCGGTGACAGAGTGGAACTGCTCCCTGGGGCTTTATTAGAGAGTATTTCGAAGGTGAGCGGGCTGGGCGGGTTTCTGCAGTTTCCAGACTCAAACCGACTGGGCCTTTTCTTCCGCAGCAACGCCTGGCGAGTGTGAACCGCCAGCATTTTTTTTTTTTTTTAGCCTAGAGCTCAAGTGGAAACCGTTTGCGCCACCTGGAAACCCCAAACCCCACTGTCACCAAGTCGATTCCAACTACAGGACAGAACTGCCCCTTTGGGTTTCTGAGACGGCCACTCTTTACGGGAGCAGACAGTCTCGTCTCAACCCCAGGAAGCGACTAGTGGGATTGAACCTCGGGCCTTGTCACCATTCAATCATTGAAAAGACCCTATTGAGTGAAAAACACAAAAAACCTCACTGCTCTTGAAGTGATTCTGACTCCTATAGGGCAGGGTAGACCTGCTCCTGTGGGTATCCGAGATTATAACTCTTTATGGGAGCAGAAAGCCTCGTCTTGCTCCCAAGGAGCGGCTGGTGGTCTCGAACTGCTGAGCTTGCAGTTAGCAGCTCCCTGTGCCCCGTCTATGCCACCAGGGTTCCTAAGTAGTAGCAACACCCAACCAAAGCCACAGCATCCGTGTGAGATTCCAACTCATAGTCAATGGAGCCGAGCTCTCTGGATGCAGACAGCCTCATCTTTCTCCCAAGGGGCAACTAGGGGCTTCAAACCACCAACCTCTCGGGAAGTAGCTCAGTGCTTAACCCACCACACCACCAGGGCTCCGTTGTCAATAGCAGAGCTGAGAGTTAAAACGGGTGCCCCCTGCTTCGGTCCTGAATGCTTTTTGACTTGAACACCTACCTGATGACCCACCTAGCTATCTGTTACCTCCCTGGTTCCCCATCTAGTTCCTGTGTGGGGATGTTGGGGGAGGGAGTGTGGAGACCAGACCCCATTTGCCAAGATAGGAAAGCCTTCCAGAGGCAGTTACTAGTGCAGCGTCCACATGGCCAGCAACCAGGTGAGCTGACCTTTGAGCTCTGACTTGGGGACTCGTGTGCTTGAAAGTCACCCCTTGGTGGGTCCCATTCCCTGCCGGTCCTTCCCCCCCCCCCCCAAGCCCTGAGCTCTTCCCCGGCTGCCTCTGGATTGTCCCAGCTGGCTGGTCTCCCCTGCTGGCTCTGAGCCCAGGCCTGGTCCAGCCCCCTGGCGCTGTGCCCAGCTTGGGACGTGCAGCTGGAGTGCTGCCACCCGTGCTCTGTGTTCCAGCGGAGAACAGGGGCGGGGCTGGGCCCCAAGGCCCCGAGACAGGGGCTTCGGAATGGGGGCTGGGGCCTGGCAGCCCCAGCCAGGGGAGCGAGAAACCCACCACTTTCCTGTTCTGGGGAACTCACCACCCATCAGAGAAGGTGGGGGAGACCCTGTCCCACATTCAGGACAACTCCTGCACCTCCATTCTGCACACCTTGGGTATTAATTAAGGTTTGGGAAAAAATGTAAGAGATTAGGGGCAGGAGGGCTGCTGAGGTTCTATCTGGCTGAGGACCTCTGCCCTGGCACCGCCCAGAGCTGGCCTGAGAGACCACAGGTAGTGTAGAGCAGGAACCTGGGGTGGGGGTGGGGATGTCTCTGAGACTCCAATCCTACTCATTACGGAGGACATGGCATGCCAGTGAGGTGCCCATCCTCCATACCCTGTCTTTTCTAGCATCTTCTCTGCCTCGGTCGACACCCCAGCAGGGACTCCCCAAGAATATCCCCAACCTGGGGTGAGATGCCAACAGTCAGAGACAAGGGCGGGAAGGAAGGGGCGTGGGGGCCTACTCACCATCTCCCTGACCGGCACCCTTTGGCTGAGGGGCCATGCCTGGGTGCAGAAGGGACCGGGTGGCGGCTGGGATCCGGGTGCGAGTTACGAGTGGGTGGTACGCAGTGGCGGTGGGATGACCCGACAGGAAAGGGCTGGCCTTGGGTGGGGAGGGGGTGCACCCCAGCTCAGCCAAGAGGGGCCCCACCCAGCCAGGAGGGGGTGCCGGGAGAGGCAGGGCTGTGGCTGGCCCCAAAGAGGGTGGGATGGAGTTCCCCTGTGGGCCTTGGGCCAGAGCCCAGAATAGAACGAGATGGGGAACCCTTGTGGGGGAGGGCAGTGAGAAACAGGGGTATAGCCTGATCCAATCAGGCCTGTGAAAGCAGGGAGGAGGGAAGGGGGTGAGGCTTGCTGGGCTACTCAGATTGGGCAGGGAAAACTGAGGGCCTGGGGGCACATCCTGGGGCCCCCTGGAAAGTCTGCCAGCAGTGAGCCCCATGGGAGTGGACCCAGGGCCCATGCTCCCCCTGTCTCTGTCGGGCTGCACCTGCCAGAGGTGGATATGGAAGTACCGCTTAACTTGACCGGGGCACTTAGATTGGGGGGGGGGGTTCCTATCACAGTTCGCCCTCAATCAGGCATCACCCACCTCCCTCCTGTGGGGCCTACCCCAAATAAGGCTTGGGTGGGGCTCTCCTATCCCTTTAATTTATGTTTCAGAAATAGGGTCTGGGGGAGGGAGAGACAAAGTGGCCAGACTTTGGTAAATGACTCAAGCCGGTCTCCCCATTATTAAACGGGCGTCCCAACTTTTCAAAGGGAGGCAAAAGGACTCCTGAAAGGGGGTTCCTCTCCAGGGGATGCCAAAGCTAAGGGGACTGTATCAGACAGGGTTGGGCCAAAGGGCTCTTCCCAGCAGTCCAAGGTAATCCCTCTCCGCCCTGGGAAGGCTCAGTTGGGGGTATCCCATATCTCCCAGAAGCCCAGGAGGCTGTGGAAAAGAACATCAAGATCTGGGGTTTCCAAGGCCAGAGGGGTCATTGGCCGGTGGCAGAGTGACTCCACTCTCCCAGAGACCTGGGGACAGTGCAAACTCAACCGGCTCCACTTCTGTGGGGACCCCGCGGTCTCTCCCGCAACCAGGCGGGGAAGCGCCCCAGGGCTGCAGGGAATAGGGGCTCTCTGTCCCAAGACGCACCTGGCGGGAGGGGCGGGGCAGCCAGAGACTTCGGGACCCCTCCGCCAGAGCACGTCCTCCAGGGTGGCGGACACCGGAGGGGATGAAACTGCTCCAGCCCAGGCCCCGATCGTCCTTGGCTTGCACCCGTGCACACCCCCACCCGGATCAGGGGGGTCCCTATCAGGAATCCCTCCCCCCCAATTTCCATCAACTCATGGTCTGGAACCCCGGTACCTTGCGCGCTGCAGCCCAAGAGCCATGGCTCCCTAGTCACCTCCGTTGAGCCCTTGGAGGCCCAGGGGGCCCCCCCTCCCCTGGCCCTGCGAGCCCCCTCCCCAGCTCCGCCCATTGCCGCGTAACTGGCTGAGCCGCAGTCAGCCTGCAGCGCTGGTTGGACAGCGGTTCCGTCACTCTCAGAAAGGAGACGGGACCAGAGGCAAAGGCTTGCCAGGCTGAGAGGGGTGTGTGAGTTGGGGGGTGGGGTAGCGTAACACACACACACACACACACACACACACACACACACACACACACACACACACACACAGCCACGCCCCCGCGCTGAGGACTTCCTCTGTAGTGTCGCCAGCCTCCCTCCACAGCATTTCCAAACGCTCTAGAAGGCTCGCTGGTCACTGTTCCTTACACCCGAGCCCCCATCCTCTCAGCGCCCCCTCCCATTTTTCTCCTCCACTCCCCCACCTCCAGTCTCCCCAGCCTGTCTCCTCGCCCAGCCTCCCCCTTTGCGGAGCTCTGCCTCTACCCTCTCTTGCGCATCCCTCACCCCCACCCCTCTTCCATCCCCCCAACTCCTAATCCCACCCTGTTTCTACAGTCCTGCACCTCCGTAGCCCACCCTTCCCCCTCAGTCCCCAGCCCCTCCCTCCAGCCCTCCCTCCGGTGCTCTGACGCCCAGGGGGCCCCAGCCTCACCTTCTTCTTCGCCTCCCTCCACCCTGACCCCTTTGTCTCTCTAACTGCCCGTTCAGGTTCCCGTTTGAAGACTGCCCGAGCGCACGTCAAGTAAATATGTGGCATGGAATCACGCCCTCATCCTACCAAACCCAAAACCAACCTAACTGCCCTCGGGTAGATGCTGACTCATAGTGACCCTGTAGGACAGGGTGGAACTGCCCCTGGAGGGTTTCCGAGACGGAAACTCTTTCTGGGAGTCGAAAGTCTCGTCGTTCTCCCTCCGAGTGACCTAGTGGTTTCGAACGGCTGACCTTGTGGATAGCAGCCCAAAGCAGAAAACCACGACGAGGTTCAGGGTCACCCAGTCCCTGGATAGGGCAAATAGTTAAAAATCCTCCGTGGGCGGTTGGAGTCCCGCCCAGGGGTGCCTCCAAAGAAAGGCCTACAGAGATGTACTGCGCCCAAAGCAGGCATTGACAATCAAGGGGTTCCCTGTGCGTTGGAGGGGGCTCTATGGCACCTTTAAAACAAACAAACAAACAAGATCATCAAGGAGAGATGGGAAGCATTACTGTGGGAGGAGGGACAGACGATTAGCCTGTGTGTGCACGCGGTTGGGGAGGGTGGCCTGGCTTGTATGCTAATCACCAGCGGTACCCGGAGACTATTGTTACTTGCGACTATTAATTAGTCCCAGACACTTAGCGACAACAGGACGCCACTCCATCCTGCGCCATCCTCACAACTGTTACGTTTGGGCTCATTGTTAGCAGGGAAAGGGGTTAAAAACCCAAACCCACCAACTCCCAGCCCCTCTCATGGAGTCTATAGGAGTCACCCCTACCCTATAGGTACCTATAGCTACCAAGGCCGTACATCTTTAAGGGACCTGAAAGCTTCATCTTTCAAAACTGCACTGGTGGGTTCCAATTCCCGCCCTAGATCTTGGCGACGGGCTAGAGGGGTCAGACCTAGCCAAGCCGGTTAAATTTGCTTCCCTGGTTATGGCGATTGGCTCAGGGAAGCCATGTGACCTGGAGCGAGTCCAATGAGAACCAACTCTGAGATTTGCTACGCCCCTCTGTAAGCGGATTCACTCGCGTCCGCTGCAGCTTCTGATGCCAGTCTGCACTTGGGTGCCTGGATCCGGCCATCTATCGACTCCTAACCGAATCATTGCCCTTACACATGCACCTGTGTGGGTCCTGTTGCTGATTTGCGGTTAAAGATGATTGTATTCACGAATTTATTGTTTCCCTTGAATTCGTTTGAGTTGATTTCAGCTTTGGGTACCCGCTCTTGATAAGCAGAGACGTTAGCACCAGAGCCTCAGGGTGGAAGCCTGTGGGGCACGAGATAAGGAGAGGCCTGAGTGAGAGGGGGCCCCAGAGGGAACCTTGGAAGCGAGAATGGCGCGACTTTGACTCCCTGGCTTCTGACGGCAGGAAAGACCAATCACCAAAAAAGGAGATCATGTTGGCAAAGTAAAGGGCCAGCAAGCAAGGAGGGAAGCCATCACGCAGATGGGCTTCTGCGAGAGACACAATAATGTTGTTGCTGTTAGGTGCCAACGAGTCCGTGCCAGCCCTCGGTGATTGTAGGCACAACAGAAAGGAACTGTGCCGGGTCCTGAGTCATCCCCCCAATTGTTCCTCTGCCTAGCCCGTGGTTGCAGCCACTGTGTCCATCCATCTCATCGGAGGACCTTCCTCGTTTTCACTGCCTCTCCACTTTACCGAGCTTGCTGTCCTTCTCCAGGGACCCGTCTCTCTTGGCAACATGTCCAAAGTCTGAAACAAGGGACTCAAACATACTGTGGCCGTTACATAATCTCCTGTCAACTTGAGGGAAGGGGTGGAGTCTAAGCCTGTCCATGAGGCCTCGGTGTGGGCATGGCCTTCTCCTGAGGATTCGGGGAACTCCTGTCTTCCTCCCTGGACACGGGACACCCACTCTCCCTGAGAGACATTCCTGTTGATCAGCCACATGGAGCTAGGCTGATGGACAGAGTCCTGGAGTTGGAGGAGCTTCATGGAGATTCACACCAGCACTGAGATGCTTACAATGCCTCTGGAGCCACAGATTTTTCATCCCCTGGCCTGTGATCTGCCTGCATTTGGTGTCCATTGCATGTGTTGCGTGAGTCTGAAGAGGCATTTTTAGATTGGTAGCAGACATATGGGCTAATTTCGGATTTATGGACTTGACCTGGCCTGGGCTGTTTTCTCAATATGCAATTGCTCTTTTATTGAAAGCTCTTTCTTATACACATATGAGTGTCTCTGGATTTGTTTCTATAGTCCACCCGGACTCGCACACAACCAAGGATCATGTAGATGGTGCAAGACTGGGCAATGCTTTGTTCTGTCTCCCAGAGTAGAAGTTGACTTCTTGGTAACTACCACCACCACCGCCACCACCACCACCACCACCATCACCACCATCACCACCACCACCACCTCCACCACCACCACCACCACCACCTCCACCACCACACCACCACCACCACCACCTCCACCACCACCACCACCACCTCCACCACCACCACCACCACCACCTCCACCATCACCACCACCACCACCACCTCCACCACCACCACCATCACCACCACCATCACCACCACCACCACCACCACCACCACCACCACCACCACCACCACCACCATCACCACCACCATCACCACCACCACCACCACCATCACCACCACCACCACCATCACCACCACCACCACCATCACCACCACCACCACCATCACCACCACCATCACCACCACCATCACCACCACCACCACCTCCACCACCACCACCTCCACCACCACCACCACCACCACCACCACCACCATCACCACCACCATCACCATCACCACCACCACCACCACCACCACCACCACCACCACCTCCACCACCACCACCACCACCACCACCTCCACCACCACCACCACCACCACCACCACCACCACCACCATCACCACCACCATCACCACCACCATCACCACCACCATCACCACCACCACCACCACCACCACCATCACCACCACCACCACCACCACCACCACCACCACCTCCACCACCACCACCACCACCTCTACCACCATCACCACCACCATCACCACCACCATCACCACCACCACCACCTCCACCACCACCACCTCCACCACCACCACCACCACCACCACCATCACCACCACCATCACCATCACCACCACCACCACCACCACCACCACCACCACCACCATCACCACCACCATCACCACCACCATCACCACCACCATCACCACCACCACCACCACCACCACCACCACCACCATCACCACCACCACCACCACCACCACCACCACCACCTCCACCACCACCACCACCACCTCTACCACCATCACCACCACCATCACCACCACCATCACCACCACCATCACCACCACCACCACCACCACCACCACCACCACCACCACCACCACCACCACCACCACCTCCACCACCAATGACTTGAGCAGTTGTCGAAGGGACTATCATTAATTTCTCCACATCTGGAGGGAAGAAGAGTGATGTCAACTGAAAGACGTATAGAAACAACTAGGCTCATTTTCGAACAGACCATGTAAACATCACTCTCCACCATTCTGAGACCAGAAGATCTAGACGGTGCCCGGCTTCCATGACTAACTCCTCTGAAATGGATCACTTTAGAAGGGCCTGGGTAGAGTGGGAGAGCAATGTGGAACTGAACTGGAAATCATAAAAGAGAGCAATCTTACTAGTCAGAGTTAGGTGAGACACCCTCTACCCCATGACCATGGCTTGCAGTCACCCTTCAGGTCTGGGACTGAACACACAGCCGTGTTAGAATAACCAACCATTTAGAATCAAAAGGGCAGCATGTACCCAGACAAAACCTTTACTGGAGCGTCAGGAAAGGAAATGGGAAGCTTGAAATAGGAAATAGCCTTAAAATAGGAAGCATGGGGAGAAGGCAGACGGAGTGATGGTATGGGGATGGAAAAGCAGTGGACGAGCTGCAACAGAATGAGGAGGAGTGGTTGAAGGAAAGATGGATATCTACTCTGCAAACTTCTTCCCATAGCACAATAAAAGCTGTTCCTTTTGTCAACAAACAATACAATAACAATGGCTAATGGCACTGAGCATCTTCCCGTGAGGGTAGTGACCATTTGTAGTTCATCTTTGCAGAAATGTCTGCGTCGTCTTTTATTCGACATTCATGCTTTGCTCAGCGAGTGCTCGTTTGCTTCTATGGGAGCCCTGGTGGCTTAGTGGTCACTCGTTGGGCTGCTAACCACCAGGTCAGCAGTTCTAAACCACCAAGCACGCGGGAGGGTTAGAGATGAGGCTTTCGGCCCACGGGATGAGTGACAGCTTAGCAAACCCGCAGGCGAGGTTCCACCCTGTCCTGTAGGGGCCGCTGTGGGTCAACATCGGCTGGAAGGCAACGAGTTCGCAGCTCTGACTTTCTTTCTGTCTGGTTTCTTCATCTGGTGATGTTCCCGGGGCCATTCAGGCTGTCCCCGTGCACGACAGAACTGAGCGCTCCCCGGCTCTGCACCACCCACTAGAATCAGTTTTCCTTGGCTCACTGTGATCCATCGGTTGGGTTTTGGAAGTCGATCACCAGCCCTTTCTTCGTAGCCCAACTCAGTCAGGCAGCTCCACTGACAACCCCCTCTTAGTCCTCACTGAGAGGCAGGTCGTGATTACTCCTGAGCTGCAGAGGCTCGAGTCCTCGTCTACCTGCACGGGAGGTGACCATTCTACCACCACCCCACTTCCCAACACTGCCCCCTACCCTCCTCGCAGGCTCTTGAGATCCTGGGAAGAAATGCTGCACCGTCAATCCAGAACGGTGCATGCACCCCGTGCCGGTCAGCCACCGTCTCTCTGGCTGGTGTCTCCTGAACCTTTGGCTCAGGCACTGTGTGTGTGGCACTCACTCCTTCCGGGCTCCGGGACTGAGGGGCTCCTCGCCCCTACATGGCTACCTCTCATCATCTGATCTTATTTCCACTGCTCCCCCCCCCCCACCACCTGGACTCTGACTCCTAATAAGGTGGGCTTAGAGAAGTCAGCTGCCACCTCTGGCTCCCAGCCAGGGGCAGAAAATCCCTCCAACCCCCAAGCCAAGGCCAACCTTTGAGTTCCGTGATGGAAATAAACAACGCGAGTCCCCAAGCTTTGTGCCCTGGCGGTGCGCCAGGCACTGAGGGCACTCGAAGCCCTTTACATTCCTGCTCCGGGACACTGATGGCCTAGTGAGTCACATGGTGGGCCGCTAGCCCCAGCCTTTCCACACCAAGCAGTCGCCCGTGGGGGAAAGAGGAGGTTTTCTACGCCTGGCATGACTGAGCGCCTTGGATGGCCAAAGGGGCAATTCTATTCTGTCCCACAAGGTTGCTCTGGGTTGGAGTCACTCGATGGCAGTGACAGAGGTTCCGGCTTGGATCAGTACGTCACTCTTTTGGACGGATGCCTCTAGTCTTCTGTAGGGCAGTGGTTAGGGGCCTGGGCTCTGGAGCCAGCCAGCCTGGGTACAAATCCTGGCTCCAGCACTTACCAGCTGGGTGACTCTGGGTGCTTATCTGAACCTTGCGGTCACTCAGAGGATCAATTCTGGGATTTGATTACCAGAGACATGGTGCCTTCCGGCGGTGGCATTGGATGAAAACATAAGAGCCCTCTAGGTGGCCCAGAAGGCTGGCACTTGACTGCTAACCTAAAGGTTGGAGGTTTGAACCCACTCCGCGGTGGCACAGAAGAAAGGCCTGGCAGTCTGCTTTGGTGAAAGTCATAGCTGAGAACCCCTCTCTGGAGCGAGCACAGTTTTGCTTTCTACCATGGGGGGGGGGAGGGAGGGCACCAAGGTGGCAGCTGTTAGGAGCCATCGAGTTGGCCACCATCCACAGCGACCTTATGCACAACAGAACAAAACACTGCCCGGCCCTGCGCCACCCTCACCACCGTTCCCATGCCTGAGCCCATTGTTGCAGCCGTGGTGTCCCTCCAACTCCCCGGGAGCCTCCCTCTTTTTCCCTTTCCCTCTATTTTGCCAAGCATGATGTCCTTCTCCAGGGACGGGTCTCTCATGACACCATGGCCAAAGGAGGTGAGATCAAGTCTCCCCAAGGGGCCCCCATTAGCCAGAATCAACTCCAGAGAAGCAGGTTGGTCCTGTTTGTTTGTTTATGTAGCAGCAGGTTAGACGGGGGTATCAAACTCAATGAAAACATTGGCTATTTGGTGAAACAGACAAGATTCACGCGGGCCACATCACATTGACAGATTTTGTTCAATTTATATTTTGAAGTGAGGCTTCAGGAATATGGATAGGGTAATGAAAACACTATATAATTGCTTTTATTTAAAGATTTATTTTATTTAATGTATTTACAAAACTAAAATGTTTCTTTTTTAGTCGAAACTTGTCAGCACTTTCCTCTTACCAGTTTTCCAATATCTGGATTCAAAAACTGAGAATAATCTTCATTAAGGCAGATAGATATTTATCAGTTAATCTTGATCTGTATGCCGTTTTATTTAATTTCATGGATGAAAATAGTTGCTCACACAAGTATGTACACCCAAAATAGCATAAAATTTGTGCAGCAAACTTTTTAATTTCCGGGTATTTCTCACCTAAATAAGAATATACTTTGGGAATTCCTACTTCTCGATATTTGTCTTTTAAAATGGAATCATTCTGGAAATCAGTTAATTCAAAATCTTGAATAAAATACTTAAAGAAATAAACTAGCATTTTTGACAAAAGTGCTTAAATGCAGAGATAGAATATATAAAATCTATAACCTAACAAAGGCAGCATAACAAATCCCACTCACCTATCAATATACACTTTAAGATGCATATAATTTAACGCTAACTTTAGCAAAGTCCAACTATGACACATTTTTGCTTACCTCTTATATTGTGACCGGAAAATATAACAAAGTAATTAATAAAAAAAAACACAAAATGTTGGACAGCTGACAAACGTGATGCACAATCGTAATGGCTTCCCTCTAAAAATGGTAACTCGCGCTGCCGCTGGGTATGATTCATAACAGCGCAACCCAGAGGGCTCTTTGTAACCTTGTCACTATTGGGATCTGTTTACATGACGTGACACTGAGAGTGGCAGACACATCGCTTCCAAAGGTCGCCGGAACGGAGTCAGCCCATTTATACACGTCCACAGGCCCCCAGGAAAGGCACCGGGCCACGTGTGGACTCGTCTTCAGCAGTTAAAGGGTTAATGAGGGAATTGTGTGCATGGCATTGCCTGCATCTCCCCTAAGCGCTATTTTCTTCATAACAATTCTTTCTATTTTCATTTTATTTCAGAGCATCGTGGGCCACAAAAAATTAACTCGGGGCCGCATGCGGCCTAGGGGCCGCTAGTTTGACATCCCTGGGTTAGACAGTGACTTCCAAATCTCCAACCAGCCAACCAACCAACCAACCAACCAACCAACCAACCAACCAACCAACCAACCAACCAACGCCTATTGAGTTCCTTTGGACTCACGGTGACCCTCTAGGACAGAATAGAGCTGCCCCCTCGTGTTTCCAAGGCTGTCCATCTTCCCGGGATCAGAGAGTGTCATCTTTGTCCCTGGAGCGGCTGATGAGTTTGAACCACTAAACTTGTGGGGAGCAGCAGCCTGCTGCTTAACCTCCTGCACCACTAGGGCTCGACAGGTGGACGCCCAGGCTCATATCTTGTATCGGAGCTTACATTCTGAGCAGCAGGGTTACAGAAGGCACCCGGTGACGGCCCACAAGCCATTTGCATTGAGTCCCATCGAATTCCTTCTGATCACTAACCAGGGGTGTGGACAGTCTTGCCCACAGGCAGAGGACATTAGAAAGTAGACTACCTCAGCCAACAATGAGAGTAGAGATACCAGGAGGATTAGGGGAGGGTGGGGGGGCAGAAAGGGGGAATCGATCACAAGGATCAACCTATATTCTCCTCCCAGGGGCACAACCAATGGAAAAGTGGGTGAGGGGTGATGGAGGACGATGTTAGAAATGAAAATAATAATCTATACCTTATCAAGGGTTTCTGAGTGAGGTCGGTTGGGGGAGGGAGGGGGAAGTGATGGGGAGCTGATATCAAGGGCTCAAGGGGGAAGAGACTGCTTTGGAAATGATGATGGCGGCATATGTACAAAGGTGCTTGACACATTGGAGGAATGTATGGATTATGATAAGAGATGTAAGAGCCCCCAATGAAAGTACTGAAAAGTAAGTAGACTACCTCACCCCTTACTCACCAGCCCAGGGAGGAGCTGTCTCCTTGAGGGGCTGTCCTGGGTGTGTACTTGATGGAGATCTCTCTGCCGGGGTGGCACAAGTACCAAAGGTCTCCTGACTCTGTCTTTTGAAGACTCTGGACCACTTGATGTGTCCCAATCACGGTCCCAATCATGGTAGATTTATAATCATTTGTCAATTTGAGGATTCAGAGTGTAGGGGTGGAGTCTAGCTTGTCAATCAGATCATAGCCAATGAAGGCCTCTGTGTGCATGGCCTTCTCCTGAGAATTCTGGGAAATCCGGTACTTCCTCCTTGGAAATCCCTCCTCTCTCTCTCTCTCTGCTACACTGTGGGAGACATGGCGGCTGATAAGACACATGGACCCACCCTGATGCAGCCCTGGGTGCTGAGAAGCCATGCAGAGATCCCTGCCAGCAATGAGATGTTTCCAATGCCACTGGATCCAAAGACTTTCTACCCAATGCCCTGTGATCTTTCTGGATTCAGTGTCATTTCATGTGTTTCATGAATCTGAAGAGGACTTTATAGATTAGTATCAGACATATGGGCTAATATCAGACTTATGGACTTGATCTGGGCTGGGCTGGGATGTGTCGCCAATATTCAATTGCTCTTGTATATAAAGCTCTTTTTTTATACACATATATGTGTCCACGGATTTGTTTCTCTAATCAACCCAGACTAGCACATGGTACTATTTCTGCGTCTGTCGTTCTACCGGTCACTGGGATGCATGGATCCACCACGGATCCGGTGTCCATTTCCTCTGCCCAACCATGTCCTTTTTAAGACTCCAAATCCCCGCAGGCCCGTGGACGCCATGATGACTTCCTGCGAATGGCCGTCCTCATATGGATGATGGGGCTGTCTGTGTCTTATCTTGGTCCCGTTGAAAACGTCAACCATGTGCTCTTTAAGTTACAGTTGAGAATTGGAGTGTCTTGGCCCGAAAACCCCTATGCATGTCACACACGCAGGGGCTGAGTCCCAGGCTGTCAGCACACGCTTCTGATCCAACACAGATCAGAGCAGCGCTTGCCCTTGTTTGGAGCGGAGTAGATGGCCAACTCTTTCTTCCCAGTCTCTCTTAGTCTGGAAGCTCCCGAATGCCTGGGTCATATCAAGATGAGCTTGCTGGAGACGAAGGCAGAAGGACCCAGGTCGGCACACGGGCTGATGACGGTGACAGCTGGGTGCCCAGGAGTCTGAAAATTAGCCAGCCCTCCTGGTTAACTTGGGAGAAAGGTGACATTCCTGGCTGTGGCCACATGGCCTATAAAGGTCTCGCCCAAGTTGTGTTTTCTGCTTGTAGATGCTGGTGTGTGACGGGGATGTTGCCACTGCCCCATAGCCAGACCTTTCCTTCTGCACCACAGCTGGGTGGCTTCGAACTCTCAGCCTTCAGGTTAGCAGTCAAGGGCCAACCATTGGCCACACCCAATGATGGATGTTGAGGTTCAAATCCGCTGTTTGCCACTGGGCGGCCCCTGGAGGAGAACTTCCGCTCAACCCATAGAGGCCCCGCCCACAGCCCCGCCCCTATGCCAGCCCCTTCCGATGCCACGCCCCCTGGAGGAGCTCATGGGGCGGGCTTCAGTTGCTGGCGCCATCCTGGGGGGTGTGAACCCGCAGCTCTGGAGTCCACCCTGTCCCACAGTGACCCTAGGACTTCCATGGGGAAGCTCCCATGGGACTGCCAAGACTGTGAATCCCAGGTAGCCGAATGTCATATGGGGGCTCCCAGCTACGGGCCCCAAACTTTGATGCCCTGCTTAGTCCTGACAAAGTGGGCTTTCCAGGTCTAAAGGAGACCCGGTTCCCGTGGCTGCTAACTCAGACAGGCTGTTCGCAACCACTAGCCTCTCTTTGGGGGAGCGACGAGGCAGTTGGCTTCCGTGAAGATTTGCAGTCTCTCTGAGAAACCCTACGGGAGCAATTGTATCCTGTCCTATAGGGTCGCTGTAGGAGCCCTGGTGGCATCGTGGTTACATGTTTGAAACTACTAGCCACTCCGTGGAAGAAAGAGGAGGCCTCTGCTCCCATACATCTTTCCACTCAGAAAACCAGAGGGACAGTGCACAGGGATAGTCTATCCTGATTCATAGCCATCTGTGGTAGTTACACACTCTAGTGTCAATTTGGGACTTGAGAGGATTAAGGGTGAAGGGGTGGAGTCTAGTCTGTCAAACGGGTCATAACCAATGAGGCCTCTGTGTGTGCACGGCCTTCTAAGAATTCTGGGAACTCCTATAGTTCCTTCTTGGAGCCGGAAGACACTACCGCGCTCTCTCTGCTCACTTCCTGCCAGACATCCCGGAGGAGAAGCCGCATGGACCTACCTTGATGCAGCCCTGGGAGCTGGAGAAGCCAAGTGGAGACCCCTGCCAGCGCTGAGATGCTTATAAGCCACTGGATCCAAAGACTTTCTACCCACTGGCCTGTGGTCACCCTGCACTCTGCATCATTGCATGTGTTTCATGAGTCTGAAGAAGGCTTTATAGATTGGTATTGGACACAGGGGCTAATAGACTTATGGGCTCGGACTAGACTGGCTGGGATGTTTGCTCAATATTCAACTGCTCTATATAAACCTCTTTCTTATTTTCATGTGAGTTTCTATGGATTGGTTTCTCTAATCTACCTGGACTAACACATGACCCTATTAAAAAAATCTCACTGCCAGTGAGTCAATTTGAACCCCTAGCAATCCTACAGGGCAGAGTAGAACTGCCCCTGTGATGTTCTGAGAGTGAGGCCAAGGCAAGTATGAATGAATCTTCACAATTCTGAGGACTAGAACATCTCCCAATTTTAAAGGTAAACAGTAAGAATTTTGCCTCATTTTCTGATCCTCCAAATTTCCAGGGAATACAACTACATGTGAACCACGATCACATTTTGGGCAGAAGGTCGGTGTGTGGGATGTTCAGCCTGTCAGAGACTCCTGCCTTCTGCCCCCTTGATAGTTTATAAGAGTGTGAAGGGATCCTAAAGACCAAAACGTTCGTGAGCTACTGACCTACTTAAGGTAGGAGCCCTGGTGGCGTAGTGGATAATGCATTGGGCTGCCGACCGCGAGGCTTGGAGTTTGAGACCAACAGCTGCTCTGCAGGTAAAAGATGAGGCTTTCCACTCTCTTCAAGATTTACAGCCTTGATATAAAAGTACTTCTTGATATGAAAGTCTTCCATCTATTCATATGAAAGATAGGAGCACCAGATCTTTCCTTCTGCACCCCAGTGGGCGGGTTTGAACTGTCAAACTTCAGGTTAGCAGTAAGAGCCATCCGTTGGCCATGCCCAGGGCCAGGGGGGAGTTTGGTGAAGCCTTCAAGTAAGCAGATGCGCCCTCTGGTGGACAAGATTAGGATGTGCCCATAAAATCTCCCCAAACCCCCAAACTAGCGAACATTAAGCTTTGCAATCACGATCTTACAAAGATAAATATTAAATATTACCATTGTCATCAGTAAAAACAGAAGAAATGTGGTTTACACACGAATTGACAAGACATTCATGACTTCCAGGAGGCCAGGAACAGGGGTGGGAACAGGAAGAGAGAAGGGCGGGGGCGGGGGGGGGGGAGGGACAACCCCCTCCCTCCCACGTGTGGAAGATTTAACAGGATATTGTTGGTGATTTTATTTCTTGAGATGGACTGTGTATAGTGTTGCTTTAAAAACAATAACAACAACACAAATCCCTCCAGATTCCTCATCTCTTGTCCCTAAATAGAGGTTTGAGTGGCTTAAATAAATAAATAAATAAAAGGCGGGGAAGTAAAATTCAAATGTATTTGGAGTCTTCTGTGACAATCAAGTGCATGTCAAACAAACAAACAAGTAAAAAAAAACACCCCAAACAAAACAAAAATTCATCAGAAAACAAACAAAAACATACTGCCATCCAGTTAATTCTGACTCATGGGGACCCTCCAGAGCAGGGCAGAACTGCCTCTGTGAATTACCAGACTGTGACTCTTTATGGGAGTAGAAAGCCCCGTCTTTCTCTCTGAGAGAGACTACTGGTTTTGAATCGCCGACCTTGTGACTAGAAGCCCAATGTGTAACCACTATGCAACTGGGGGTCCTTGAATATACCCATCATGGCAGCTATTCTCAGTGTGCTTGTTCATCCATACATCCGTTTATTACAAATAAAACATGGTTAAACATGTCTCTGTGAGCAGTGGGTGGCTGTGGACTTGTTCCCCCAGTAACTAGTTGTCTTAATTTCACGAGGACATGGTGGTAGTTATATAATCTGTTGTCAATTTGAGAGGATTAAGAGGGAAGGGGTGGAGTTGAGCCTGTCAATCAGGATGCCACTTGATGACGTCATTTGGAGGCGTGAAGGAGATGAATAGCTCACTGGAGGTGGGACACCTGCTCACTCCCTGGGAGACATTCCTGTTGACAAGACACATGGAGCTACCCTAGTGCCCTGAGTTGGAGGAGCCACGTGGAGACCCCCGGCCAGCACTTAGATGCTTACAAATGCCACTGGGTCCACAAGACTTCCCACCCACTGGCTTGTGATCTTCCTGCACTAAGTGTCATGGCATATGTTTCGTGAGTCTGTAGAGGAATCTACAGACTGGTATCTGACATATGGACTAAGATCGGACTTATGGACTTGATCGGGACTGGGCTGGGATGCTTTCTTAATGTACAATTACTCTTGTATCTAAAGCTCTTTCTTACACACATAGGAGTGTTTATGAATTGGTTTCTCTTGTCAACCCAGACTAACACAGATACCTTTAAAAACCAAAAACCAAAATGGTCCAATCAAAATTGAGGCTCCAGAGAGGACCACCTGGACCCAATCTGAGGCAGAAAGATCAGCTTAGAACAGTGGTTCTCAACCTGGGGGGTCATGATCCCTTTGGTGTCCAATGACCCTTTCACAGGGGTCACCTGACTCCTAACAGTAGCAAAATGACAGTGATAAAGTAGCCACAAAAATAATTATTATTATTTTAAAAGTTTTATTATTTTTTTAACCACAAAAATAATTTGATTGCTGGGGGTGTCACCACAACATGAGGAACTGTATTCAAGGGTCGCGGCATGAGGAAGGTTGAGAACCACTGGCTTAAAAGGTCACCAAACCAAACTGACGGCTATCGAGTCCATGCTGACCCCTAGCAGCCCTCTAGGACAGGTAGAACTGCCCCTATGGCTCTCCGAGATTGTAATGCTTTCCAGGGATGGAAAACCTCCTCTTTCTCTCAAGGGGCAGCTGATGGTTTTGAACTGCTGGCCCTGTAGATCGCAGCTCAACTCGTAACCACTCCGCCACCAGGGCTCCTGCTTAGAAAGTTACAGCCGTTGTTTTCTGGGACCCCAAAGGCATCACTTGAAAGATGGCTTTCAAAAGTAACAAACAAACAAAGGTAGCTTTCAAAAGTTAAAAAAACAAACAAAAGAAGAGAGATGTCTTTCGAAGGACACAGGGTGATCACAGGGGCTTATTAGGAAGGACGTTTTAAGAAAATCAAACATTGTATTGATGAGAAAAAGGCCAGGAGAAGTTGTTTAGAGGAATTCTTCCATCCCCCGAGCCCCCAGCCCCAGCCCATCACGACAATACATCTCCTTCCTCGAGGCCACCTAACCCCTGACCTTGCTCCTAAAGACTTTGCTCCCCAGAAGTGTGGAAAAGTCGGGCCAGGGCCTGGTGGGCTCAGGGGGCACGGCTGGGGGCCAGTCTAGGTTTGTGGGGACACTGAGGGGCAATAATTTGGCAATGAGGGCACACAGCTCAGGGTTTAAGTCCTGCCCTTCCCTTCCGTCTAGACGGAACCCTGCTCCATCCCATTCCTGGAACACTCATTCCAAGAGCCGCTCTTGCTCTTCCCGGAGTGGCCTGCGGTGATCTGCCAAAATAGTTCCTGCCAATCACTAGACCCAGAAAACCCACCAAATTCATGCAAATCAAGAGGGTCGAAACTTCGGGGCCACTTTAAGGAAGCCCGTGAACCTGCCCAGGCCATCAAGGGTCAGCATATCTGGAAAGCCACCAGGTCTTTGAAAGAGGTCACTTTGCAGACGCAGTGTGTGGCCTCTGACTTGACAGTAGTGACATGGGACAGGGGTCCCAGGCCAGAGAGCGGGGCTGGACCCAGGGTCGGTGGCCCTAAGAGAGTGCTGACGTTTTGCTGCGCATGCTTAAAAATGCAGAGTCAGGGCTGAACTGAAGGGTTTCGAGGTGGGTTCTCTGGTCACTGAGCACATCCAGGGGAACAAAGTCCCCAAGGTGCGCCGAGAGGGACTTACAGAGCTCATGGTGGGGTCCACCCATCCCTGAGCTCCCCCTGCCACCCTGACGGGATCCTCACCGAAAAGGAACAAACCGTTCCCAAACCAGAAGAGGAAGCCGTGCAGGAGAAAAAGATGCCACAGAAGAAAACACGGAAGAAGCAACAATTTATGTCTCGCTAGTAAATTAAGCTTAAAAAAAAAAAAAAGGAATCACTGTCAAGGTTGAAGGTCTGAAAAGAAGGCCTCGGGCGCCCCCAGTGGCGTCCTGGGTAAATGCAATCTACACGGTGCCCCCACCTGCTAGAGGCGTGGAGTAGGTTTGCAGGTCACAGTGAACGAGGGGCCAAGTTGGCCCTAACTGCAAAGAAAAGCCAAAGTCCTGGACCTGCTTGTGCTGCAAGAGTGAACCAGAAGCCTCCTTTATAGAGTCCCCTGCTGCTGTTTCCTGAAGTCATCCACAGACGATTTCAAGGACATGATTATCCAAAATGCCCCACGGCCACAGAGTCCATTAGAACCTGTATCCACCTGTCTAAGCGGAAGAGAATTGCCCTTAGGCTGTACTCATTACAGAAGCTACAGCCTTATCTTTCTGCTGTGTGTGAGGCAGAGGAGCAAAAGAAATTCCATTTTTATCAGCTGCTAAGTCACTTGCCCGTTCCTCCCTCCCATCTCAGATAGTTGACTGCTGGTTGACCTGCCTCTTCTCCCTCCCCTTCTGGGAAAGTCTCTGCTGGTGATTAATTTTAGAATGTACTCCCATGTCCCCAGGTTCTAGACACTACAAGTAGTTTCAATTATTCTTCGATATATCGTTTGTTCTGATTCGATATTGTTCCCTTAGACGCTGTCATCTGAATGGTACAGTTAATTTTGTTATGGTAACCAGGATGTTATAATCAATGCTGGTATCATTTCTTTTATGATAAGACATGTGCCTTGTAACGCATGCTTACTCTTCTCGAAGTTACAACGAATCCATTAATGTTGCGTTCTGCTTCTGTCCATGCTTGCTTGAACCCTAGACAGGTGATAAATGAGCTTTTCCGCCTTTAAGTTGGACTGAGAGGTGGACTCGGGGCTGCAATCAAAGAATGGCTTTTAGATTCTAGCAGTCTGGCTATAAATGAATAAATGCTCTTCTAAATGATCAAGACATTACAGTGGCTGTCACTTATTTGAACCTGCACCATTTGGTGGCTGGTGGCTTCCAACCACTGACCTTCTTGTTTGCAGGCAAGTGAGTTCACCACGGTGCCATCCAACCCCTGCCCCTGGGCCCCTACATGCTCACAGGGACTGTAAAGAACAGAGAACTGCCTGTAATGGGCCTCGTTTTCATCCCTGAAGTGGCTAGTAGATTCAAATGGACAACCTTTCAGGCAGAGTAGAACTGCGCCCCCAGAGGGTTTCCAAGCTCAAATCTGCATGGAAGCAGAGTGCCTCGTCTGTCTCTCCCAGGGCAGCTGATGGGTTAGAACCTCTGACCTTCAGGCTAATAGCCCAATGATTCATACCAGGCCCGGAGTGAAACAATCCCCAAAGGCGCTCCCTCCGAGTGTGGGTTGTCTGGGGACAAGTCAGCGGCTCCGCTGGACCAAGAATTTCCATGAGGGCAGGGCAGAGGCCGCCTCTTCCCCAAAACAGAGGATGTTCAGGGCCTATGAGAAATAAGAGTCCTTGTACCAGCTCCATCTTCACAACTCAGAGCCTTCCATGCAAGGAGACCAGGCAGGATGGCCCAGGTAGGACACTGACATAGTTTGTACTGGACCTGGACCCTTTAGCTCCCACTCAGAGGTAACCATTGTGACTGACCAGGGCCTCTGGAAAGGTCTGGGAGACCCTGAGGCAGGTGGCTCAGGACTAGCCCAGACTCTAAAAGGCTGAATTCTCTCCTGGGAGCCTCAGAGAATGATTCTTCTACCCTCTGAACACCCCCTTCCAGGAAATAGGGGCCAATGGGGTGGAGTTTCAGGAAGTGCAGGCAGGTGTGTAGACATCACGGAGGGGGAAGGGCTGGGACTCCTGAGGCCAATAGGGTCACCCTGTGCTGGGGCACTGCATGTTGTGGGGGACGGTGGGTGCTGTTGGACTGACTCGGAGTGACCCCAAGTGCAACAGGGACAGGAAGCAGCCCAGCCCGGCACCAATGGCCCCTTGGTTCTTAACTTGGAGCTCACTGAGGACGCAGTCATGATGTCAATTCGTCCTGTGAAAGGTCTTCCTCCTGGTCGCTGCCCCTGCACTTTACTAAGCATGATGTCCTTCTCCAGAAGCCAGACCGTCTCTCCCAAGATCATGTCCAAAGGAGGGGAGACAGTGGTCTTGCCATCCGTGCCTTGAAGGAGCATTCTGGCTTTACGTTTTCCAAGACGCACCTCTTTGTTCTTTTGGCAGTCCTTGGAACTTACCATATCCTTTATCAGCACCGTAATCCAAACGCCCCGATCTTTTCCAATTTTCTTCATTCATTGTTTCCTGTGGATCCGAGGCTAGGGAAGCTACCAGGTCTTGAATCAGCACCACAGGGGGGCTCACCAGGACCGCCTAGGGCAGCAGTTCTCAACCTTCCTCACGCCGAGACATTTTCATACAGTTCTTCATGTGGTGGTGACCCCCAACCATGACATTATTTTCACTGCTACTTCGTCATTGTCAGGTTGCAACTGTGATGAATCATGTAAATATCCGATAGGCGGGATGTGTTTGCATGGTTACAAATGGAACATCACAAAAGCAGAGTGATTTACCACAAAACAATACGTCATTCTAGATTGTGAAATATTCATTTCTAATGACAAATCAATGAAATTTTGTCTTGAAGCATGGTGTAGCATGGGTAACAGTCTTAATATCACAACAGTAAACCACATTGCTACATTTTGCGACAGTTTGCATACAAAGCCAACTTCAGGGGGGGAGGTTGAGATAGCTTCTTTCTCACCAGATCAGAAATTCTCGGGGAACTCTTTGCAAGAGCACAACGAAGATCATCTTCCACACCAAGTCGACTTCTGTATTTAGACTTGATAAACAACAAGCTGGAAAACCCTGTTTCACAAAGATATGTTGTTGGAAATGGAAGAAAGAGGCGCAACACAGTCGCAGACAGAACAGGATATGTCTACAAACACTTGATCCAGGATTTTGTAACTGGAATTGTAGAGAAATCTGTTCTTGCTGCATCGCTGCTAATAAGTTCAATGAACTCCGCTTGTGCTGTCTCAGGAACATCTTCAATTTGTACTGTGAACGGGCTTCTGGCAGGTGCAAATGCGGTGTCAGGTAGATTTGGAAAGCAAGGAAAAATTTCATCTGTAAGCATGTGCAAGCGTTCTTTCACAGAAATTTTCATCATAATCCTTTTGCCTGGTTCAATGCCATGTTCCTCAAATAAAGCAGATAAGGTAGGCGACATGTCAATTTTATTTGCATCCAATTTTTTTGGTAAAGCTGAAGTTTCCTTTGGAATGATTGAATCTTTTCAGAAAAATTGCGGCAGGTTGCATTTGGTCCTTGCAGTGATGAATTTAACTCACTCAAGATAGCAAAGATGGCAACCAAGTAAGCTATTTTCTGCAGTTCATTTTTATTGCTGAAAAGTGCTTTGAACTGCGGTCTTGCTTTCTTGTTAAAAAATGTTTTGAGTTCATCATGAAGCTCAAACACAAGTTTTAAAACTTTTCCTCTTAAATAGAGAAAAGAATTAGGAGGCAAAGGGCATTTATAGGGGCCTAAATAAAGGCATGTACATATGTAAATATGTTTATATATGAGGATGGGAAATAGATCTATGTGCATATATTTATAGGTTTATTATTAAGGTAGCAGATGGACATTGGACCTCCACTCAAGTACTCCCTCAATGCAAGAACACTTTGTTTTATGAAACTGCCATTCCATGATGCTCACCTTCCCGATACGATTGCTGAAGAAAACTGATGGTGCCCGGGTATCAAAACATATAACATCTGGGGTCTTAAAGGCTTGAAGATAAACAAGCAGCCATCTACCTCAGAAGCAACAAATCCCACATGGAAGAAGCACATCAGCCTTTGGGATCACGAGGTGTCGAAGGGATCAGGTATTAGTCATCAAAGAACAAAAAAATCAAATCATTGTGAATGAGGGGGGATGCAGATTGGGGACCCAAGACCCACCTGTAGGCAATGGACATCCCCTTACAGAAGGGTTTCATGGAGGAGACGAGCCAGTCAGGGTGCAATGCAGCAATGATGAAACATACAATTTTCCTCTAGTTCCTAAATGCTTCCTCCCCACCCACTATCATGATCCCAATTCTACTTTACAAAATCTGGCTAGACCAGAGGATGTACACTGGTACAGATAGGAACTGGAAAGACAGGGAATCCAGGACAGATGATCCTTTAAGGACCAGTGGGGAGAGTGGTGATACCGGGAGGGTGGAGTGAATGGGGTGGAAAGGGGGTAGATTACAAGGATCTTTTCTACATATAACCTCCTCCCTGGGGGATGGACAATAGAAAAGTTGGTGAAGGGAGACATCAGACAGTGTAGAATATGAAAAAATAATAATAATTTAAAAATTATCAAGGGTTCATGAGGGAGGGGGGGTTGGGGGAGCAGGGAGGAAGGGGAAAAATGAGGACCTGATAGCAAGGGCTCAAATAGAAAGCAAATGATTTGAGAATGATGATGGCAACAAATGTACAAATGTGCTTGACACAATGGATGAATGTATGGATTGTGATAAGAGTTGTATGAGCCCCAATAAAATGATTAAATACAAAAACAAAAAACAAACAAACAAAAATACTTTTCCTTTTAACAAACATCTCACTACAGTGTGAAATAGCAGAGCATTATTCAGCGCATTCAACTCAGTTGCACAGTTGTGAATACAGTCGACTGTTTAAAGTGCTCGCCTTTACAAAACTGACAGATCTTAGGATGCTTTCCATTACTTCTTGCAACTCTTGTGGCAGTGTCGTCATTGCTAATAAATCATACAGGGAGTTCCGATGACTTTTGGTGACTCATTCAGTACCAAACATTGAAATCCAGATTGACATTCTAACACTGCTGGAGCACCATCTGTGCAAACACCACAAAGCTTTGCCCAGGAGGTCTTATGTCTTTCAGAAATGAACCAACTGTGTCAAATACATCACATGCAGTAGTTGTCGTTTCAAGAGGTTTGCAAAAAAGAAACTCATCTTAAAGTTGCCATCGCTAATATACCTCCCCTAAACCAGTCACTGAGAACAGTTTGCAATGTCTGTCGATTCCTCAAGTTGGATGCTAACGATTGGCAGTGGGGCAGATTGGATTTCCTGGACGACCGGATCAGGAATACCAGCAGACATGCCATCTGTTCTTCTGCAGACAGTGTCTTTATGTAAGGAAATTGCACTCCATTTCGTAACAAATTCATCTTGGATCCTAACTCCAACAGTGCCTCTGGTGGCTGACAACAGTAAATCCGCTGAAATGGTGTGAGGTCTCATAGCTCTGGCGATTCTGAGTGCAACCAAATATGAAGTTCAACGGCTGCTACGTTTTGTTTCTGGAACTTGCCAGCAGTGTCCAGTCTGGCTTTCTTGAGTCCATCGGCTTTGTTTCAAAAAGTGCTGGTCTCCTTGCTGACAACGCTCAGATGCTTGCTATCCAAATGGCGCTTTAGTTTGTTCATCTTCACGGATTCAGCTTATAGAACTTAACACTAAATACCACATGTTGCTGTAATTATTGAGGTAAAGCCACCCTATAAAAATCCTCACTATATTTAATCTTCTTAAAGTTTACGTTTACATGGAGTGGTTTGCTAATGAAAATAATATATAACAGTGGTTATCAGCCTCTGGGTAACAATCCCTTTGGGGGTCAAATGACCCTTTAACAAAGGTCGCCTGATACATAACAGTAGGAAAACTACAGTTATGAAGTAAAATGGAATTCTTAGCCCCTTTAAGTGCAGAACCTGGCTCCAGAAGGAGACTGGAACACCTCAGGGGCGGCAGCAGCAGCAGAGAAGGCTCTCAGGATGCACACCTTCCCTGGAGAGGCCGCGCAGCAGCCAAGCTGCCCAGGTGGAGCCTGCCTGTGCCCAATGGGCCCCTGGCCAAGCGGACAGGCGCCACTGGGGCTCCATGGGCACCGGGTCTCAGGCCCAGGTGGTGGTGCGGCCCCAGAGCACAGCTTTCAGCGTCAGCTCCTGCCTGGGCAACAGCCCCTCCCGGATGACCCCCAAGCCCCAGCGACCAGCCAGAGGGAAGGAGCCGCCCTGGACACGTCCACATCGCCAGCGGGAGGACCCTCCACGGGCAGCACAGTGCGCACACCGCCATCCCTCCCTACCTCTGCTCAACACTCAGCCTCCAAGCCTGCCCAGGAGACCTGCCAGCCCTGCCCACAAGCCACGGGTGGCTCCCCTCTTCTCTCCTGAAGCCGAGCAGCGACTGCTCAAAGCCATGGGCTGGCAAGAACCTGCCCAAGAGGATCACAACTACCTTCCCCTCACAAGCCAGGAGATCGCAGAATTCCACCGGAGCTATCCGCACCTCCGCAAACAGGGCGCGCGCAAAGCGCCTCTCCGCACGCTGCTCTCCTCGTCCTGGGCAGGCGCGCCCCGGCCAGCAGTTCACCACTTGGACCAGGGCACCCACAGCAGCAGCAGGGACACCTCAGATGATGAAGACTGGATGTAGCCACCCACACAGCCCACCGCCCCTCCCCATGCCCCTACCCCACCCCCACCCCCTCCTTCCCATGCATTCCCCAGGCCATCCCCTCTGCCTGCTGGCTCTATGGGGAGCTCAGGGAAGCATCTTGCCAATAAAAACTGCTCCCTCCCCTTCTCTCTCACTCTCCTTGTCTCTCTCTCTCTCTCATGCACACGCACATGCAGAACCAAATATGGATCACGTGGAACCATTAATAAAGGACAGCGAACCATTTGGTATTCGGACAGGAAATGCATCTCCAAAGACACACTGGGCGCAGAAGGAAAAGCTCAGGGAAAGGAAACCAACAGCAGAAAATAGGGGCAGCACATCCAGCCTGATGGTCAAAACCAGAAAGCCCAGAGACATCACCGTGGACGTCCTTCTTCCGACATGGGCTTGTTGGTTCCCTGGGCAGTCATCCCCTGCATTTTATTTCAGTGTTCCTCTCTCCATAGTTCCATTGCCACTTCATCCACCTCTCCTACAATTCCAAGTTCAGTCCGATTGAGAATGCTGCCATCATGGCCACGGTCCGTTGGACCACATTTTCCTTCCGTGTGCTCATGGCGACTCGGGTCCCGATTGCCTTCCCACGCATCCTGCTGCACGAACACACAAGAAACCACTCTCCGCTGCAAAGAGTCTCCGGGGGTCACGTCAGTGCAGCTGATGATACTCTTGGGGTTTCACAGACACTGTTGGCATCCTCTCCCAAATCTTCCCCCCAACATCGCCACCAGCTCTAGGTCCCTCCTTCTCTCTTTCTGTGCTGCTTCTTCTTCTTCTTCTTCTTCTCTTCCTCCTCCCCCTGCTCCTCCTCCTCCTCCAACTGCTCCTCCTCCTCCAACACCTCCCCCTGCTCCTCCTCCTCCTCTTCATCCTCCTCCTCCTGCAACTCCTCTTGCTGCTGCTGTTGGGCCCCCTCCTCCTAGTCTTCAGGCACATTGGGTGTGACTTCTTCTTCTAGATTTCCATGCAGCTTGCTGTGCACCGGGGGAAGGGCATTTCTCTGGTTTGCTGGGATACTGCCCATAGTCTCCTCTAGGTCTGTTCCTGACTTGGGAGGGAGAGAGATGTCCTGATCTCTTGGGTTTTCTTGGTGGGTTTCCCAGCTTAGGCTTCCAAAGGGCAGGGCGTTGTCCGGGGACGCTAATCCACTCCCCGTCCTGGCTTCTGGGGAGGAGGAGATGGCCTTGGTTGGGTTGGAGGACAGGGAAGGACCCAGGCCAGGTGGATCTTCTCACAGACAAGCCCCATTTGCATGTCAAAGGGACCCCTCCCAGAAGGGTGGCCAGGAAGTGTGCCCTGGGGCCAGGAGCAGGCTGAGGGGCTGTCCTGTGAGCAGCCAGTGAGAGCAAGGCAGTGGCCCTTGGGTGTGTCCCCAAGCCAGTATAAATAGAGGCAGAAAGTTCAGAGGGAGCTCTGGCAGTCCCAGTGGATCTTCCTGCTGGCAGCAGAGCCCCCTAGGAAGAGCAAGAGCAAGAGAGAGCGAGTGAGCCAGGGAGAGCGCACTTGAGCACAGAAGACCCTGCCTGCCCTGCCCTGCCCTGAGCTGTGCTGGGCCTGAGAGAAGCTGAGCTTGCAATGGAAGGCCCTCCTGCAGAGCATTTCCACCTTGGCTTCTGGCGGGTCAGAGGCCAGTACTGCAGCCTTGGTGTGAACACGGAGGACGCGCGAGGAGGCCACTGGGCATGGCGGAGGCAGCGCCAGAGGCTCAGCTCGGCGAAGGACACGCGTGGGCACAGGCCGGTGTTCCCTGGAGAGTGGAGACGTACTCCGAAGAGGCAAGGGCAGGAGGAAGCGCAGGAGGTGCAATTCCGCGCCCCCTTCAGGGCAGACGCTGGCTCCCAGACAGAGCCTAGCACACGAGGGCGACACAGGCACAAGCAGCAGCAGTGGCAGCAGCAGAGGCAGCAGCAGCAGCAGCAGCAGAGGCAGCAACAGCAGCAGCAGAAGCAGCAGAAGCAGCAGCAGCAGCAGAGAAGGCTCTCAGGATGCACACCTTCCCTGGAGAGGCCGCGCAGCAGCCAAGCTGCCCAGGTGGAGCCTGCCTGTGCCCAATGGGCCCCTGGCCAAGCGGACAGGCGCCACTGGGGCTCCATGGGCACCGGGTCTCAGGCCCAGGTGGTGGTGCGGCCCCAGAGCACAGCTTTCAGCGTCAGCTCCTGCCTGGGCAACAGCCCCTCCCGGATGACCCCCAAGCCCCAGCGACCAGCCAGAGGGAAGGAGCCGCCCTGGACACGTCCACATCGCCAGCGGGAGGACCCTCCACGGGCAGCACAGTGCGCACACCGCCATCCCTCCCTACCTCTGCTCAACACTCAGCCTCCAAGCCTGCCCAGGAGACCTGCCAGCCCTGCCCACAAGCCACGGGTGGCTCCCCTCTTCTCTCCTGAAGCCGAGCAGCGACTGCTCAAAGCCATGGGCTGGCAAGAACCTGCCCAAGAGGATCACAACTACCTTCCCCTCACAAGCCAGGAGATCGCAGAATTCCACCGGAGCTATCCGCACCTCCGCAAACAGGGCGCGCGCAAAGCGCCTCTCCGCACGCTGCTCTCCTCGTCCTGGGCAGGCGCGCCCCGGCCAGCAGTTCACCACTTGGACCAGGGCACCCACAGCAGCAGCAGGGACACCTCAGATGATGAAGACTGGATGTAGCCACCCACACAGCCCACCGCCCCTCCCCATGCCCCTACCCCACCCCCACCCCCTCCTTCCCATGCATTCCCCAGGCCATCCCCTCTGCCTGCTGGCTCTATGGGGAGCTCAGGGAAGCATCTTGCCAATAAAAACTGCTCCCTCCCCTTCTCTCTCACTCTCCTTGTCTCTCTCTCTCTCTCATGCACACGCACATGCAGAACCAAATATGGATCACGTGGAACCATTAATAAAGGACAGCGAACCATTTGGTATTCGGACAGGAAATGCATCTCCAAAGACACACTGGGCGCAGAAGGAAAAGCTCAGGGAAAGGAAACCAACAGCAGAAAATAGGGGCAGCACATCCAGCCTGATGGTCAAAACCAGAAAGCCCAGAGACATCACCGTGGACGTCCTTCTTCCGACATGGGCTTGTTGGTTCCCTGGGCAGTCATCCCCTGCATTTTATTTCAGTGTTCCTCTCTCCATAGTTCCATTGCCACTTCATCCACCTCTCCTACAATTCCAAGTTCAGTCCGATTGAGAATGCTGCCATCATGGCCACGGTCCGTTGGACCACATTTTCCTTCCGTGTGCTCATGGCGACTCGGGTCCCGATTGCCTTCCCACGCATCCTGCTGCACGAACACACAAGAAACCACTCTCCGCTGCAAAGAGTCTCCGGGGGTCACGTCAGTGCAGCTGATGATACTCTTGGGGTTTCACAGACACTGTTGGCATCCTCTCCCAAATCTTCCCCCCAACATCGCCACCAGCTCTAGGTCCCTCCTTCTCTCTTTCTGTGCTGCTTCTTCTTCTTCTTCTTCTTCTCTTCCTCCTCCCCCTGCTCCTCCTCCTCCTCCAACTGCTCCTCCTCCTCCAACACCTCCCCCTGCTCCTCCTCCTCCTCTTCATCCTCCTCCTCCTGCAACTCCTCTTGCTGCTGCTGTTGGGCCCCCTCCTCCTAGTCTTCAGGCACATTGGGTGTGACTTCTTCTTCTAGATTTCCATGCAGCTTGCTGTGCACCGGGGGAAGGGCATTTCTCTGGTTTGCTGGGATACTGCCCATAGTCTCCTCTAGGTCTGTTCCTGACTTGGGAGGGAGAGAGATGTCCTGATCTCTTGGGTTTTCTTGGTGGGTTTCCCAGCTTAGGCTTCCAAAGGGCAGGGCGTTGTCCGGGGACGCTAATCCACTCCCCGTCCTGGCTTCTGGGGAGGAGGAGATGGCCTTGGTTGGGTTGGAGGACAGGGAAGGACCCAGGCCAGGTGGATCTTCTCACAGACAAGCCCCATTTGCATGTCAAAGGGACCCCTCCCAGAAGGGTGGCCAGGAAGTGTGCCCTGGGGCCAGGAGCAGGCTGAGGGGCTGTCCTGTGAGCAGCCAGTGAGAGCAAGGCAGTGGCCCTTGGGTGTGTCCCCAAGCCAGTATAAATAGAGGCAGAAAGTTCAGAGGGAGCTCTGGCAGTCCCAGTGGATCTTCCTGCTGGCAGCAGAGCCCCCTAGGAAGAGCAAGAGCAAGAGAGAGCGAGTGAGCCAGGGAGAGCGCACTTGAGCACAGAAGACCCTGCCTGCCCTGCCCTGCCCTGAGCTGTGCTGGGCCTGAGAGAAGCTGAGCTTGCAATGGAAGGCCCTCCTGCAGAGCATTTCCACCTTGGCTTCTGGCGGGTCAGAGGCCAGTACTGCAGCCTTGGTGTGAACACGGAGGACGCGCGAGGAGGCCACTGGGCATGGCGGAGGCAGCGCCAGAGGCTCAGCTCGGCGAAGGACACGCGTGGGCACAGGCCGGTGTTCCCTGGAGAGTGGAGACGTACTCCGAAGAGGCAAGGGCAGGAGGAAGCGCAGGAGGTGCAATTCCGCGCCCCCTTCAGGGCAGACGCTGGCTCCCAGACAGAGCCTAGCACACGAGGGCGACACAGGCACAAGCAGCAGCAGTGGCAGCAGCAGAGGCAGCAGCAGCAGCAGAGGCAGCAACAGCAGCAGCAGAAGCAGAAGCAGCAGAAGCAGCAGAAGCAGCAGAAGCAGCAGCAGCAGAGGCAGCAGCAGCAGCAGCAGCAGAGGCAGCAACAGCAGCAGCAGAAGCAGCAGAAGCAGCAGCAGCAGCAGAGAAGGCTCTCAGGATGCACACCTTCCCTGGAGAGGCCGCGCAGCAGCCAAGCTGCCCAGGTGGAGCCTGCCTCTGCCCAATGGGCCCCTGGCCAAGCGGACAGGCGCCACTGGGGCTCCATGGGCACCGGGTCTCAGGCCCAGGTGGTGGTGCGGCCCCAGAGCACAGCTTTCAGCGTCAGCTCCTGCCTGGGCAACAGCCCCTCCCGGATGACCCCCAAGCCCCAGCGACCAGCCAGAGGGAAGGAGCCGCCCTGGACACGTCCACATCGCCAGCGGGAGGACCCTCCACGGGCAGCACAGTGCGCACACCGCCATCCCTCCCTACCTCTGCTCAACACTCAGCCTCCAAGCCTGCCCAGGAGACCTGCCAGCCCTGCCCACAAGCCACGGGTGGCTCCCCTCTTCTCTCCTGAAGCCGAGCAGCGACTGCTCAAAGCCATGGGCTGGCAAGAACCTGCCCAAGAGGATCACAACTACCTTCCCCTCACAAGCCAGGAGATCGCAGAATTCCACCGGAGCTATCCGCACCTCCGCAAACAGGGCGCGCGCAAAGCGCCTCTCCGCACGCTGCTCTCCTCGTCCTGGGCAGGCGCGCCCCTGCCAGCAGTTCACCACTTGGACCAGGGCACCCACAGCAGCAGCAGGGACACCTCAGATGATGAAGACTGGATGTAGCCACCCACACAGCCCACCGCCCCTCCCCATGCCCCTACCCCACCCCCACCCCCTCCTTCCCATGCATTCCCCAGGCCATCCCCTCTGCCTGCTGGCTCTATGGGGAGCTCAGGGAAGCATCTTGCCAATAAAAACTGCTCCCTCCCCTTCTCTCTCACTCTCCTTGTCTCTCTCTCTCTCTCATGCACACGCACATGCAGAACCAAATATGGATCACGTGGAACCATTAATAAAGGACAGCGAACCATTTGGTATTCGGACAGGAAATGCATCTCCAAAGACACACTGGGCGCAGAAGGAAAAGCTCAGGGAAAGGAAACCAACAGCAGAAAATAGGGGCAGCACATCCAGCCTGATGGTCAAAACCAGAAAGCCCAGAGACATCACCGTGGACGTCCTTCTTCCGACATGGGCTTGTTGGTTCCCTGGGCAGTCATCCCCTGCATTTTATTTCAGTGTTCCTCTCTCCATAGTTCCATTGCCACTTCATCCACCTCTCCTACAATTCCAAGTTCAGTCCGATTGAGAATGCTGCCATCATGGCCACGGTCCGTTGGACCACATTTTCCTTCCGTGTGCTCATGGCGACTCGGGTCCCGATTGCCTTCCCACGCATCCTGCTGCACGAACACACAAGAAACCACTCTCCGCTGCAAAGAGTCTCCGGGGGTCACGTCAGTGCAGCTGATGATACTCTTGGGGTTTCACAGACACTGTTGGCATCCTCTCCCAAATCTTCCCCCCAACATCGCCACCAGCTCTAGGTCCCTCCTTCTCTCTTTCTGTGCTGCTTCTTCTTCTTCTTCTTCTTCTCTTCCTCCTCCCCCTGCTCCTCCTCCTCCTCCAACTGCTCCTCCTCCTCCAACACCTCCCCCTGCTCCTCCTCCTCCTCTTCATCCTCCTCCTCCTGCAACTCCTCTTGCTGCTGCTGTTGGGCCCCCTCCTCCTAGTCTTCAGGCACATTGGGTGTGACTTCTTCTTCTAGATTTCCATGCAGCTTGCTGTGCACCGGGGGAAGGGCATTTCTCTGGTTTGCTGGGATACTGCCCATAGTCTCCTCTAGGTCTGTTCCTGACTTGGGAGGGAGAGAGATGTCCTGATCTCTTGGGTTTTCTTGGTGGGTTTCCCAGCTTAGGCTTCCAAAGGGCAGGGCGTTGTCCGGGGACGCTAATCCACTCCCCGTCCTGGCTTCTGGGGAGGAGGAGATGGCCTTGGTTGGGTTGGAGGACAGGGAAGGACCCAGGCCAGGTGGATCTTCTCACAGACAAGCCCCATTTGCATGTCAAAGGGACCCCTCCCAGAAGGGTGGCCAGGAAGTGTGCCCTGGGGCCAGGAGCAGGCTGAGGGGCTGTCCTGTGAGCAGCCAGTGAGAGCAAGGCAGTGGCCCTTGGGTGTGTCCCCAAGCCAGTATAAATAGAGGCAGAAAGTTCAGAGGGAGCTCTGGCAGTCCCAGTGGATCTTCCTGCTGGCAGCAGAGCCCCCTAGGAAGAGCAAGAGCAAGAGAGAGCGAGTGAGCCAGGGAGAGCGCACTTGAGCACAGAAGACCCTGCCTGCCCTGCCCTGCCCTGAGCTGTGCTGGGCCTGAGAGAAGCTGAGCTTGCAATGGAAGGCCCTCCTGCAGAGCATTTCCACCTTGGCTTCTGGCGGGTCAGAGGCCAGTACTGCAGCCTTGGTGTGAACACGGAGGACGCGCGAGGAGGCCACTGGGCATGGCGGAGGCAGCGCCAGAGGCTCAGCTCGGCGAAGGACACGCGTGGGCACAGGCCGGTGTTCCCTGGAGAGTGGAGACGTACTCCGAAGAGGCAAGGGCAGGAGGAAGCGCAGGAGGTGCAATTCCGCGCCCCCTTCAGGGCAGACGCTGGCTCCCAGACAGAGCCTAGCACACGAGGGCGACACAGGCACAAGCAGCAGCAGTGGCAGCAGCAGAGGCAGCAGCAGCAGCAGAGGCAGCAACAGCAGCAGCAGAAGCAGAAGCAGCAGAAGCAGCAGAAGCAGCAGAAGCAGCAGCAGCAGAGGCAGCAGCAGCAGCAGCAGCAGAGGCAGCAACAGCAGCAGCAGAAGCAGCAGCAGCAGAGGCAGCAGCAGAAGCAGCAGAAGCAGCAGAAGCAGCAGCAGCAGCAGAGAAGGCTCTCAGGATGCACACCTTCCCTGGAGAGGCCGCGCAGCAGCCAAGCTGCCCAGGTGGAGCCTGCCTCTGCCCAATGGGCCCCTGGCCAAGCGGACAGGCGCCACTGGGGCTCCATGGGCACCGGGTCTCAGGCCCAGGTGGTGGTGCGGCCCCAGAGCACAGCTTTCAGCGTCAGCTCCTGCCTGGGCAACAGCCCCTCCCGGATGACCCCCAAGCCCCAGCGACCAGCCAGAGGGAAGGAGCCGCCCTGGACACGTCCACATCGCCAGCGGGAGGACCCTCCACGGGCAGCACAGTGCGCACACCGCCATCCCTCCCTACCTCTGCTCAACACTCAGCCTCCAAGCCTGCCCAGGAGACCTGCCAGCCCTGCCCACAAGCCACGGGTGGCTCCCCTCTTCTCTCCTGAAGCCGAGCAGCGACTGCTCAAAGCCATGGGCTGGCAAGAACCTGCCCAAGAGGATCACAACTACCTTCCCCTCACAAGCCAGGAGATCGCAGAATTCCACCGGAGCTATCCGCACCTCCGCAAACAGGGCGCGCGCAAAGCGCCTCTCCGCACGCTGCTCTCCTCGTCCTGGGCAGGCGCGCCCCGGCCAGCAGTTCACCACTTGGACCAGGGCACCCACAGCAGCAGCAGGGACACCTCAGATGATGAAGACTGGATGTAGCCACCCACACAGCCCACCGCCCCTCCCCATGCCCCTACCCCACCCCCACCCCCTCCTTCCCATGCATTCCCCAGGCCATCCCCTCTGCCTGCTGGCTCTATGGGGAGCTCAGGGAAGCATCTTGCCAATAAAAACTGCTCCCTCCCCTTCTCTCTCACTCTCCTTGTCTCTCTCTCTCTCTCATGCACACGCACATGCAGAACCAAATATGGATCACGTGGAACCATTAATAAAGGACAGCGAACCATTTGGTATTCGGACAGGAAATGCATCTCCAAAGACACACTGGGCGCAGAAGGAAAAGCTCAGGGAAAGGAAACCAACAGCAGAAAATAGGGGCAGCACATCCAGCCTGATGGTCAAAACCAGAAAGCCCAGAGACATCACCGTGGACGTCCTTCTTCCGACATGGGCTTGTTGGTTCCCTGGGCAGTCATCCCCTGCATTTTATTTCAGTGTTCCTCTCTCCATAGTTCCATTGCCACTTCATCCACCTCTCCTACAATTCCAAGTTCAGTCCGATTGAGAATGCTGCCATCATGGCCACGGTCCGTTGGACCACATTTTCCTTCCGTGTGCTCATGGCGACTCGGGTCCCGATTGCCTTCCCACGCATCCTGCTGCACGAACACACAAGAAACCACTCTCCGCTGCAAAGAGTCTCCGGGGGTCACGTCAGTGCAGCTGATGATACTCTTGGGGTTTCACAGACACTGTTGGCATCCTCTCCCAAATCTTCCCCCCAACATCGCCACCAGCTCTAGGTCCCTCCTTCTCTCTTTCTGTGCTGCTTCTTCTTCTTCTTCTTCTTCTCTTCCTCCTCCCCCTGCTCCTCCTCCTCCTCCAACTGCTCCTCCTCCTCCAACACCTCCCCCTGCTCCTCCTCCTCCTCTTCATCCTCCTCCTCCTGCAACTCCTCTTGCTGCTGCTGTTGGGCCCCCTCCTCCTAGTCTTCAGGCACATTGGGTGTGACTTCTTCTTCTAGATTTCCATGCAGCTTGCTGTGCACCGGGGGAAGGGCATTTCTCTGGTTTGCTGGGATACTGCCCATAGTCTCCTCTAGGTCTGTTCCTGACTTGGGAGGGAGAGAGATGTCCTGATCTCTTGGGTTTTCTTGGTGGGTTTCCCAGCTTAGGCTTCCAAAGGGCAGGGCGTTGTCCGGGGACGCTAATCCACTCCCCGTCCTGGCTTCTGGGGAGGAGGAGATGGCCTTGGTTGGGTTGGAGGACAGGGAAGGACCCAGGCCAGGTGGATCTTCTCACAGACAAGCCCCATTTGCATGTCAAAGGGACCCCTCCCAGAAGGGTGGCCAGGAAGTGTGCCCTGGGGCCAGGAGCAGGCTGAGGGGCTGTCCTGTGAGCAGCCAGTGAGAGCAAGGCAGTGGCCCTTGGGTGTGTCCCCAAGCCAGTATAAATAGAGGCAGAAAGTTCAGAGGGAGCTCTGGCAGTCCCAGTGGATCTTCCTGCTGGCAGCAGAGCCCCCTAGGAAGAGCAAGAGCAAGAGAGAGCGAGTGAGCCAGGGAGAGCGCACTTGAGCACAGAAGACCCTGCCTGCCCTGCCCTGCCCTGAGCTGTGCTGGGCCTGAGAGAAGCTGAGCTTGCAATGGAAGGCCCTCCTGCAGAGCATTTCCACCTTGGCTTCTGGCGGGTCAGAGGCCAGTACTGCAGCCTTGGTGTGAACACGGAGGACGCGCGAGGAGGCCACTGGGCATGGCGGAGGCAGCGCCAGAGGCTCAGCTCGGCGAAGGACACGCGTGGGCACAGGCCGGTGTTCCCTGGAGAGTGGAGACGTACTCCGAAGAGGCAAGGGCAGGAGGAAGCGCAGGAGGTGCAATTCCGCGCCCCCTTCAGGGCAGACGCTGGCTCCCAGACAGAGCCTAGCACACGAGGGCGACACAGGCACAAGCAGCAGCAGTGGCAGCAGCAGAGGCAGCAGCAGCAGCAGAGGCAGCAACAGCAGCAGCAGAAGCAGAAGAAGCAGAAGCAGCAGAAGCAGCAGAAGCAGCAGCAGCAGAGGCAGCAGCAGCAGCAGCAGCAGAGGCAGCAACAGCAGCAGCAGAAGCAGCAGAAGCAGCAGCAGCAGCAGAGAAGGCTCTCAGGATGCACACCTTCCCTGGAGAGGCCGCGCAGCAGCCAAGCTGCCCAGGTGGAGCCTGCCTGTGCCCAATGGGCCCCTGGCCAAGCGGACAGGCGCCACTGGGGCTCCATGGGCACCGGGTCTCAGGCCCAGGTGGTGGTGCGGCCCCAGAGCACAGCTTTCAGCGTCAGCTCCTGCCTGGGCAACAGCCCCTCCCGGATGACCCCCAAGCCCCAGCGACCAGCCAGAGGGAAGGAGCCGCCCTGGACACGTCCACATCGCCAGCGGGAGGACCCTCCACGGGCAGCACAGTGCGCACACCGCCATCCCTCCCTACCTCTGCTCAACACTCAGCCTCCAAGCCTGCCCAGGAGACCTGCCAGCCCTGCCCACAAGCCACGGGTGGCTCCCCTCTTCTCTCCTGAAGCCGAGCAGCGACTGCTCAAAGCCATGGGCTGGCAAGAACCTGCCCAAGAGGATCACAACTACCTTCCCCTCACAAGCCAGGAGATCGCAGAATTCCACCGGAGCTATCCGCACCTCCGCAAACAGGGCGCGCGCAAAGCGCCTCTCCGCACGCTGCTCTCCTCGTCCTGGGCAGGCGCGCCCCGGCCAGCAGTTCACCACTTGGACCAGGGCACCCACAGCAGCAGCAGGGACACCTCAGATGATGAAGACTGGATGTAGCCACCCACACAGCCCACCGCCCCTCCCCATGCCCCTACCCCACCCCCACCCCCTCCTTCCCATGCATTCCCCAGGCCATCCCCTCTGCCTGCTGGCTCTATGGGGAGCTCAGGGAAGCATCTTGCCAATAAAAACTGCTCCCTCCCCTTCTCTCTCACTCTCCTTGTCTCTCTCTCTCTCTCATGCACACGCACATGCAGAACCAAATATGGATCACGTGGAACCATTAATAAAGGACAGCGAACCATTTGGTATTCGGACAGGAAATGCATCTCCAAAGACACACTGGGCGCAGAAGGAAAAGCTCAGGGAAAGGAAACCAACAGCAGAAAATAGGGGCAGCACATCCAGCCTGATGGTCAAAACCAGAAAGCCCAGAGACATCACCGTGGACGTCCTTCTTCCGACATGGGCTTGTTGGTTCCCTGGGCAGTCATCCCCTGCATTTTATTTCAGTGTTCCTCTCTCCATAGTTCCATTGCCACTTCATCCACCTCTCCTACAATTCCAAGTTCAGTCCGATTGAGAATGCTGCCATCATGGCCACGGTCCGTTGGACCACATTTTCCTTCCGTGTGCTCATGGCGACTCGGGTCCCGATTGCCTTCCCACGCATCCTGCTGCACGAACACACAAGAAACCACTCTCCGCTGCAAAGAGTCTCCGGGGGTCACGTCAGTGCAGCTGATGATACTCTTGGGGTTTCACAGACACTGTTGGCATCCTCTCCCAAATCTTCCCCCCAACATCGCCACCAGCTCTAGGTCCCTCCTTCTCTCTTTCTGTGCTTCTTCTTCTTCTTCTTCTTCTTCTCTTCCTCCTCCCCCTGCTCCTCCTCCTCCTCCAACTGCTCCTCCTCCTCCAACACCTCCCCCTGCTCCTCCTCCTCCTCTTCATCCTCCTCCTCCTGCAACTCCTCTTGCTGCTGCTGTTGGGCCCCCTCCTCCTAGTCTTCAGGCACATTGGGTGTGACTTCTTCTTCTAGATTTCCATGCAGCTTGCTGTGCACCGGGGGAAGGGCATTTCTCTGGTTTGCTGGGATACTGCCCATAGTCTCCTCTAGGTCTGTTCCTGACTTGGGAGGGAGAGAGATGTCCTGATCTCTTGGGTTTTCTTGGTGGGTTTCCCAGCTTAGGCTTCCAAAGGGCAGGGCGTTGTCCGGGGACGCTAATCCACTCCCCGTCCTGGCTTCTGGGGAGGAGGAGATGGCCTTGGTTGGGTTGGAGGACAGGGAAGGACCCAGGCCAGGTGGATCTTCTCACAGACAAGCCCCATTTGCATGTCAAAGGGACCCCTCCCAGAAGGGTGGCCAGGAAGTGTGCCCTGGGGCCAGGAGCAGGCTGAGGGGCTGTCCTGTGAGCAGCCAGTGAGAGCAAGGCAGTGGCCCTTGGGTGTGTCCCCAAGCCAGTATAAATAGAGGCAGAAAGTTCAGAGGGAGCTCTGGCAGTCCCAGTGGATCTTCCTGCTGGCAGCAGAGCCCCCTAGGAAGAGCAAGAGCAAGAGAGAGCGAGTGAGCCAGGGAGAGCGCACTTGAGCACAGAAGACCCTGCCTGCCCTGCCCTGCCCTGAGCTGTGCTGGGCCTGAGAGAAGCTGAGCTTGCAATGGAAGGCCCTCCTGCAGAGCATTTCCACCTTGGCTTCTGGCGGGTCAGAGGCCAGTACTGCAGCCTTGGTGTGAACACGGAGGACGCGCGAGGAGGCCACTGGGCATGGCGGAGGCAGCGCCAGAGGCTCAGCTCGGCGAAGGACACGCGTGGGCACAGGCCGGTGTTCCCTGGAGAGTGGAGACGTACTCCGAAGAGGCAAGGGCAGGAGGAAGCGCAGGAGGTGCAATTCCGCGCCCCCTTCAGGGCAGACGCTGGCTCCCAGACAGAGCCTAGCACACGAGGGCGACACAGGCACAAGCAGCAGCAGTGGCAGCAGCAGAGGCAGCAGCAGCAGCAGAGGCAGCAACAGCAGCAGCAGAAGCAGAAGAAGCAGAAGCAGCAGAAGCAGCAGAAGCAGCAGCAGCAGAGGCAGCAGCAGCAGCAGCAGCAGAGGCAGCAACAGCAGCAGCAGAAGCAGCAGAAGCAGCAGCAGCAGCAGAGAAGGCTCTCAGGATGCACACCTTCCCTGGAGAGGCCGCGCAGCAGCCAAGCTGCCCAGGTGGAGCCTGCCTGTGCCCAATGGGCCCCTGGCCAAGCGGACAGGCGCCACTGGGGCTCCATGGGCACCGGGTCTCAGGCCCAGGTGGTGGTGCGGCCCCAGAGCACAGCTTTCAGCGTCAGCTCCTGCCTGGGCAACAGCCCCTCCCGGATGACCCCCAAGCCCCAGCGACCAGCCAGAGGGAAGGAGCCGCCCTGGACACGTCCACATCGCCAGCGGGAGGACCCTCCACGGGCAGCACAGTGCGCACACCGCCATCCCTCCCTACCTCTGCTCAACACTCAGCCTCCAAGCCTGCCCAGGAGACCTGCCAGCCCTGCCCACAAGCCACGGGTGGCTCCCCTCTTCTCTCCTGAAGCCGAGCAGCGACTGCTCAAAGCCATGGGCTGGCAAGAACCTGCCCAAGAGGATCACAACTACCTTCCCCTCACAAGCCAGGAGATCGCAGAATTCCACCGGAGCTATCCGCACCTCCGCAAACAGGGCGCGCGCAAAGCGCCTCTCCGCACGCTGCTCTCCTCGTCCTGGGCAGGCGCGCCCCGGCCAGCAGTTCACCACTTGGACCAGGGCACCCACAGCAGCAGCAGGGACACCTCAGATGATGAAGACTGGATGTAGCCACCCACACAGCCCACCGCCCCTCCCCATGCCCCTACCCCACCCCCACCCCCTCCTTCCCATGCATTCCCCAGGCCATCCCCTCTGCCTGCTGGCTCTATGGGGAGCTCAGGGAAGCATCTTGCCAATAAAAACTGCTCCCTCCCCTTCTCTCTCACTCTCCTTGTCTCTCTCTCTCTCTCATGCACACGCACATGCAGAACCAAATATGGATCACGTGGAACCATTAATAAAGGACAGCGAACCATTTGGTATTCGGACAGGAAATGCATCTCCAAAGACACACTGGGCGCAGAAGGAAAAGCTCAGGGAAAGGAAACCAACAGCAGAAAATAGGGGCAGCACATCCAGCCTGATGGTCAAAACCAGAAAGCCCAGAGACATCACCGTGGACGTCCTTCTTCCGACATGGGCTTGTTGGTTCCCTGGGCAGTCATCCCCTGCATTTTATTTCAGTGTTCCTCTCTCCATAGTTCCATTGCCACTTCATCCACCTCTCCTACAATTCCAAGTTCAGTCCGATTGAGAATGCTGCCATCATGGCCACGGTCCGTTGGACCACATTTTCCTTCCGTGTGCTCATGGCGACTCGGGTCCCGATTGCCTTCCCACGCATCCTGCTGCACGAACACACAAGAAACCACTCTCCGCTGCAAAGAGTCTCCGGGGGTCACGTCAGTGCAGCTGATGATACTCTTGGGGTTTCACAGACACTGTTGGCATCCTCTCCCAAATCTTCCCCCCAACATCGCCACCAGCTCTAGGTCCCTCCTTCTCTCTTTCTGTGCTTCTTCTTCTTCTTCTTCTTCTTCTCTTCCTCCTCCCCCTGCTCCTCCTCCTCCTCCAACTGCTCCTCCTCCTCCAACACCTCCCCCTGCTCCTCCTCCTCCTCTTCATCCTCCTCCTCCTGCAACTCCTCTTGCTGCTGCTGTTGGGCCCCCTCCTCCTAGTCTTCAGGCACATTGGGTGTGACTTCTTCTTCTAGATTTCCATGCAGCTTGCTGTGCACCGGGGGAAGGGCATTTCTCTGGTTTGCTGGGATACTGCCCATAGTCTCCTCTAGGTCTGTTCCTGACTTGGGAGGGAGAGAGATGTCCTGATCTCTTGGGTTTTCTTGGTGGGTTTCCCAGCTTAGGCTTCCAAAGGGCAGGGCGTTGTCCGGGGACGCTAATCCACTCCCCGTCCTGGCTTCTGGGGAGGAGGAGATGGCCTTGGTTGGGTTGGAGGACAGGGAAGGACCCAGGCCAGGTGGATCTTCTCACAGACAAGCCCCATTTGCATGTCAAAGGGACCCCTCCCAGAAGGGTGGCCAGGAAGTGTGCCCTGGGGCCAGGAGCAGGCTGAGGGGCTGTCCTGTGAGCAGCCAGTGAGAGCAAGGCAGTGGCCCTTGGGTGTGTCCCCAAGCCAGTATAAATAGAGGCAGAAAGTTCAGAGGGAGCTCTGGCAGTCCCAGTGGATCTTCCTGCTGGCAGCAGAGCCCCCTAGGAAGAGCAAGAGCAAGAGAGAGCGAGTGAGCCAGGGAGAGCGCACTTGAGCACAGAAGACCCTGCCTGCCCTGCCCTGCCCTGAGCTGTGCTGGGCCTGAGAGAAGCTGAGCTTGCAATGGAAGGCCCTCCTGCAGAGCATTTCCACCTTGGCTTCTGGCGGGTCAGAGGCCAGTACTGCAGCCTTGGTGTGAACACGGAGGACGCGCGAGGAGGCCACTGGGCATGGCGGAGGCAGCGCCAGAGGCTCAGCTCGGCGAAGGACACGCGTGGGCACAGGCCGGTGTTCCCTGGAGAGTGGAGACGTACTCCGAAGAGGCAAGGGCAGGAGGAAGCGCAGGAGGTGCAATTCCGCGCCCCCTTCAGGGCAGACGCTGGCTCCCAGACAGAGCCTAGCACACGAGGGCGACACAGGCACAAGCAGCAGCAGTGGCAGCAGCAGAGGCAGCAGCAGCAGCAGAGGCAGCAACAGCAGCAGCAGAAGCAGAAGAAGCAGAAGCAGCAGAAGCAGCAGAAGCAGCAGCAGCAGAGGCAGCAGCAGCAGCAGCAGCAGAGGCAGCAACAGCAGCAGCAGAAGCAGCAGAAGCAGCAGCAGCAGCAGAGAAGGCTCTCAGGATGCACACCTTCCCTGGAGAGGCCGCGCAGCAGCCAAGCTGCCCAGGTGGAGCCTGCCTGTGCCCAATGGGCCCCTGGCCAAGCGGACAGGCGCCACTGGGGCTCCATGGGCACCGGGTCTCAGGCCCAGGTGGTGGTGCGGCCCCAGAGCACAGCTTTCAGCGTCAGCTCCTGCCTGGGCAACAGCCCCTCCCGGATGACCCCCAAGCCCCAGCGACCAGCCAGAGGGAAGGAGCCGCCCTGGACACGTCCACATCGCCAGCGGGAGGACCCTCCACGGGCAGCACAGTGCGCACACCGCCATCCCTCCCTACCTCTGCTCAACACTCAGCCTCCAAGCCTGCCCAGGAGACCTGCCAGCCCTGCCCACAAGCCACGGGTGGCTCCCCTCTTCTCTCCTGAAGCCGAGCAGCGACTGCTCAAAGCCATGGGCTGGCAAGAACCTGCCCAAGAGGATCACAACTACCTTCCCCTCACAAGCCAGGAGATCGCAGAATTCCACCGGAGCTATCCGCACCTCCGCAAACAGGGCGCGCGCAAAGCGCCTCTCCGCACGCTGCTCTCCTCGTCCTGGGCAGGCGCGCCCCGGCCAGCAGTTCACCACTTGGACCAGGGCACCCACAGCAGCAGCAGGGACACCTCAGATGATGAAGACTGGATGTAGCCACCCACACAGCCCACCGCCCCTCCCCATGCCCCTACCCCACCCCCACCCCCTCCTTCCCATGCATTCCCCAGGCCATCCCCTCTGCCTGCTGGCTCTATGGGGAGCTCAGGGAAGCATCTTGCCAATAAAAACTGCTCCCTCCCCTTCTCTCTCACTCTCCTTGTCTCTCTCTCTCTCTCATGCACACGCACATGCAGAACCAAATATGGATCACGTGGAACCATTAATAAAGGACAGCGAACCATTTGGTATTCGGACAGGAAATGCATCTCCAAAGACACACTGGGCGCAGAAGGAAAAGCTCAGGGAAAGGAAACCAACAGCAGAAAATAGGGGCAGCACATCCAGCCTGATGGTCAAAACCAGAAAGCCCAGAGACATCACCGTGGACGTCCTTCTTCCGACATGGGCTTGTTGGTTCCCTGGGCAGTCATCCCCTGCATTTTATTTCAGTGTTCCTCTCTCCATAGTTCCATTGCCACTTCATCCACCTCTCCTACAATTCCAAGTTCAGTCCGATTGAGAATGCTGCCATCATGGCCACGGTCCGTTGGACCACATTTTCCTTCCGTGTGCTCATGGCGACTCGGGTCCCGATTGCCTTCCCACGCATCCTGCTGCACGAACACACAAGAAACCACTCTCCGCTGCAAAGAGTCTCCGGGGGTCACGTCAGTGCAGCTGATGATACTCTTGGGGTTTCACAGACACTGTTGGCATCCTCTCCCAAATCTTCCCCCCAACATCGCCACCAGCTCTAGGTCCCTCCTTCTCTCTTTCTGTGCTTCTTCTTCTTCTTCTTCTTCTTCTCTTCCTCCTCCCCCTGCTCCTCCTCCTCCTCCAACTGCTCCTCCTCCTCCAACACCTCCCCCTGCTCCTCCTCCTCCTCTTCATCCTCCTCCTCCTGCAACTCCTCTTGCTGCTGCTGTTGGGCCCCCTCCTCCTAGTCTTCAGGCACATTGGGTGTGACTTCTTCTTCTAGATTTCCATGCAGCTTGCTGTGCACCGGGGGAAGGGCATTTCTCTGGTTTGCTGGGATACTGCCCATAGTCTCCTCTAGGTCTGTTCCTGACTTGGGAGGGAGAGAGATGTCCTGATCTCTTGGGTTTTCTTGGTGGGTTTCCCAGCTTAGGCTTCCAAAGGGCAGGGCGTTGTCCGGGGACGCTAATCCACTCCCCGTCCTGGCTTCTGGGGAGGAGGAGATGGCCTTGGTTGGGTTGGAGGACAGGGAAGGACCCAGGCCAGGTGGATCTTCTCACAGACAAGCCCCATTTGCATGTCAAAGGGACCCCTCCCAGAAGGGTGGCCAGGAAGTGTGCCCTGGGGCCAGGAGCAGGCTGAGGGGCTGTCCTGTGAGCAGCCAGTGAGAGCAAGGCAGTGGCCCTTGGGTGTGTCCCCAAGCCAGTATAAATAGAGGCAGAAAGTTCAGAGGGAGCTCTGGCAGTCCCAGTGGATCTTCCTGCTGGCAGCAGAGCCCCCTAGGAAGAGCAAGAGCAAGAGAGAGCGAGTGAGCCAGGGAGAGCGCACTTGAGCACAGAAGACCCTGCCTGCCCTGCCCTGCCCTGAGCTGTGCTGGGCCTGAGAGAAGCTGAGCTTGCAATGGAAGGCCCTCCTGCAGAGCATTTCCACCTTGGCTTCTGGCGGGTCAGAGGCCAGTACTGCAGCCTTGGTGTGAACACGGAGGACGCGCGAGGAGGCCACTGGGCATGGCGGAGGCAGCGCCAGAGGCTCAGCTCGGCGAAGGACACGCGTGGGCACAGGCCGGTGTTCCCTGGAGAGTGGAGACGTACTCCGAAGAGGCAAGGGCAGGAGGAAGCGCAGGAGGTGCAATTCCGCGCCCCCTTCAGGGCAGACGCTGGCTCCCAGACAGAGCCTAGCACACGAGGGCGACACAGGCACAAGCAGCAGCAGTGGCAGCAGCAGAGGCAGCAGCAGCAGCAGCAGCAGAGGCAGCAACAGCAGCAGCAGAAGCAGCAGAAGCAGCAGCAGCAGCAGAGAAGGCTCTCAGGATGCACACCTTCCCTGGAGAGGCCGCGCAGCAGCCAAGCTGCCCAGGTGGAGCCTGCCTGTGCCCAATGGGCCCCTGGCCAAGCGGACAGGCGCCACTGGGGCTCCATGGGCACCGGGTCTCAGGCCCAGGTGGTGGTGCGGCCCCAGAGCACAGCTTTCAGCGTCAGCTCCTGCCTGGGCAACAGCCCCTCCCGGATGACCCCCAAGCCCCAGCGACCAGCCAGAGGGAAGGAGCCGCCCTGGACACGTCCACATCGCCAGCGGGAGGACCCTCCACGGGCAGCACAGTGCGCACACCGCCATCCCTCCCTACCTCTGCTCAACACTCAGCCTCCAAGCCTGCCCAGGAGACCTGCCAGCCCTGCCCACAAGCCACGGGTGGCTCCCCTCTTCTCTCCTGAAGCCGAGCAGCGACTGCTCAAAGCCATGGGCTGGCAAGAACCTGCCCAAGAGGATCACAACTACCTTCCCCTCACAAGCCAGGAGATCGCAGAATTCCACCGGAGCTATCCGCACCTCCGCAAACAGGGCGCGCGCAAAGCGCCTCTCCGCACGCTGCTCTCCTCGTCCTGGGCAGGCGCGCCCCGGCCAGCAGTTCACCACTTGGACCAGGGCACCCACAGCAGCAGCAGGGACACCTCAGATGATGAAGACTGGATGTAGCCACCCACACAGCCCACCGCCCCTCCCCATGCCCCTACCCCACCCCCACCCCCTCCTTCCCATGCATTCCCCAGGCCATCCCCTCTGCCTGCTGGCTCTATGGGGAGCTCAGGGAAGCATCTTGCCAATAAAAACTGCTCCCTCCCCTTCTCTCTCACTCTCCTTGTCTCTCTCTCTCTCTCATGCACACGCACATGCAGAACCAAATATGGATCACGTGGAACCATTAATAAAGGACAGCGAACCATTTGGTATTCGGACAGGAAATGCATCTCCAAAGACACACTGGGCGCAGAAGGAAAAGCTCAGGGAAAGGAAACCAACAGCAGAAAATAGGGGCAGCACATCCAGCCTGATGGTCAAAACCAGAAAGCCCAGAGACATCACCGTGGACGTCCTTCTTCCGACATGGGCTTGTTGGTTCCCTGGGCAGTCATCCCCTGCATTTTATTTCAGTGTTCCTCTCTCCATAGTTCCATTGCCACTTCATCCACCTCTCCTACAATTCCAAGTTCAGTCCGATTGAGAATGCTGCCATCATGGCCACGGTCCGTTGGACCACATTTTCCTTCCGTGTGCTCATGGCGACTCGGGTCCCGATTGCCTTCCCACGCATCCTGCTGCACGAACACACAAGAAACCACTCTCCGCTGCAAAGAGTCTCCGGGGGTCACGTCAGTGCAGCTGATGATACTCTTGGGGTTTCACAGACACTGTTGGCATCCTCTCCCAAATCTTCCCCCCAACATCGCCACCAGCTCTAGGTCCCTCCTTCTCTCTTTCTGTGCTGCTTCTTCTTCTTCTTCTTCTTCTCTTCCTCCTCCCCCTGCTCCTCCTCCTCCTCCAACTGCTCCTCCTCCTCCAACACCTCCCCCTGCTCCTCCTCCTCCTCTTCATCCTCCTCCTCCTGCAACTCCTCTTGCTGCTGCTGTTGGGCCCCCTCCTCCTAGTCTTCAGGCACATTGGGTGTGACTTCTTCTTCTAGATTTCCATGCAGCTTGCTGTGCACCGGGGGAAGGGCATTTCTCTGGTTTGCTGGGATACTGCCCATAGTCTCCTCTAGGTCTGTTCCTGACTTGGGAGGGAGAGAGATGTCCTGATCTCTTGGGTTTTCTTGGTGGGTTTCCCAGCTTAGGCTTCCAAAGGGCAGGGCGTTGTCCGGGGACGCTAATCCACTCCCCGTCCTGGCTTCTGGGGAGGAGGAGATGGCCTTGGTTGGGTTGGAGGACAGGGAAGGACCCAGGCCAGGTGGATCTTCTCACAGACAAGCCCCATTTGCATGTCAAAGGGACCCCTCCCAGAAGGGTGGCCAGGAAGTGTGCCCTGGGGCCAGGAGCAGGCTGAGGGGCTGTCCTGTGAGCAGCCAGTGAGAGCAAGGCAGTGGCCCTTGGGTGTGTCCCCAAGCCAGTATAAATAGAGGCAGAAAGTTCAGAGGGAGCTCTGGCAGTCCCAGTGGATCTTCCTGCTGGCAGCAGAGCCCCCTAGGAAGAGCAAGAGCAAGAGAGAGCGAGTGAGCCAGGGAGAGCGCACTTGAGCACAGAAGACCCTGCCTGCCCTGCCCTGCCCTGAGCTGTGCTGGGCCTGAGAGAAGCTGAGCTTGCAATGGAAGGCCCTCCTGCAGAGCATTTCCACCTTGGCTTCTGGCGGGTCAGAGGCCAGTACTGCAGCCTTGGTGTGAACACGGAGGACGCGCGAGGAGGCCACTGGGCATGGCGGAGGCAGCGCCAGAGGCTCAGCTCGGCGAAGGACACGCGTGGGCACAGGCCGGTGTTCCCTGGAGAGTGGAGACGTACTCCGAAGAGGCAAGGGCAGGAGGAAGCGCAGGAGGTGCAATTCCGCGCCCCCTTCAGGGCAGACGCTGGCTCCCAGACAGAGCCTAGCACACGAGGGCGACACAGGCACAAGCAGCAGCAGTGGCAGCAGCAGAGGCAGCAGCAGCAGCAGAGGCAGCAACAGCAGCAGCAGAAGCAGAAGAAGCAGAAGCAGCAGAAGCAGCAGAAGCAGCAGCAGCAGAGGCAGCAGCAGCAGCAGCAGCAGAGGCAGCAACAGCAGCAGCAGAAGCAGCAGAAGCAGCAGCAGCAGCAGAGAAGGCTCTCAGGATGCACACCTTCCCTGGAGAGGCCGCGCAGCAGCCAAGCTGCCCAGGTGGAGCCTGCCTGTGCCCAATGGGCCCCTGGCCAAGCGGACAGGCGCCACTGGGGCTCCATGGGCACCGGGTCTCAGGCCCAGGTGGTGGTGCGGCCCCAGAGCACAGCTTTCAGCGTCAGCTCCTGCCTGGGCAACAGCCCCTCCCGGATGACCCCCAAGCCCCAGCGACCAGCCAGAGGGAAGGAGCCGCCCTGGACACGTCCACATCGCCAGCGGGAGGACCCTCCACGGGCAGCACAGTGCGCACACCGCCATCCCTCCCTACCTCTGCTCAACACTCAGCCTCCAAGCCTGCCCAGGAGACCTGCCAGCCCTGCCCACAAGCCACGGGTGGCTCCCCTCTTCTCTCCTGAAGCCGAGCAGCGACTGCTCAAAGCCATGGGCTGGCAAGAACCTGCCCAAGAGGATCACAACTACCTTCCCCTCACAAGCCAGGAGATCGCAGAATTCCACCGGAGCTATCCGCACCTCCGCAAACAGGGCGCGCGCAAAGCGCCTCTCCGCACGCTGCTCTCCTCGTCCTGGGCAGGCGCGCCCCGGCCAGCAGTTCACCACTTGGACCAGGGCACCCACAGCAGCAGCAGGGACACCTCAGATGATGAAGACTGGATGTAGCCACCCACACAGCCCACCGCCCCTCCCCATGCCCCTACCCCACCCCCACCCCCTCCTTCCCATGCATTCCCCAGGCCATCCCCTCTGCCTGCTGGCTCTATGGGGAGCTCAGGGAAGCATCTTGCCAATAAAAACTGCTCCCTCCCCTTCTCTCTCACTCTCCTTGTCTCTCTCTCTCTCTCATGCACACGCACATGCAGAACCAAATATGGATCACGTGGAACCATTAATAAAGGACAGCGAACCATTTGGTATTCGGACAGGAAATGCATCTCCAAAGACACACTGGGCGCAGAAGGAAAAGCTCAGGGAAAGGAAACCAACAGCAGAAAATAGGGGCAGCACATCCAGCCTGATGGTCAAAACCAGAAAGCCCAGAGACATCACCGTGGACGTCCTTCTTCCGACATGGGCTTGTTGGTTCCCTGGGCAGTCATCCCCTGCATTTTATTTCAGTGTTCCTCTCTCCATAGTTCCATTGCCACTTCATCCACCTCTCCTACAATTCCAAGTTCAGTCCGATTGAGAATGCTGCCATCATGGCCACGGTCCGTTGGACCACATTTTCCTTCCGTGTGCTCATGGCGACTCGGGTCCCGATTGCCTTCCCACGCATCCTGCTGCACGAACACACAAGAAACCACTCTCCGCTGCAAAGAGTCTCCGGGGGTCACGTCAGTGCAGCTGATGATACTCTTGGGGTTTCACAGACACTGTTGGCATCCTCTCCCAAATCTTCCCCCCAACATCGCCACCAGCTCTAGGTCCCTCCTTCTCTCTTTCTGTGCTTCTTCTTCTTCTTCTTCTTCTTCTCTTCCTCCTCCCCCTGCTCCTCCTCCTCCTCCAACTGCTCCTCCTCCTCCAACACCTCCCCCTGCTCCTCCTCCTCCTCTTCATCCTCCTCCTCCTGCAACTCCTCTTGCTGCTGCTGTTGGGCCCCCTCCTCCTAGTCTTCAGGCACATTGGGTGTGACTTCTTCTTCTAGATTTCCATGCAGCTTGCTGTGCACCGGGGGAAGGGCATTTCTCTGGTTTGCTGGGATACTGCCCATAGTCTCCTCTAGGTCTGTTCCTGACTTGGGAGGGAGAGAGATGTCCTGATCTCTTGGGTTTTCTTGGTGGGTTTCCCAGCTTAGGCTTCCAAAGGGCAGGGCGTTGTCCGGGGACGCTAATCCACTCCCCGTCCTGGCTTCTGGGGAGGAGGAGATGGCCTTGGTTGGGTTGGAGGACAGGGAAGGACCCAGGCCAGGTGGATCTTCTCACAGACAAGCCCCATTTGCATGTCAAAGGGACCCCTCCCAGAAGGGTGGCCAGGAAGTGTGCCCTGGGGCCAGGAGCAGGCTGAGGGGCTGTCCTGTGAGCAGCCAGTGAGAGCAAGGCAGTGGCCCTTGGGTGTGTCCCCAAGCCAGTATAAATAGAGGCAGAAAGTTCAGAGGGAGCTCTGGCAGTCCCAGTGGATCTTCCTGCTGGCAGCAGAGCCCCCTAGGAAGAGCAAGAGCAAGAGAGAGCGAGTGAGCCAGGGAGAGCGCACTTGAGCACAGAAGACCCTGCCTGCCCTGCCCTGCCCTGAGCTGTGCTGGGCCTGAGAGAAGCTGAGCTTGCAATGGAAGGCCCTCCTGCAGAGCATTTCCACCTTGGCTTCTGGCGGGTCAGAGGCCAGTACTGCAGCCTTGGTGTGAACACGGAGGACGCGCGAGGAGGCCACTGGGCATGGCGGAGGCAGCGCCAGAGGCTCAGCTCGGCGAAGGACACGCGTGGGCACAGGCCGGTGTTCCCTGGAGAGTGGAGACGTACTCCGAAGAGGCAAGGGCAGGAGGAAGCGCAGGAGGTGCAATTCCGCGCCCCCTTCAGGGCAGACGCTGGCTCCCAGACAGAGCCTAGCACACGAGGGCGACACAGGCACAAGCAGCAGCAGTGGCAGCAGCAGAGGCAGCAGCAGCAGCAGAGGCAGCAACAGCAGCAGCAGAAGCAGAAGAAGCAGAAGCAGCAGAAGCAGCAGAAGCAGCAGCAGCAGAGGCAGCAGCAGCAGCAGCAGCAGAGGCAGCAACAGCAGCAGCAGAAGCAGCAGAAGCAGCAGCAGCAGCAGAGAAGGCTCTCAGGATGCACACCTTCCCTGGAGAGGCCGCGCAGCAGCCAAGCTGCCCAGGTGGAGCCTGCCTGTGCCCAATGGGCCCCTGGCCAAGCGGACAGGCGCCACTGGGGCTCCATGGGCACCGGGTCTCAGGCCCAGGTGGTGGTGCGGCCCCAGAGCACAGCTTTCAGCGTCAGCTCCTGCCTGGGCAACAGCCCCTCCCGGATGACCCCCAAGCCCCAGCGACCAGCCAGAGGGAAGGAGCCGCCCTGGACACGTCCACATCGCCAGCGGGAGGACCCTCCACGGGCAGCACAGTGCGCACACCGCCATCCCTCCCTACCTCTGCTCAACACTCAGCCTCCAAGCCTGCCCAGGAGACCTGCCAGCCCTGCCCACAAGCCACGGGTGGCTCCCCTCTTCTCTCCTGAAGCCGAGCAGCGACTGCTCAAAGCCATGGGCTGGCAAGAACCTGCCCAAGAGGATCACAACTACCTTCCCCTCACAAGCCAGGAGATCGCAGAATTCCACCGGAGCTATCCGCACCTCCGCAAACAGGGCGCGCGCAAAGCGCCTCTCCGCACGCTGCTCTCCTCGTCCTGGGCAGGCGCGCCCCGGCCAGCAGTTCACCACTTGGACCAGGGCACCCACAGCAGCAGCAGGGACACCTCAGATGATGAAGACTGGATGTAGCCACCCACACAGCCCACCGCCCCTCCCCATGCCCCTACCCCACCCCCACCCCCTCCTTCCCATGCATTCCCCAGGCCATCCCCTCTGCCTGCTGGCTCTATGGGGAGCTCAGGGAAGCATCTTGCCAATAAAAACTGCTCCCTCCCCTTCTCTCTCACTCTCCTTGTCTCTCTCTCTCTCTCATGCACACGCACATGCAGAACCAAATATGGATCACGTGGAACCATTAATAAAGGACAGCGAACCATTTGGTATTCGGACAGGAAATGCATCTCCAAAGACACACTGGGCGCAGAAGGAAAAGCTCAGGGAAAGGAAACCAACAGCAGAAAATAGGGGCAGCACATCCAGCCTGATGGTCAAAACCAGAAAGCCCAGAGACATCACCGTGGACGTCCTTCTTCCGACATGGGCTTGTTGGTTCCCTGGGCAGTCATCCCCTGCATTTTATTTCAGTGTTCCTCTCTCCATAGTTCCATTGCCACTTCATCCACCTCTCCTACAATTCCAAGTTCAGTCCGATTGAGAATGCTGCCATCATGGCCACGGTCCGTTGGACCACATTTTCCTTCCGTGTGCTCATGGCGACTCGGGTCCCGATTGCCTTCCCACGCATCCTGCTGCACGAACACACAAGAAACCACTCTCCGCTGCAAAGAGTCTCCGGGGGTCACGTCAGTGCAGCTGATGATACTCTTGGGGTTTCACAGACACTGTTGGCATCCTCTCCCAAATCTTCCCCCCAACATCGCCACCAGCTCTAGGTCCCTCCTTCTCTCTTTCTGTGCTGCTTCTTCTTCTTCTTCTTCTTCTCTTCCTCCTCCCCCTGCTCCTCCTCCTCCTCCAACTGCTCCTCCTCCTCCAACACCTCCCCCTGCTCCTCCTCCTCCTCTTCATCCTCCTCCTCCTGCAACTCCTCTTGCTGCTGCTGTTGGGCCCCCTCCTCCTAGTCTTCAGGCACATTGGGTGTGACTTCTTCTTCTAGATTTCCATGCAGCTTGCTGTGCACCGGGGGAAGGGCATTTCTCTGGTTTGCTGGGATACTGCCCATAGTCTCCTCTAGGTCTGTTCCTGACTTGGGAGGGAGAGAGATGTCCTGATCTCTTGGGTTTTCTTGGTGGGTTTCCCAGCTTAGGCTTCCAAAGGGCAGGGCGTTGTCCGGGGACGCTAATCCACTCCCCGTCCTGGCTTCTGGGGAGGAGGAGATGGCCTTGGTTGGGTTGGAGGACAGGGAAGGACCCAGGCCAGGTGGATCTTCTCACAGACAAGCCCCATTTGCATGTCAAAGGGACCCCTCCCAGAAGGGTGGCCAGGAAGTGTGCCCTGGGGCCAGGAGCAGGCTGAGGGGCTGTCCTGTGAGCAGCCAGTGAGAGCAAGGCAGTGGCCCTTGGGTGTGTCCCCAAGCCAGTATAAATAGAGGCAGAAAGTTCAGAGGGAGCTCTGGCAGTCCCAGTGGATCTTCCTGCTGGCAGCAGAGCCCCCTAGGAAGAGCAAGAGCAAGAGAGAGCGAGTGAGCCAGGGAGAGCGCACTTGAGCACAGAAGACCCTGCCTGCCCTGCCCTGCCCTGAGCTGTGCTGGGCCTGAGAGAAGCTGAGCTTGCAATGGAAGGCCCTCCTGCAGAGCATTTCCACCTTGGCTTCTGGCGGGTCAGAGGCCAGTACTGCAGCCTTGGTGTGAACACGGAGGACGCGCGAGGAGGCCACTGGGCATGGCGGAGGCAGCGCCAGAGGCTCAGCTCGGCGAAGGACACGCGTGGGCACAGGCCGGTGTTCCCTGGAGAGTGGAGACGTACTCCGAAGAGGCAAGGGCAGGAGGAAGCGCAGGAGGTGCAATTCCGCGCCCCCTTCAGGGCAGACGCTGGCTCCCAGACAGAGCCTAGCACACGAGGGCGACACAGGCACAAGCAGCAGCAGTGGCAGCAGCAGAGGCAGCAGCAGCAGCAGAGGCAGCAACAGCAGCAGCAGAAGCAGAAGCAGCAGAAGCAGCAGAAGCAGCAGAAGCAGCAGCAGCAGAGGCAGCAGCAGCAGCAGCAGCAGAGGCAGCAACAGCAGCAGCAGAAGCAGCAGAAGCAGCAGCAGCAGCAGAGAAGGCTCTCAGGATGCACACCTTCCCTGGAGAGGCCGCGCAGCAGCCAAGCTGCCCAGGTGGAGCCTGCCTCTGCCCAATGGGCCCCTGGCCAAGCGGACAGGCGCCACTGGGGCTCCATGGGCACCGGGTCTCAGGCCCAGGTGGTGGTGCGGCCCCAGAGCACAGCTTTCAGCGTCAGCTCCTGCCTGGGCAACAGCCCCTCCCGGATGACCCCCAAGCCCCAGCGACCAGCCAGAGGGAAGGAGCCGCCCTGGACACGTCCACATCGCCAGCGGGAGGACCCTCCACGGGCAGCACAGTGCGCACACCGCCATCCCTCCCTACCTCTGCTCAACACTCAGCCTCCAAGCCTGCCCAGGAGACCTGCCAGCCCTGCCCACAAGCCACGGGTGGCTCCCCTCTTCTCTCCTGAAGCCGAGCAGCGACTGCTCAAAGCCATGGGCTGGCAAGAACCTGCCCAAGAGGATCACAACTACCTTCCCCTCACAAGCCAGGAGATCGCAGAATTCCACCGGAGCTATCCGCACCTCCGCAAACAGGGCGCGCGCAAAGCGCCTCTCCGCACGCTGCTCTCCTCGTCCTGGGCAGGCGCGCCCCGGCCAGCAGTTCACCACTTGGACCAGGGCACCCACAGCAGCAGCAGGGACACCTCAGATGATGAAGACTGGATGTAGCCACCCACACAGCCCACCGCCCCTCCCCATGCCCCTACCCCACCCCCACCCCCTCCTTCCCATGCATTCCCCAGGCCATCCCCTCTGCCTGCTGGCTCTATGGGGAGCTCAGGGAAGCATCTTGCCAATAAAAACTGCTCCCTCCCCTTCTCTCTCACTCTCCTTGTCTCTCTCTCTCTCTCATGCACACGCACATGCAGAACCAAATATGGATCACGTGGAACCATTAATAAAGGACAGCGAACCATTTGGTATTCGGACAGGAAATGCATCTCCAAAGACACACTGGGCGCAGAAGGAAAAGCTCAGGGAAAGGAAACCAACAGCAGAAAATAGGGGCAGCACATCCAGCCTGATGGTCAAAACCAGAAAGCCCAGAGACATCACCGTGGACGTCCTTCTTCCGACATGGGCTTGTTGGTTCCCTGGGCAGTCATCCCCTGCATTTTATTTCAGTGTTCCTCTCTCCATAGTTCCATTGCCACTTCATCCACCTCTCCTACAATTCCAAGTTCAGTCCGATTGAGAATGCTGCCATCATGGCCACGGTCCGTTGGACCACATTTTCCTTCCGTGTGCTCATGGCGACTCGGGTCCCGATTGCCTTCCCACGCATCCTGCTGCACGAACACACAAGAAACCACTCTCCGCTGCAAAGAGTCTCCGGGGGTCACGTCAGTGCAGCTGATGATACTCTTGGGGTTTCACAGACACTGTTGGCATCCTCTCCCAAATCTTCCCCCCAACATCGCCACCAGCTCTAGGTCCCTCCTTCTCTCTTTCTGTGCTTCTTCTTCTTCTTCTTCTTCTTCTCTTCCTCCTCCCCCTGCTCCTCCTCCTCCTCCAACTGCTCCTCCTCCTCCAACACCTCCCCCTGCTCCTCCTCCTCCTCTTCATCCTCCTCCTCCTGCAACTCCTCTTGCTGCTGCTGTTGGGCCCCCTCCTCCTAGTCTTCAGGCACATTGGGTGTGACTTCTTCTTCTAGATTTCCATGCAGCTTGCTGTGCACCGGGGGAAGGGCATTTCTCTGGTTTGCTGGGATACTGCCCATAGTCTCCTCTAGGTCTGTTCCTGACTTGGGAGGGAGAGAGATGTCCTGATCTCTTGGGTTTTCTTGGTGGGTTTCCCAGCTTAGGCTTCCAAAGGGCAGGGCGTTGTCCGGGGACGCTAATCCACTCCCCGTCCTGGCTTCTGGGGAGGAGGAGATGGCCTTGGTTGGGTTGGAGGACAGGGAAGGACCCAGGCCAGGTGGATCTTCTCACAGACAAGCCCCATTTGCATGTCAAAGGGACCCCTCCCAGAAGGGTGGCCAGGAAGTGTGCCCTGGGGCCAGGAGCAGGCTGAGGGGCTGTCCTGTGAGCAGCCAGTGAGAGCAAGGCAGTGGCCCTTGGGTGTGTCCCCAAGCCAGTATAAATAGAGGCAGAAAGTTCAGAGGGAGCTCTGGCAGTCCCAGTGGATCTTCCTGCTGGCAGCAGAGCCCCCTAGGAAGAGCAAGAGCAAGAGAGAGCGAGTGAGCCAGGGAGAGCGCACTTGAGCACAGAAGACCCTGCCTGCCCTGCCCTGCCCTGAGCTGTGCTGGGCCTGAGAGAAGCTGAGCTTGCAATGGAAGGCCCTCCTGCAGAGCATTTCCACCTTGGCTTCTGGCGGGTCAGAGGCCAGTACTGCAGCCTTGGTGTGAACACGGAGGACGCGCGAGGAGGCCACTGGGCATGGCGGAGGCAGCGCCAGAGGTTCAGCTCGGCGAAGGACACGCGTGGGCACAGGCCGGTGTTCCCTGGAGAGTGGAGACGTACTCCGAAGAGGCAAGGGCAGGAGGAAGCGCAGGAGGTGCAATTCCGCGCCCCCTTCAGGGCAGACGCTGGCTCCCAGACAGAGCCTAGCACACGAGGGCGACACAGGCACAAGCAGCAGCAGTGGCAGCAGCAGAGGCAGCAGCAGCAGCAGAGGCAGCAACAGCAGCAGCAGAAGCAGAAGAAGCAGAAGCAGCAGAAGCAGCAGAAGCAGCAGCAGCAGAGGCAGCAGCAGCAGCAGCAGCAGAGGCAGCAACAGCAGCAGCAGAAGCAGCAGCAGCAGCAGAGAAGGCTCTCAGGATGCACACCTTCCCTGGAGAGGCCGCGCAGCAGCCAAGCTGCCCAGGTGGAGCCTGCCTCTGCCCAATGGGCCCCTGGCCAAGCGGACAGGCGCCACTGGGGCTCCATGGGCACCGGGTCTCAGGCCCAGGTGGTGGTGCGGCCCCAGAGCACAGCTTTCAGCGTCAGCTCCTGCCTGGGCAACAGCCCCTCCCGGATGACCCCCAAGCCCCAGCGACCAGCCAGAGGGAAGGAGCCGCCCTGGACACGTCCACATCGCCAGCGGGAGGACCCTCCACGGGCAGCACAGTGCGCACACCGCCATCCCTCCCTACCTCTGCTCAACACTCAGCCTCCAAGCCTGCCCAGGAGACCTGCCAGCCCTGCCCACAAGCCACGGGTGGCTCCCCTCTTCTCTCCTGAAGCCGAGCAGCGACTGCTCAAAGCCATGGGCTGGCAAGAACCTGCCCAAGAGGATCACAACTACCTTCCCCTCACAAGCCAGGAGATCGCAGAATTCCACCGGAGCTATCCGCACCTCCGCAAACAGGGCGCGCGCAAAGCGCCTCTCCGCACGCTGCTCTCCTCGTCCTGGGCAGGCGCGCCCCGGCCAGCAGTTCACCACTTGGACCAGGGCACCCACAGCAGCAGCAGGGACACCTCAGATGATGAAGACTGGATGTAGCCACCCACACAGCCCACCGCCCCTCCCCATGCCCCTACCCCACCCCCACCCCCTCCTTCCCATGCATTCCCCAGGCCATCCCCTCTGCCTGCTGGCTCTATGGGGAGCTCAGGGAAGCATCTTGCCAATAAAAACTGCTCCCTCCCCTTCTCTCTCACTCTCCTTGTCTCTCTCTCTCTCTCATGCACACGCACATGCAGAACCAAATATGGATCACGTGGAACCATTAATAAAGGACAGCGAACCATTTGGTATTCGGACAGGAAATGCATCTCCAAAGACACACTGGGCGCAGAAGGAAAAGCTCAGGGAAAGGAAACCAACAGCAGAAAATAGGGGCAGCACATCCAGCCTGATGGTCAAAACCAGAAAGCCCAGAGACATCACCGTGGACGTCCTTCTTCCGACATGGGCTTGTTGGTTCCCTGGGCAGTCATCCCCTGCATTTTATTTCAGTGTTCCTCTCTCCATAGTTCCATTGCCACTTCATCCACCTCTCCTACAATTCCAAGTTCAGTCCGATTGAGAATGCTGCCATCATGGCCACGGTCCGTTGGACCACATTTTCCTTCCGTGTGCTCATGGCGACTCGGGTCCCGATTGCCTTCCCACGCATCCTGCTGCACGAACACACAAGAAACCACTCTCCGCTGCAAAGAGTCTCCGGGGGTCACGTCAGTGCAGCTGATGATACTCTTGGGGTTTCACAGACACTGTTGGCATCCTCTCCCAAATCTTCCCCCCAACATCGCCACCAGCTCTAGGTCCCTCCTTCTCTCTTTCTGTGCTGCTTCTTCTTCTTCTTCTTCTTCTCTTCCTCCTCCCCCTGCTCCTCCTCCTCCTCCAACTGCTCCTCCTCCTCCAACACCTCCCCCTGCTCCTCCTCCTCCTCTTCATCCTCCTCCTCCTGCAACTCCTCTTGCTGCTGCTGTTGGGCCCCCTCCTCCTAGTCTTCAGGCACATTGGGTGTGACTTCTTCTTCTAGATTTCCATGCAGCTTGCTGTGCACCGGGGGAAGGGCATTTCTCTGGTTTGCTGGGATACTGCCCATAGTCTCCTCTAGGTCTGTTCCTGACTTGGGAGGGAGAGAGATGTCCTGATCTCTTGGGTTTTCTTGGTGGGTTTCCCAGCTTAGGCTTCCAAAGGGCAGGGCGTTGTCCGGGGACGCTAATCCACTCCCCGTCCTGGCTTCTGGGGAGGAGGAGATGGCCTTGGTTGGGTTGGAGGACAGGGAAGGACCCAGGCCAGGTGGATCTTCTCACAGACAAGCCCCATTTGCATGTCAAAGGGACCCCTCCCAGAAGGGTGGCCAGGAAGTGTGCCCTGGGGCCAGGAGCAGGCTGAGGGGCTGTCCTGTGAGCAGCCAGTGAGAGCAAGGCAGTGGCCCTTGGGTGTGTCCCCAAGCCAGTATAAATAGAGGCAGAAAGTTCAGAGGGAGCTCTGGCAGTCCCAGTGGATCTTCCTGCTGGCAGCAGAGCCCCCTAGGAAGAGCAAGAGCAAGAGAGAGCGAGTGAGCCAGGGAGAGCGCACTTGAGCACAGAAGACCCTGCCTGCCCTGCCCTGCCCTGAGCTGTGCTGGGCCTGAGAGAAGCTGAGCTTGCAATGGAAGGCCCTCCTGCAGAGCATTTCCACCTTGGCTTCTGGCGGGTCAGAGGCCAGTACTGCAGCCTTGGTGTGAACACGGAGGACGCGCGAGGAGGCCACTGGGCATGGCGGAGGCAGCGCCAGAGGCTCAGCTCGGCGAAGGACACGCGTGGGCACAGGCCGGTGTTCCCTGGAGAGTGGAGACGTACTCCGAAGAGGCAAGGGCAGGAGGAAGCGCAGGAGGTGCAATTCCGCGCCCCCTTCAGGGCAGACGCTGGCTCCCAGACAGAGCCTAGCACACGAGGGCGACACAGGCACAAGCAGCAGCAGTGGCAGCAGCAGAGGCAGCAGCAGCAGCAGAGGCAGCAACAGCAGCAGCAGAAGCAGAAGAAGCAGAAGCAGCAGAAGCAGCAGAAGCAGCAGCAGCAGAGGCAGCAGCAGCAGCAGCAGCAGAGGCAGCAACAGCAGCAGCAGAAGCAGCAGAAGCAGCAGCAGCAGCAGAGAAGGCTCTCAGGATGCACACCTTCCCTGGAGAGGCCGCGCAGCAGCCAAGCTGCCCAGGTGGAGCCTGCCTGTGCCCAATGGGCCCCTGGCCAAGCGGACAGGCGCCACTGGGGCTCCATGGGCACCGGGTCTCAGGCCCAGGTGGTGGTGCGGCCCCAGAGCACAGCTTTCAGCGTCAGCTCCTGCCTGGGCAACAGCCCCTCCCGGATGACCCCCAAGCCCCAGCGACCAGCCAGAGGGAAGGAGCCGCCCTGGACACGTCCACATCGCCAGCGGGAGGACCCTCCACGGGCAGCACAGTGCGCACACCGCCATCCCTCCCTACCTCTGCTCAACACTCAGCCTCCAAGCCTGCCCAGGAGACCTGCCAGCCCTGCCCACAAGCCACGGGTGGCTCCCCTCTTCTCTCCTGAAGCCGAGCAGCGACTGCTCAAAGCCATGGGCTGGCAAGAACCTGCCCAAGAGGATCACAACTACCTTCCCCTCACAAGCCAGGAGATCGCAGAATTCCACCGGAGCTATCCGCACCTCCGCAAACAGGGCGCGCGCAAAGCGCCTCTCCGCACGCTGCTCTCCTCGTCCTGGGCAGGCGCGCCCCGGCCAGCAGTTCACCACTTGGACCAGGGCACCCACAGCAGCAGCAGGGACACCTCAGATGATGAAGACTGGATGTAGCCACCCACACAGCCCACCGCCCCTCCCCATGCCCCTACCCCACCCCCACCCCCTCCTTCCCATGCATTCCCCAGGCCATCCCCTCTGCCTGCTGGCTCTATGGGGAGCTCAGGGAAGCATCTTGCCAATAAAAACTGCTCCCTCCCCTTCTCTCTCACTCTCCTTGTCTCTCTCTCTCTCTCATGCACACGCACATGCAGAACCAAATATGGATCACGTGGAACCATTAATAAAGGACAGCGAACCATTTGGTATTCGGACAGGAAATGCATCTCCAAAGACACACTGGGCGCAGAAGGAAAAGCTCAGGGAAAGGAAACCAACAGCAGAAAATAGGGGCAGCACATCCAGCCTGATGGTCAAAACCAGAAAGCCCAGAGACATCACCGTGGACGTCCTTCTTCCGACATGGGCTTGTTGGTTCCCTGGGCAGTCATCCCCTGCATTTTATTTCAGTGTTCCTCTCTCCATAGTTCCATTGCCACTTCATCCACCTCTCCTACAATTCCAAGTTCAGTCCGATTGAGAATGCTGCCATCATGGCCACGGTCCGTTGGACCACATTTTCCTTCCGTGTGCTCATGGCGACTCGGGTCCCGATTGCCTTCCCACGCATCCTGCTGCACGAACACACAAGAAACCACTCTCCGCTGCAAAGAGTCTCCGGGGGTCACGTCAGTGCAGCTGATGATACTCTTGGGGTTTCACAGACACTGTTGGCATCCTCTCCCAAATCTTCCCCCCAACATCGCCACCAGCTCTAGGTCCCTCCTTCTCTCTTTCTGTGCTTCTTCTTCTTCTTCTTCTTCTTCTCTTCCTCCTCCCCCTGCTCCTCCTCCTCCTCCAACTGCTCCTCCTCCTCCAACACCTCCCCCTGCTCCTCCTCCTCCTCTTCATCCTCCTCCTCCTGCAACTCCTCTTGCTGCTGCTGTTGGGCCCCCTCCTCCTAGTCTTCAGGCACATTGGGTGTGACTTCTTCTTCTAGATTTCCATGCAGCTTGCTGTGCACCGGGGGAAGGGCATTTCTCTGGTTTGCTGGGATACTGCCCATAGTCTCCTCTAGGTCTGTTCCTGACTTGGGAGGGAGAGAGATGTCCTGATCTCTTGGGTTTTCTTGGTGGGTTTCCCAGCTTAGGCTTCCAAAGGGCAGGGCGTTGTCCGGGGACGCTAATCCACTCCCCGTCCTGGCTTCTGGGGAGGAGGAGATGGCCTTGGTTGGGTTGGAGGACAGGGAAGGACCCAGGCCAGGTGGATCTTCTCACAGACAAGCCCCATTTGCATGTCAAAGGGACCCCTCCCAGAAGGGTGGCCAGGAAGTGTGCCCTGGGGCCAGGAGCAGGCTGAGGGGCTGTCCTGTGAGCAGCCAGTGAGAGCAAGGCAGTGGCCCTTGGGTGTGTCCCCAAGCCAGTATAAATAGAGGCAGAAAGTTCAGAGGGAGCTCTGGCAGTCCCAGTGGATCTTCCTGCTGGCAGCAGAGCCCCCTAGGAAGAGCAAGAGCAAGAGAGAGCGAGTGAGCCAGGGAGAGCGCACTTGAGCACAGAAGACCCTGCCTGCCCTGCCCTGCCCTGAGCTGTGCTGGGCCTGAGAGAAGCTGAGCTTGCAATGGAAGGCCCTCCTGCAGAGCATTTCCACCTTGGCTTCTGGCGGGTCAGAGGCCAGTACTGCAGCCTTGGTGTGAACACGGAGGACGCGCGAGGAGGCCACTGGGCATGGCGGAGGCAGCGCCAGAGGCTCAGCTCGGCGAAGGACACGCGTGGGCACAGGCCGGTGTTCCCTGGAGAGTGGAGACGTACTCCGAAGAGGCAAGGGCAGGAGGAAGCGCAGGAGGTGCAATTCCGCGCCCCCTTCAGGGCAGACGCTGGCTCCCAGACAGAGCCTAGCACACGAGGGCGACACAGGCACAAGCAGCAGCAGTGGCAGCAGCAGAGGCAGCAGCAGCAGCAGAGGCAGCAACAGCAGCAGCAGAAGCAGAAGAAGCAGAAGCAGCAGAAGCAGCAGAAGCAGCAGCAGCAGAGGCAGCAGCAGCAGCAGCAGCAGAGGCAGCAACAGCAGCAGCAGAAGCAGCAGAAGCAGCAGCAGCAGCAGAGAAGGCTCTCAGGATGCACACCTTCCCTGGAGAGGCCGCGCAGCAGCCAAGCTGCCCAGGTGGAGCCTGCCTGTGCCCAATGGGCCCCTGGCCAAGCGGACAGGCGCCACTGGGGCTCCATGGGCACCGGGTCTCAGGCCCAGGTGGTGGTGCGGCCCCAGAGCACAGCTTTCAGCGTCAGCTCCTGCCTGGGCAACAGCCCCTCCCGGATGACCCCCAAGCCCCAGCGACCAGCCAGAGGGAAGGAGCCGCCCTGGACACGTCCACATCGCCAGCGGGAGGACCCTCCACGGGCAGCACAGTGCGCACACCGCCATCCCTCCCTACCTCTGCTCAACACTCAGCCTCCAAGCCTGCCCAGGAGACCTGCCAGCCCTGCCCACAAGCCACGGGTGGCTCCCCTCTTCTCTCCTGAAGCCGAGCAGCGACTGCTCAAAGCCATGGGCTGGCAAGAACCTGCCCAAGAGGATCACAACTACCTTCCCCTCACAAGCCAGGAGATCGCAGAATTCCACCGGAGCTATCCGCACCTCCGCAAACAGGGCGCGCGCAAAGCGCCTCTCCGCACGCTGCTCTCCTCGTCCTGGGCAGGCGCGCCCCGGCCAGCAGTTCACCACTTGGACCAGGGCACCCACAGCAGCAGCAGGGACACCTCAGATGATGAAGACTGGATGTAGCCACCCACACAGCCCACCGCCCCTCCCCATGCCCCTACCCCACCCCCACCCCCTCCTTCCCATGCATTCCCCAGGCCATCCCCTCTGCCTGCTGGCTCTATGGGGAGCTCAGGGAAGCATCTTGCCAATAAAAACTGCTCCCTCCCCTTCTCTCTCACTCTCCTTGTCTCTCTCTCTCTCTCATGCACACGCACATGCAGAACCAAATATGGATCACGTGGAACCATTAATAAAGGACAGCGAACCATTTGGTATTCGGACAGGAAATGCATCTCCAAAGACACACTGGGCGCAGAAGGAAAAGCTCAGGGAAAGGAAACCAACAGCAGAAAATAGGGGCAGCACATCCAGCCTGATGGTCAAAACCAGAAAGCCCAGAGACATCACCGTGGACGTCCTTCTTCCGACATGGGCTTGTTGGTTCCCTGGGCAGTCATCCCCTGCATTTTATTTCAGTGTTCCTCTCTCCATAGTTCCATTGCCACTTCATCCACCTCTCCTACAATTCCAAGTTCAGTCCGATTGAGAATGCTGCCATCATGGCCACGGTCCGTTGGACCACATTTTCCTTCCGTGTGCTCATGGCGACTCGGGTCCCGATTGCCTTCCCACGCATCCTGCTGCACGAACACACAAGAAACCACTCTCCGCTGCAAAGAGTCTCCGGGGGTCACGTCAGTGCAGCTGATGATACTCTTGGGGTTTCACAGACACTGTTGGCATCCTCTCCCAAATCTTCCCCCCAACATCGCCACCAGCTCTAGGTCCCTCCTTCTCTCTTTCTGTGCTTCTTCTTCTTCTTCTTCTTCTTCTCTTCCTCCTCCCCCTGCTCCTCCTCCTCCTCCAACTGCTCCTCCTCCTCCAACACCTCCCCCTGCTCCTCCTCCTCCTCTTCATCCTCCTCCTCCTGCAACTCCTCTTGCTGCTGCTGTTGGGCCCCCTCCTCCTAGTCTTCAGGCACATTGGGTGTGACTTCTTCTTCTAGATTTCCATGCAGCTTGCTGTGCACCGGGGGAAGGGCATTTCTCTGGTTTGCTGGGATACTGCCCATAGTCTCCTCTAGGTCTGTTCCTGACTTGGGAGGGAGAGAGATGTCCTGATCTCTTGGGTTTTCTTGGTGGGTTTCCCAGCTTAGGCTTCCAAAGGGCAGGGCGTTGTCCGGGGACGCTAATCCACTCCCCGTCCTGGCTTCTGGGGAGGAGGAGATGGCCTTGGTTGGGTTGGAGGACAGGGAAGGACCCAGGCCAGGTGGATCTTCTCACAGACAAGCCCCATTTGCATGTCAAAGGGACCCCTCCCAGAAGGGTGGCCAGGAAGTGTGCCCTGGGGCCAGGAGCAGGCTGAGGGGCTGTCCTGTGAGCAGCCAGTGAGAGCAAGGCAGTGGCCCTTGGGTGTGTCCCCAAGCCAGTATAAATAGAGGCAGAAAGTTCAGAGGGAGCTCTGGCAGTCCCAGTGGATCTTCCTGCTGGCAGCAGAGCCCCCTAGGAAGAGCAAGAGCAAGAGAGAGCGAGTGAGCCAGGGAGAGCGCACTTGAGCACAGAAGACCCTGCCTGCCCTGCCCTGCCCTGAGCTGTGCTGGGCCTGAGAGAAGCTGAGCTTGCAATGGAAGGCCCTCCTGCAGAGCATTTCCACCTTGGCTTCTGGCGGGTCAGAGGCCAGTACTGCAGCCTTGGTGTGAACACGGAGGACGCGCGAGGAGGCCACTGGGCATGGCGGAGGCAGCGCCAGAGGCTCAGCTCGGCGAAGGACACGCGTGGGCACAGGCCGGTGTTCCCTGGAGAGTGGAGACGTACTCCGAAGAGGCAAGGGCAGGAGGAAGCGCAGGAGGTGCAATTCCGCGCCCCCTTCAGGGCAGACGCTGGCTCCCAGACAGAGCCTAGCACACGAGGGCGACACAGGCACAAGCAGCAGCAGTGGCAGCAGCAGAGGCAGCAGCAGCAGCAGAGGCAGCAACAGCAGCAGCAGAAGCAGAAGAAGCAGAAGCAGCAGAAGCAGCAGAAGCAGCAGCAGCAGAGGCAGCAGCAGCAGCAGCAGCAGAGGCAGCAACAGCAGCAGCAGAAGCAGCAGCAGCAGCAGAGAAGGCTCTCAGGATGCACACCTTCCCTGGAGAGGCCGCGCAGCAGCCAAGCTGCCCAGGTGGAGCCTGCCTCTGCCCAATGGGCCCCTGGCCAAGCGGACAGGCGCCACTGGGGCTCCATGGGCACCGGGTCTCAGGCCCAGGTGGTGGTGCGGCCCCAGAGCACAGCTTTCAGCGTCAGCTCCTGCCTGGGCAACAGCCCCTCCCGGATGACCCCCAAGCCCCAGCGACCAGCCAGAGGGAAGGAGCCGCCCTGGACACGTCCACATCGCCAGCGGGAGGACCCTCCACGGGCAGCACAGTGCGCACACCGCCATCCCTCCCTACCTCTGCTCAACACTCAGCCTCCAAGCCTGCCCAGGAGACCTGCCAGCCCTGCCCACAAGCCACGGGTGGCTCCCCTCTTCTCTCCTGAAGCCGAGCAGCGACTGCTCAAAGCCATGGGCTGGCAAGAACCTGCCCAAGAGGATCACAACTACCTTCCCCTCACAAGCCAGGAGATCGCAGAATTCCACCGGAGCTATCCGCACCTCCGCAAACAGGGCGCGCGCAAAGCGCCTCTCCGCACGCTGCTCTCCTCGTCCTGGGCAGGCGCGCCCCGGCCAGCAGTTCACCACTTGGACCAGGGCACCCACAGCAGCAGCAGGGACACCTCAGATGATGAAGACTGGATGTAGCCACCCACACAGCCCACCGCCCCTCCCCATGCCCCTACCCCACCCCCACCCCCTCCTTCCCATGCATTCCCCAGGCCATCCCCTCTGCCTGCTGGCTCTATGGGGAGCTCAGGGAAGCATCTTGCCAATAAAAACTGCTCCCTCCCCTTCTCTCTCACTCTCCTTGTCTCTCTCTCTCTCTCATGCACACGCACATGCAGAACCAAATATGGATCACGTGGAACCATTAATAAAGGACAGCGAACCATTTGGTATTCGGACAGGAAATGCATCTCCAAAGACACACTGGGCGCAGAAGGAAAAGCTCAGGGAAAGGAAACCAACAGCAGAAAATAGGGGCAGCACATCCAGCCTGATGGTCAAAACCAGAAAGCCCAGAGACATCACCGTGGACGTCCTTCTTCCGACATGGGCTTGTTGGTTCCCTGGGCAGTCATCCCCTGCATTTTATTTCAGTGTTCCTCTCTCCATAGTTCCATTGCCACTTCATCCACCTCTCCTACAATTCCAAGTTCAGTCCGATTGAGAATGCTGCCATCATGGCCACGGTCCGTTGGACCACATTTTCCTTCCGTGTGCTCATGGCGACTCGGGTCCCGATTGCCTTCCCACGCATCCTGCTGCACGAACACACAAGAAACCACTCTCCGCTGCAAAGAGTCTCCGGGGGTCACGTCAGTGCAGCTGATGATACTCTTGGGGTTTCACAGACACTGTTGGCATCCTCTCCCAAATCTTCCCCCCAACATCGCCACCAGCTCTAGGTCCCTCCTTCTCTCTTTCTGTGCTGCTTCTTCTTCTTCTTCTTCTTCTCTTCCTCCTCCCCCTGCTCCTCCTCCTCCTCCAACTGCTCCTCCTCCTCCAACACCTCCCCCTGCTCCTCCTCCTCCTCTTCATCCTCCTCCTCCTGCAACTCCTCTTGCTGCTGCTGTTGGGCCCCCTCCTCCTAGTCTTCAGGCACATTGGGTGTGACTTCTTCTTCTAGATTTCCATGCAGCTTGCTGTGCACCGGGGGAAGGGCATTTCTCTGGTTTGCTGGGATACTGCCCATAGTCTCCTCTAGGTCTGTTCCTGACTTGGGAGGGAGAGAGATGTCCTGATCTCTTGGGTTTTCTTGGTGGGTTTCCCAGCTTAGGCTTCCAAAGGGCAGGGCGTTGTCCGGGGACGCTAATCCACTCCCCGTCCTGGCTTCTGGGGAGGAGGAGATGGCCTTGGTTGGGTTGGAGGACAGGGAAGGACCCAGGCCAGGTGGATCTTCTCACAGACAAGCCCCATTTGCATGTCAAAGGGACCCCTCCCAGAAGGGTGGCCAGGAAGTGTGCCCTGGGGCCAGGAGCAGGCTGAGGGGCTGTCCTGTGAGCAGCCAGTGAGAGCAAGGCAGTGGCCCTTGGGTGTGTCCCCAAGCCAGTATAAATAGAGGCAGAAAGTTCAGAGGGAGCTCTGGCAGTCCCAGTGGATCTTCCTGCTGGCAGCAGAGCCCCCTAGGAAGAGCAAGAGCAAGAGAGAGCGAGTGAGCCAGGGAGAGCGCACTTGAGCACAGAAGACCCTGCCTGCCCTGCCCTGCCCTGAGCTGTGCTGGGCCTGAGAGAAGCTGAGCTTGCAATGGAAGGCCCTCCTGCAGAGCATTTCCACCTTGGCTTCTGGCGGGTCAGAGGCCAGTACTGCAGCCTTGGTGTGAACACGGAGGACGCGCGAGGAGGCCACTGGGCATGGCGGAGGCAGCGCCAGAGGCTCAGCTCGGCGAAGGACACGCGTGGGCACAGGCCGGTGTTCCCTGGAGAGTGGAGACGTACTCCGAAGAGGCAAGGGCAGGAGGAAGCGCAGGAGGTGCAATTCCGCGCCCCCTTCAGGGCAGACGCTGGCTCCCAGACAGAGCCTAGCACACGAGGGCGACACAGGCACAAGCAGCAGCAGTGGCAGCAGCAGAGGCAGCAGCAGCAGCAGAGGCAGCAACAGCAGCAGCAGAAGCAGAAGAAGCAGAAGCAGCAGAAGCAGCAGAAGCAGCAGCAGCAGAGGCAGCAGCAGCAGCAGCAGCAGAGGCAGCAACAGCAGCAGCAGAAGCAGCAGAAGCAGCAGCAGCAGCAGAGAAGGCTCTCAGGATGCACACCTTCCCTGGAGAGGCCGCGCAGCAGCCAAGCTGCCCAGGTGGAGCCTGCCTGTGCCCAATGGGCCCCTGGCCAAGCGGACAGGCGCCACTGGGGCTCCATGGGCACCGGGTCTCAGGCCCAGGTGGTGGTGCGGCCCCAGAGCACAGCTTTCAGCGTCAGCTCCTGCCTGGGCAACAGCCCCTCCCGGATGACCCCCAAGCCCCAGCGACCAGCCAGAGGGAAGGAGCCGCCCTGGACAAGTCCACATCGCCAGCGGGAGGACCCTCCACGGGCAGCACAGTGCGCACACCGCCATCCCTCCCTACCTCTGCTCAACACTCAGCCTCCAAGCCTGCCCAGGAGACCTGCCAGCCCTGCCCACAAGCCACGGGTGGCTCCCCTCTTCTCTCCTGAAGCCGAGCAGCGACTGCTCAAAGCCATGGGCTGGCAAGAACCTGCCCAAGAGGATCACAACTACCTTCCCCTCACAAGCCAGGAGATCGCAGAATTCCACCGGAGCTATCCGCACCTCCGCAAACAGGGCGCGCGCAAAGCGCCTCTCCGCACGCTGCTCTCCTCGTCCTGGGCAGGCGCGCCCCGGCCAGCAGTTCACCACTTGGACCAGGGCACCCACAGCAGCAGCAGGGACACCTCAGATGATGAAGACTGGATGTAGCCACCCACACAGCCCACCGCCCCTCCCCATGCCCCTACCCCACCCCCACCCCCTCCTTCCCATGCATTCCCCAGGCCATCCCCTCTGCCTGCTGGCTCTATGGGGAGCTCAGGGAAGCATCTTGCCAATAAAAACTGCTCCCTCCCCTTCTCTCTCACTCTCCTTGTCTCTCTCTCTCTCATGCACACGCACATGCAGAACCAAATATGGATCACGTGGAACCATTAATAAAGGACAGCGAACCATTTGGTATTCGGACAGGAAATGCATCTCCAAAGACACACTGGGCGCAGAAGGAAAAGCTCAGGGAAAGGAAACCAACAGCAGAAAATAGGGGCAGCACATCCAGCCTGATGGTCAAAACCAGAAAGCCCAGAGACATCACCGTGGACGTCCTTCTTCCGACATGGGCTTGTTGGTTCCCTGGGCAGTCATCCCCTGCATTTTATTTCAGTGTTCCTCTCTCCATAGTTCCATTGCCACTTCATCCACCTCTCCTACAATTCCAAGTTCAGTCCGATTGAGAATGCTGCCATCATGGCCACGGTCCGTTGGACCACATTTTCCTTCCGTGTGCTCATGGCGACTCGGGTCCCGATTGCCTTCCCACGCATCCTGCTGCACGAACACACAAGAAACCACTCTCCGCTGCAAAGAGTCTCCGGGGGTCACGTCAGTGCAGCTGATGATACTCTTGGGGTTTCACAGACACTGTTGGCATCCTCTCCCAAATCTTCCCCCCAACATCGCCACCAGCTCTAGGTCCCTCCTTCTCTCTTTCTGTGCTTCTTCTTCTTCTTCTTCTTCTTCTCTTCCTCCTCCCCCTGCTCCTCCTCCTCCTCCAACTGCTCCTCCTCCTCCAACACCTCCCCCTGCTCCTCCTCCTCCTCTTCATCCTCCTCCTCCTGCAACTCCTCTTGCTGCTGCTGTTGGGCCCCCTCCTCCTAGTCTTCAGGCACATTGGGTGTGACTTCTTCTTCTAGATTTCCATGCAGCTTGCTGTGCACCGGGGGAAGGGCATTTCTCTGGTTTGCTGGGATACTGCCCATAGTCTCCTCTAGGTCTGTTCCTGACTTGGGAGGGAGAGAGATGTCCTGATCTCTTGGGTTTTCTTGGTGGGTTTCCCAGCTTAGGCTTCCAAAGGGCAGGGCGTAGTCCGGGGACGCTAATCCACTCCCCGTCCTGGCTTCTGGGGAGGAGGAGATGGCCTTGGTTGGGTTGGAGGACAGGGAAGGACCCAGGCCAGGTGGATCTTCTCACAGACAAGCCCCATTTGCATGTCAAAGGGACCCCTCCCAGAAGGGTGGCCAGGAAGTGTGCCCTGGGGCCAGGAGCAGGCTGAGGGGCTGTCCTGTGAGCAGCCAGTGAGAGCAAGGCAGTGGCCCTTGGGTGTGTCCCCAAGCCAGTATAAATAGAGGCAGAAAGTTCAGAGGGAGCTCTGGCAGTCCCAGTGGATCTTCCTGCTGGCAGCAGAGCCCCCTAGGAAGAGCAAGAGCAAGAGAGAGCGAGTGAGCCAGGGAGAGCGCACTTGAGCACAGAAGACCCTGCCTGCCCTGCCCTGCCCTGCCCTGCCCTGCCCTGCCCTGAGCTGTGCTGGGCCTGAGAGAAGCTGAGCTTGCAATGGAAGGCCCTCCTGCAGAGCATTTCCACCTTGGCTTCTGGCGGGTCAGAGGCCAGTACTGCAGCCTTGGTGTGAACACGGAGGACGCGCGAGGAGGCCACTGGGCATGGCGGAGGCAGCGCCAGAGGCTCAGCTCGGCGAAGGACACGCGTGGGCACAGGCCGGTGTTCCCTGGAGAGTGGAGACGTACTCCGAAGAGGCAAGGGCAGGAGGAAGCGCAGGAGGTGCAATTCCGCGCCCCCTTCAGTGCAGACGCTGGCTCCCAGACAGAGCCTAGCACACCAGGGCGACACAGGCACAAGCAGCAGCAGCAGCAGCAGCAGAGGCAGCAGCAGCAGCAGCAGAGGCAGCAGCAGCAGCAGCAGAGGCAGCAGCAGCAGCAGCAGAGGCAGCAGCAGCAGCAGCAGAGGCAGCAACAGCAGCAGCAGAAGCAGAAGAAGCAGAAGCAGCAGCAGCAGAGGCAGCAGCAGCAGCAGCAGCAGAGGCAGCAACAGCAGCAGCAGAAGCATCAGAAGCAGCAGCAGCAGCAGAGAAGGCTCTCAGGATGCACACCTTCCCTGGAGAGGCCGCGCAGCAGCCAAGCTGCCCAGGTGGAGCCTGCCTGTGCCCAATGGGCCCCTGGCCAAGCGGACAGGCGCCACTGGGGCTCCATGGGCACCGGGTCTCAGGCCCAGGTGGTGGTGCGGCCCCAGAGCACAGCTTTCAGCGTCAGCTCCTGCCTGGGCAACAGCCCCTCCCGGATGACCCCCAAGCCCCAGTGACCAGCCAGAGGGAAGGAGCCGCCCTGGACACGTCCACATCGCCAGCGGGAGGACCCTCCACGGGCAGCACAGTGCGCACACCGCCATCCCTCCCTACCTCTGCTCAACACTCAGCCTCCAAGCCTGCCCAGGAGACCTGCCAGCCCTGCCCACAAGCCACGGGTGGCTCCCCTCTTCTCTCCTGAAGCCGAGCAGCGACTGCTCAAAGCCATGGGCTGGCAAGAACCTGCCCAAGAGGATCACAACTACCTTCCCCTCACAAGCCAGGAGATCGCAGAATTCCACCGGAGCTATCCGCACCTCCGCAAACAGGGCGCGCGCAAAGCGCCTCTCCGCACGCTGCTCTCCTCGTCCTGGGCAGGCGCGCCCCGGCCAGCAGTTCACCACTTGGACCAGGGCACCCACAGCAGCAGCAGGGACACCTCAGATGATGAAGACTGGATGTAGCCACCCACACAGCCCACTGCCCCTCCCCATGCCCCTACCCCACCCCCACCCCCTCCTTCCCATGCATTCCCCAGGCCATCCCCTCTGCCTGCTGGCTCTATGGGGAGCTCAGGGAAGCATCTTGCCAATAAAAACTGCTCCCTCCCCTTCTCTCTCACTCTCCTTGTCTCTCTCTCTCTCATGCACACGCACATGCAGAACCAAATATGGATCACGTGGAACCATTAATAAAGGACAGCGAACCATTTGGTATTCGGACAGGAAATGCATCTCCAAAGACACACTGGGCGCAGAAGGAAAAGCTCAGGGAAAGGAAACCAACAGCAGAAAATAGGGGCAGCACATCCAGCCTGATGGTCCAAACCAGAAAGCCCAGAGACATCACCGTGGACGTCCTTCTTCCGACATGGGCTTGTTGGTTCCCTGGGCAGTCATCCCCTGCATTTTATTTCAGTGTTCCTCTCTCCATAGTTCCATTGCCACTTCATCCACCTCTCCTACAATTCCAAGTTCAGTCCGATTGAGAATGCTGCCATCATGGCCACGGTCCGTTGGACCACATTTTCCTTCCGTGTGCTCATGGCGACTCGGGTCCCGATTGCCTTCCCACGCATCCTGCTGCACGAACACACAAGAAACCACTCTCCGCTGCAAAGAGTCTCCGGGGGTCACGTCAGTGCAGCTGATGATACTCTTGGGGTTTCACAGACACTGTTGGCATCCTCTCCCAAATCTTCCCCCCAACATCGCCACCAGCTCTAGGTCCCTCCTTCTCTCTTTCTGTGCTTCTTCTTCTTCTTCTTCTTCTTCTTCTTCTTCTTCTTCTTCTTCTTCTTCTACTTCTTCTTCTTCTTCTTCTTCTCTTCCTCCTCCCCCTGCTCCTCCTCCTCCTCCAACTGCTCCTCCTCCTCCAACACCTCCCCCTGCTCCTCCTCCTCCTCTTCATCCTCCTCCTCCTGCAACTCCTCTTGCTGCTGCTGTTGGGCCCCCTCCTCCTAGTCTTCAGGCACATTGGGTGTGACTTCTTCTTCTAGATTTCCATGCAGCTTGCTGTGCACCGGGGGAAGGGCATTTCTCTGGTTTGCTGGGATACTGCCCATAGTCTCCTCTAGGTCTGTTCCTGACTTGGGAGGGAGAGAGATGTCCTGATCTCTTGGGTTTTCTTGGTGGGTTTCCCAGCTTAGGCTTCCAAAGGGCAGGGCGTTGTCCGGGGACGCTAATCCACTCCCCGTCCTGGCTTCTGGGGAGGAGGAGATGGCCTTGGTTGGGTTGGAGGACAGGGAAGGACCCAGGCCAGGTGGATCTTCTCACAGACAAGCCCCATTTGCATGTCAAAGGGACCCCTCCCAGAAGGGTGGCCAGGAAGTGTGCCCTGGGGCCAGGAGCAGGCTGAGGGGCTGTCCTGTGAGCAGCCAGTGAGAGCAAGGCAGTGGCCCTTGGGTGTGTCCCCAAGCCAGTATAAATAGAGGCAGAAAGTTCAGAGGGAGCTCTGGCAGTCCCAGTGGATCTTCCTGCTGGCAGCAGAGCCCCCTAGGAAGAGCAAGAGCAAGAGAGAGCAAGTGAGCCAGGGAGAGCGCACTTGAGCACAGAAGACCCTGCCTGCCCTGCCCTGCCCTGCCCTGCCCTGCCCTGCCCTGAGCTGTGCTGGGCCTGAGAGAAGCTGAGCTTGCAATGGAAGGCCCTCCTGCAGAGCATTTCCACCTTGGCTTCTGGCGGGTCAGAGGCCAGTACTGCAGCCTTGGTGTGAAGACGGAGGACGCGCGAGGAGGCCACTGGGCATGGCGGAGGCAGCGCCAGAGGCTCAGCTCGGCGAAGGACACGCGTGGGCACAGGCCGGTGTTCCCTGGAGAGTGGAGACGTACTCCGAAGAGGCAAGGGCAGGAGGAAGCGCAGGAGGTGCAATTCCGCGCCCCCTTCAGTGCAGACGCTGGCTCCCAGACAGAGCCTAGCACACCAGGGCGACACAGGCACAAGCAGCAGCAGCAGCAGCAGCAGAGGCAGCAGCAGCAGCAGCAGAGGCAGCAACAGCAGCAGCAGAAGCAGAAGAAGCAGAAGCAGCAGAAGCAGCAGAAGCAGCAGCAGCAGAGGCAGCAGCAGCAGCAGCAGAGGCAGCAACAGCAGCAGCAGAAGCAGCAGAAGCAGCAGAAGCAGCAGCAGCAGCAGAGAAGGCTCTCAGGATGCACACCTTCCCTGGAGAGGCCGCGCAGCAGCCAAGCTGCCCAGGTGGAGCCTGCCTGTGCCCAATGGGCCCCTGGCCAAGCGGACAGGCGCCACTGGGGTTCCATGGGCACCGGGTCTCAGGCCCAGGTGGTGGTGCGGCCCCAGAGCACAGCTTTCAGCGTCAGCTCCTGCCTGGGCAACAGCCCCTCCCGGATGACCCCCAAGCCCCAGCGACCAGCCAGAGGGAAGGAGCCGCCCTGGACATGTCCACATCGCCAGCGGGAGGACCCTCCACGGGCAGCACAGTGCGCACACCGCCATCCCTCCCTACCTCTGCTCAACACTCAGCCTCCAAGCCTGCCCAGGAGACCTGCCAGCCCTGCCCACAAGCCACGGGTGGCTCCCCTCTTCTCTCCTGAAGCCGAGCAGCGACTGCTCAAAGCCATGGGCTGGCAAGAACCTGCCCAAGAGGATCACAACTACCTTCCCCTCACAAGCCAGGAGATCGCAGAATTCCACCGGAGCTATCCGCACCTCCGCAAACAGGGCGCGCGCAAAGCGCCTCTCCGCACGCTGCTCTCCTCGTCCTGGGCAGGCGCGCCCCGGCCAGCAGTTCACCACTTGGACCAGGGCACCCACAGCAGCAGCAGGGACACCTCAGATGATGAAGACTGGATGTAGCCACCCACACAGCCCACCGCCCCTCCCCATGCCCCTACCCCACCCCCACCCCCTCCTTCCCATGCATTCCCCAGGCCATCCCCTCTGCCTGCTGGCTCTATGGGGAGCTCAGGGAAGCATCTTGCCAATAAAAACTGCTCCCTCCCCTTCTCTCTCACTCTCCTTGTCTCTCTCTCTCTCATGCACACGCACATGCAGAACCAAATATGGATCACGTGGAACCATTAATAAAGGACAGCGAACCATTTGGTATTCGGACAGGAAATGCATCTCCAAAGACACACTGGGCGCAGAAGGAAAAGCTCAGGGAAAGGAAACCAACAGCAGAAAATAGGGGCAGCACATCCAGCCTGATGGTCCAAACCAGAAAGCCCAGAGACATCACCGTGGACGTCCTTCTTCCGACATGGGCTTGTTGGTTCCCTGGGCAGTCATCCCCTGCATTTTATTTCAGTGTTCCTCTCTCCATAGTTCCATTGCCACTTCATCCACCTCTCCTACAATTCCAAGTTCAGTCCGATTGAGAATGCTGCCATCATGGCCACGGTCCGTTGGACCACATTTTCCTTCCGTGTGCTCATGGCGACTCGGGTCCCGATTGCCTTCCCACGCATCCTGCTGCACGAACACACAAGAAACCACTCTCCGCTGCAAAGAGTCTCCGGGGGTCACGTCAGTGCAGCTGATGATACTCTTGGGGTTTCACAGACACTGTTGGCATCCTCTCCCAAATCTTCCCCCCAACATCGCCACCAGCTCTAGGTCCCTCCTTCTCTCTTTCTGTGCTTCTTCTTCTTCTTCTTCTTCTTCTTCTTCTTCTTCTTCTTCTTCTTCTTCTCTTCCTCCTCCCCCTGCTCCTCCTCCTCCTCCAACTGCTCCTCCTCCTCCAACACCTCCCCCTGCTCCTCCTCCTCCTCTTCATCCTCCTCCTCCTGCAACTCCTCTTGCTGCTGCTGTTGGGCCCCCTCCTCCTAGTCTTCAGGCACATTGGGTGTGACTTCTTCTTCTAGATTTCCATGCAGCTTGCTGTGCACCGGGGGAAGGGCATTTCTCTGGTTTGCTGGGATACTGCCCATAGTCTCCTCTAGGTCTGTTCCTGACTTGGGAGGGAGAGAGATGTCCTGATCTCTTGGGTTTTCTTGGTGGGTTTCCCAGCTTAGGCTTCCAAAGGGCAGGGCGTTGTCCGGGGACGCTAATCCACTCCCCGTCCTGGCTTCTGGGGAGGAGGAGATGGCCTTGGTTGGGTTGGAGGACAGGGAAGGACCCAGGCCAGGTGGATCTTCTCACAGACAAGCCCCATTTGCATGTCAAAGGGACCCCTCCCAGAAGGGTGGCCAGGAAGTGTGCCCTGGGGCCAGGAGCAGGCTGAGGGGCTGTCCTGTGAGCAGCCAGTGAGAGCAAGGCAGTGGCCCTTGGGTGTGTCCCCAAGCCAGTATAAATAGAGGCAGAAAGTTCAGAGGGAGCTCTGGCAGTCCCAGTGGATCTTCCTGCTGGCAGCAGAGCCCCCTAGGAAGAGCAAGAGCAAGAGAGAGCAAGTGAGCCAGGGAGAGCGCACTTGAGCACAGAAGACCCTGCCTGCCCTGCCCTGCCCTGCCCTGCCCTGCCCTGAGCTGTGCTGGGCCTGAGAGAAGCTGAGCTTGCAATGGAAGGCCCTCCTGCAGAGCATTTCCACCTTGGCTTCTGGCGGGTCAGAGGCCAGTACTGCAGCCTTGGTGTGAAGACGGAGGACGCGCGAGGAGGCCACTGGGCATGGCGGAGGCAGCGCCAGAGGCTCAGCTCGGCGAAGGACACGCGTGGGCACAGGCCGGTGTTCCCTGGAGAGTGGAGACGTACTCCGAAGAGGCAAGGGCAGGAGGAAGCGCAGGAGGTGCAATTCCGCGCCCCCTTCAGTGCAGACGCTGGCTCCCAGACAGAGCCTAGCACACCAGGGTGACACAGGCACAAGCAGCAGCAGCAGCAGCAGCAGAGGCAGCAGCAGCAGCAGCAGAGGCAGCAACAGCAGCAGCAGAAGCAGAAGAAGCAGAAGCAGCAGAAGCAGCAGAAGCAGCAGCAGCAGAGGCAGCAGCAGCAGCAGCAGAGGCAGCAACAGCAGCAGCAGAAGCAGCAGAAGCAGCAGAAGCAGCAGCAGCAGCAGAGAAGGCTCTCAGGATGCACACCTTCCCTGGAGAGGCCGCGCAGCAGCCAAGCTGCCCAGGTGGAGCCTGCCTGTGCCCAATGGGCCCCTGGCCAAGCGGACAGGCGCCACTGGGGTTCCATGGGCACCGGGTCTCAGGCCCAGGTGGTGGTGCGGCCCCAGAGCACAGCTTTCAGCGTCAGCTCCTGCCTGGGCAACAGCCCCTCCCGGATGACCCCCAAGCCCCAGCGACCAGCCAGAGGGAAGGAGCCGCCCTGGACACGTCCACATCGCCAGCGGGAGGACCCTCCACGGGCAGCACAGTGCGCACACCGCCATCCCTCCCTACCTCTGCTCAACACTCAGCCTCCAAGCCTGCCCAGGAGACCTGCCAGCCCTGCCCACAAGCCACGGGTGGCTCCCCTCTTCTCTCCTGAAGCCGAGCAGCGACTGCTCAAAGCCATGGGCTGGCAAGAACCTGCCCAAGAGGATCACAACTACCTTCCCCTCACAAGCCAGGAGATCGCAGAATTCCACCGGAGCTATCCGCACCTCCGCAAACAGGGCGCGCGCAAAGCGCCTCTCCGCACGCTGCTCTCCTCGTCCTGGGCAGGCGCGCCCCGGCCAGCAGTTCACCACTTGGACCAGGGCACCCACAGCAGCAGCAGGGACACCTCAGATGATGAAGACTGGATGTAGCCACCCACACAGCCCACCGCCCCTCCCCATGCCCCTACCCCACCCCCACCCCCTCCTTCCCATGCATTCCCCAGGCCATCCCCTCTGCCTGCTGGCTCTATGGGGAGCTCAGGGAAGCATCTTGCCAATAAAAACTGCTCCCTCCCCTTCTCTCTCACTTTCCTTGTCTCTCTCTCTCTCATGCACACGCACATGCAGAACCAAATATGGATCACGTGGAACCATTAATAAAGGACAGCGAACCATTTGGTATTCGGACAGGAAATGCATCTCCAAAGACACACTGGGCGCAGAAGGAAAAGCTCAGGGAAAGGAAACCAACAGCAGAAAATAGGGGCAGCACATACAGCCTGATGGTCAAAACCAGAAAGCCCAGAGACATCACCGTGGACGTCCTTCTTCCGACATGGGCTTGTTGGTTCCCTGGGCAGTCATCCCCTGCATTTTATTTCAGTGTTCCTCTCTCCATAGTTCCATTGCCACTTCATCCACCTCTCCTACAATTCCAAGTTCAGTCCGATTGAGAATGCTGCCATCATGGCCACGGTCCGTTGGACCACATTTTCCTTCCGTGTGCTCATGGCGACTCGGGTCCCGATTGCCTTCCCACGCATCCTGCTGCACGAACACACAAGAAACCACTCTCCGCTGCAAAGAGTCTCCGGGGGTCACGTCAGTGCAGCTGATGATACTCTTGGGGTTTCACAGACACTGTTGGCATCCTCTCCCAAATCTTCCCCCCAACATCGCCACCAGCTCTAGGTCCCTCCTTCTCTCTTTCTGTGCTGCTTCTTCTTCTTCTTCTTCTTCTTCTTCTTCTTCTTCTTCTTCTTCTTCTTCTTCTTCTTCTTCTTCTTCTTCTTCTTCTTCTCTTCCTCCTCCCCCTGCTCCTCCTCCTCCTCCAACTGCTCCTCCTCCTCCAACACCTCCCCCTGCTCCTCCTCCTCCTCTTCATCCTCCTCCTCCTGCAACTCCTCTTGCTGCTGCTGTTGGGCCCCCTCCTCCTAGTCTTCAGGCACATTGGGTGTGACTTCTTCTTCTAGATTTCCATGCAGCTTGCTGTGCACCGGGGGAAGGGCATTTCTCTGGTTTGCTGGGATACTGCCCATAGTCTCCTCTAGGTCTGTTCCTGACTTGGGAGGGAGAGAGATGTCCTGATCTCTTGGGTTTTCTTGGTGGGTTTCCCAGCTTAGGCTTCCAAAGGGCAGGGCGTTGTCCGGGGACGCTAATCCACTCCCCGTCCTGGCTTCTGGGGAGGAGGAGATGGCCTTGGTTGGGTTGGAGGACAGGGAAGGACCCAGGCCAGGTGGATCTTCTCACAGACAAGCCCCATTTGCATGTCAAAGGGACCCCTCCCAGAAGGGTGGCCAGGAAGTGTGCCCTGGGGCCAGGAGCAGGCTGAGGGGCTGTCCTGTGAGCAGCCAGTGAGAGCAAGGCAGTGGCCCTTGGGTGTGTCCCCAAGCCAGTATAAATAGAGGCAGAAAGTTCAGAGGGAGCTCTGGCAGTCCCAGTGGATCTTCCTGCTGGCAGCAGAGCCCCCTAGGAAGAGCAAGAGCAAGAGAGAGCAAGTGAGCCAGGGAGAGCGCACTTGAGCACAGAAGACCCTGCCTGCCCTGCCCTGCCCTGCCCTGCCCTGCCCTGCCCTGAGCTGTGCTGGGCCTGAGAGAAGCTGAGCTTGCAATGGAAGGCCCTCCTGCAGAGCATTTCCACCTTGGCTTCTGGCGGGTCAGAGGCCAGTACTGCAGCCTTGGTGTGAAGACGGAGGACGCGCGAGGAGGCCACTGGGCATGGCGGAGGCAGCGCCAGAGGCTCAGCTCGGCGACGGACACGCGTGGGCACAGGCCGGTGTTCCCTGGAGAGTGGAGACGTACTCCGAAGAGGCAAGGGCAGGAGGAAGCGCAGGAGGTGCAATTCCGCGCCCCCTTCAGTGCAAACGCTGGCTCCCAGACAGAGCCTAGCACACCAGGGCGACACAGGCACAAGCAGCAGCAGCAGCAGCAGCAGCAGCAGCAGCAGAGGCAGCACAGCAGCAGCAGAGGCAGCAACAGCAGCAGCAGAAGCAGAAGAAGCAGAAGCAGCAGAAGCAGCAGAAGCAGCAGCAGCAGAGGCAGCAGCAGCAGCAGCAGCAGAGGCAGCAACAGCAGCAGCAGAAGCAGCAGAAGCAGCAGCAGCAGCAGAGAAGGCTCTCAGGATGCACACCTTCCCTGGAGAGGCCGCGCAGCAGCCAAGCTGCCCAGGTGGAGCCTGCCTGTGCCCAATGGGCCCCTGGCCAAGCGGACAGGCGCCACTGGGGCTCCATGGGCACCGGGTCTCAGGCCCAGGTGGTGGTGCGGCCCCAGAGCACAGCTTTCAGCGTCAGCTCCTGCCTGGGCAACAGCCCCTCCCGGATGACCCCCAAGCCCCAGTGACCAGCCAGAGGGAAGGAGCCGCCCTGGACACGTCCACATCGCCAGCGGGAGGACCCTCCACGGGCAGCACAGTGCGCACACCGCCATCCCTCCCTACCTCTGCTCAACACTCAGCCTCCAAGCCTGCCCAGGAGACCTGCCAGCCCTGCCCACAAGCCACGGGTGGCTCCCCTCTTCTCTCCTGAAGCCGAGCAGCGACTGCTCAAAGCCATGGGCTGGCAAGAACCTGCCCAAGAGGATCACAACTACCTTCCCCTCACAAGCCAGGAGATCGCAGAATTCCACCAGAGCTATCCGCACCTCCGCAAACAGGGCGCGCGCAAAGCGCCTCTCCGCACGCTGCTCTCCTCGTCCTGGGCAGGCGCGCCCCGGCCAGCAGTTCACCACTTGGACCAGGGCACCCACAGCAGCAGCAGGGACACCTCAGATGATGAAGACTGGATGTAGCCACCCACACAGCCCACCGCCCCTCCCCATGCCCCTACCCCACCCCCACCCCCTCCTTCCCATGCATTCCCCAGGCCATCCCCTCTGCCTGCTGGCTCTATGGGGAGCTCAGGGAAGCATCTTGCCAATAAAAACTGCTCCCTCCCCTTCTCTCTCACTCTCCTTGTCTCTCTCTCTCTCATGCACACGCACATGCAGAACCAAATATGGATCACGTGGAACCATTAATAAAGGACAGCGAACCATTTGGTATTCGGACAGGAAATGCATCTCCAAAGACACACTGGGCGCAGAAGGAAAAGCTCAGGGAAAGGAAACCAACAGCAGAAAATAGGGGCAGCACATCCAGCCTGATGGTCAAAACCAGAAAGCCCAGAGACATCACCGTGGACGTCCTTCTTCCGACATGGGCTTGTTGGTTCCCTGGGCAGTCATCCCCTGCATTTTATTTCAGTGTTCCTCTCTCCATAGTTCCATTGCCACTTCATCCACCTCTCCTACAATTCCAAGTTCAGTCCGATTGAGAATGCTGCCATCATGGCCACGGTCCGTTGGACCACATTTTCCTTCCGTGTGCTCATGGCGACTCGGGTCCCGATTGCCTTCCCACGCATCCTGCTGCACGAACACACAAGAAACCACTCTCTGCTGCAAAGAGTCTCCGGGGGTCACGTCAGTGCAGCTGATGATACTCTTGGGGTTTCACAGACACTGTTGGCATCCTCTCCCAAATCTTCCCCCCAACATCGCCACCAGCTCTAGGTCCCTCCTTCTCTCTTTCTGTGCTTCTTCTTCTTCTTCTTCTACTCTTCCTCCTCCCCCTGCTCCTCCTCCTCCTCCAACTGCTCCTCCTCCAACACCTCCCCCTGCTCCTCCTCCTCCTCTTCATCCTCCTCCTCCTGCAACTCCTCTTGCTGCTGCTGTTGGGCCCCCTCCTCCTAGTCTTCAGGCACATTGGGTGTGACTTCTTCTTCTAGATTTCCATGCAGCTTGCTGTGCACCGGGGGAAGGGCATTTCTCTGGTTTGCTGGGATACTGCCCATAGTCTCCTCTAGGTCTGTTCCTGACTTGGGAGGGAGAGAGATGTCCTGATCTCTTGGGTTTTCTTGGTGGGTTTCCCAGCTTAGGCTTCCAAAGGGCAGGGCGTTGTCCAGGGACGCTAATCCACTCCATGTCCTGGCTTCTGGGGAGGAGGAGATGGCCTTGGTTGGGTTGGAGGACAGGGAAGGACCCAGGACAGGTGGATCTTCTCACAGACAAGCCCCATTTGCATGTCAAAGGGACCCCTCCCAGAAGGGTGGCCAGGAAGTGTGCCCTGGGGCCAGGAGCAGGCTGAGGGGCTGTCCTGTGAGCAGCCAGTGAGAGCAAGGCAGTGGCCCTTGGGTGTATCCCCAAGCCAGTATAAATAGAGGCAGAAAGTTCAGAGGGAGCTCTGGCAGTCCCAGTGGATCTTCCTGCTGGCAGCAGAGCCCCCTAGGAAGAGCAAGAGCAAGAGAGAGCGAGTGAGCCAGGGAGAGCGCACTTGAGCACAGAAGACCCTGCCTGCCCTGCCCTGCCCTGCCCTGTCCTGAGCTGTGCTGGGCCTGAGAGAAGCTGAGCTTGCAATGGAAGGCCCTCCTGCAGAGCATTTCCACCTTGGCTTCTGGCGGGTCAGAGGCCAGTACTGCAGCCTTGGTGTGAACACGGAGGACGCGCGAGGAGGCCACTGGGCATGGCGGAGGCAGCGCCAGAGGCTCAGCTCGGCGAAGGACACGCGTGGGCACAGGCCGGTGTTCCCTGGAGAGTGGAGACGTACTCCGAAGAGGCAAGGGCAGGAGGAAGCGCAGGAGGTGCAATTCCGCGCCCCCTTCAGTGCAGACGCTGGCTCCCAGACAGAGCCTAGCACACCAGGGCGACACAGGCACAAGCAGCAGCAGCAGCAGCAGCAGAGGCAGCAGCAGCAGCAGCAGAGGCAGCAACAGCAGCAGCAGAAGCAGAAGAAGCAGAAGCAGCAGAAGCAGCAGAAGCAGCAGCAGCAGAGGCAGCAGCAGCAGCAGCAGCAGAGGCAGCAACAGCAGCAGCAGAAGCAGCAGAAGCAGCAGCAGCAGCAGAGAAGGCTCTCAGGATGCACACCTTCCCTGGAGAGGCCGCGCAGCAGCCAAGCTGCCCAGGTGGAGCCTGCCTGTGCCCAATGGGCCCCTGGCCAAGCGGACAGGCGCCACTGGGGCTCCATGGGCACCGGGTCTCAGGCCCAGGTGGTGGTGCGGCCCCAGAGCACAGCTTTCAGCGTCAGCTCCTGCCTGGGCAACAGCCCCTCCCGGATGACCCCCAAGCCCCAGCGACCAGCCAGAGGGAAGGAGCCGCCCTGGACACGTCCACATCGCCAGCGGGAGGACCCTCCCGGGCAGCACAGTGCGCACACCGCCATCCCTCCCTACCTCTGCTCAACACTCAGCCTCCAAGCCTGCCCAGGAGACCTGCCAGCCCTGCCCACAAGCCACGGGTGGCTCCCCTCTTCTCTCCTGAAGCCGAGCAGCGACTGCTCAAAGCCATGGGCTGGCAAGAACCTGCCCAAGAGGATCACAACTACCTTCCCCTCACAAGCCAGGAGATCGCAGAATTCCACCTGAGCTATCCGCACCTCCGCAAACAGGGCGCGCGCAAAGCGCCTCTCCGCACGCTGCTCTCCTCGTCCTGGGCAGGCGCGCCCCGGCCAGCAGTTCACCACTTGGACCAGGGCACCCACAGCAGCAGCAGGGACACCTCAGATGATGAAGACTGGATGTAGCCACCCACACAGCCCACCGCCCCTCCCCATGCCCCTACCCCACCCCCACCCCCTCCTTCCCATGCATTCCCCAGGCCATCCCCTCTGCCTGCTGGCTCTATGGGGAGCTCAGGGAAGCATCTTGCCAATAAAAACTGCTCCCTCCCCTTCTCTCTCACTCTCCTTGTCTCTCTCTCTCTCATGCACACGCACATGCAGAACCAAATATGGATCACGTGGAACCATTAATAAAGGACAGCGAACCATTTGGTATTCGGACAGGAAATGCATCTCCAAAGACACACTGGGCGCAGAAGGAAAAGCTCAGGGAAAGGAAACCAACAGCAGAAAATAGGGGCAGCACATCCAGCCTGATGGTCAAAACCAGAAAGCCCAGAGACATCACCGTGGACGTCCTTCTTCCGACATGGGCTTGTTGGTTCCCTGGGCAGTCATCCCCTGCATTTTATTTCAGTGTTCCTCTCTCCATAGTTCCATTGCCACTTCATCCACCTCTCCTACAATTCCAAGTTCAGTCCGGTTGAGAATGCTGCCATCATGGCCACGGTCCGTTGGACCACATTTTCCTTCCGTGTGCTCATGGCGACTCGGGTCCCGATTGCCTTCCCACGCATCCTGCTGCACGAACACACAAGAAACCACTCTCCGCTGCAAAGAGTCTCCGGGGGTCACGTCAGTGCAGCTCATGATACTCTTGGGGTTTCACAGACACTGTTGGCATCCTCTCCTAAAACTTCCCCCCAACATTGCCACCAGCTCTAGGTCCCTCCTTCTCTCTTTCTGTGCTTCTTCTTCTTCTTCTCTTCCTCCTCCCCCTGCTCCTCCTCCTCCTCCAACTGCTCCTCCTCCTCCAACACCTCCCCCTGCTCCTCCTCCTCCTCTTCATCCTCCTCCTCCTGCAACTCCTCTTGCTGCTGCTGTTGGGCCCCCTCCTCCTAGTCTTCAGGCACATTGGGTGTGACTTCTTCTTCTAGATTTCCATGCAGCTTGCTGTGCACCGGGGGAAGGGCATTTCTCTGGTTTGCTGGGATACTGCCCATAGTCTCCTCTAGGTCTGTTCCTGACTTGTGAGGGAGAGAGATGTCCTGATCTCCTGGGTTTTCTTGGTGGGTTTCCCAGCTTAGGCTTCCAAAGGGCAGGGCGTTGTCCGGGGACGCTAATCCACTCCATGTCCTGGCTTCTGGGGAGGAGGAGATGGCCTTGGTTGGGTTGGAGGACAGGGAAGGACCCAGGACAGGTGGATCTTCTCACAGACAAGCCCCATTTGCATGTCAAAGGGACCCCTCCCAGAAGGGTGGCCAGGAAGTGTGCCCTGGGGCCAGGAGCAGGCTGAGGGGCTGTCCTGTGAGCAGCCAGTGAGAGCAAGGCAGTGGCCCTTGGGTGTGTCCCCAAGCCAGTATAAATAGAGGCAGAAAGTTCAGAGGGAGCTCTGGCAGTCCCAGTGGATCTTCCTGCTGGCAGCAGAGCCCCCTAGGAAGAGCAAGAGCAAGAGAGAGCGAGTGAGCCAGGGAGAGCGCACTTGAGCACAGAAGACCCTGCCTGCCCTGCCCTGCCCTGCCCTGTCCTGCCCTGCCCTGAGCTGTGCTGGGCCTGAGAGAAGCTGAGCTTGCAATGGAAGGCCCTCCTGCAGAGCATTTCCACCTTGGCTTCTGGCGGGTCAGAGGCCAGTACTGCAGCCTTGGTGTGAACACGGAGGACGCGCGAGGAGGCCACTGGGCATGGCGGAGGCAGCGCCAGAGGCTCAGCTCGGCGAAGGACACGCGTGGGCACAGGCCGGTGTTCCCTGGAGAGTGGAGACGTACTCCGAAGAGGCAAGGGCAGGAGGAAGCGCAGGAGGTGCAATTCCACGCCCCCTTCAGTGCAGACGCTGGCTCCCAGACAGAGCCTAGCACACCAGGGCGACACAGGCACAAGCAGCAGCAGCAGCAGCAGCAGCAGAGGCAGCAGCAGCAGCAGCAGAGGCAGCAACAGCAGCAGCAGAAGCAGAAGAAGCAGAAGCAGCAGAAGCAGCAGCAGCAGAGGCAGCAGCAGCAGCAGCAGAGGCAGCAACAGCAGCAGCAGAAGCAGCAGAAGCAGCAGCAGCAGCAGAGAAGGCTCTCAGGATGCACACCTTCCCTGGAGAGGCCGCGCAGCAGCCAAGCTGCCCAGGTGGAGCCTGCCTGTGCCCAATGGGCCCCTGGCCAAGCGGACAGGCGCCACTGGGGCTCCATGGGCACCGGGTCTCAGGCCCAGGTGGTGGTGCGGCCCCAGAGCACAGCTTTCAGCGTCAGCTCCTGCCTGGGCAACAGCCCCTCCCGGATGACCCCCAAGCCCCAGCGACCAGCCAGAGGGAAGGAGCCGCCCTGGACACGTCCACATCGCGAGCAGGAGGACCCTCCACGGGCAGCACAGTGCGCACACCGCCATCCCTCCCTACCTCTGCTCAACACTCAGCCTCCAAGCCTGCCCAGGAGACCTGCCAGCCCTGCCCACAAGCCACGGGTGGCTCCCCTCTTCTCTCCTGAAGCCGAGCAGCGACTGCTCAAAGCCATGGGCTGGCAAGAACCTGCCCAAGAGGATCACAACTACCTTCCCCTCACAAGCCAGGAGATCGCAGAATTCCACCAGAGCTATCCGCACCTCCGCAAACAGGGCGCGCGCAAAGCGCCTCTCCGCACGCTGCTCTCCTCGTCCTGGGCAGGCGCGCCCCGGCCAGCAGTTCACCACTTGGACCAGGGCACCCACAGCAGCAGCAGGGACACCTCAGATGATGAAGACTGGATGTAGCCACCCACACAGCCCACCGCCCCTCCCCATGCCCCTACCCCACCCCCACCCCCTCCTTCCCATGCATTCCCCAGGCCATCCCCTCTGCCTGCTGGCTCTATGGGGAGCTCAGGGAAGCATCTTGCCAATAAAAACTGCTCCCTCCCCTTCTCTCTCACTCTCCTTGTCTCTCTCTCTCTCATGCACACGCACATGCAGAACCAAATATGGATCACGTGGAACCATTAATAAAGGACAGCGAACCATTTGGTATTCGGACAGGAAATGCATCTCCAAAGACACACTGGGCGCAGAAGGAAAAGCTCAGGGAAAGGAAACCAACAGCAGAAAATAGGGGCAGCACATCCAGCCTGATGGTCAAAACCAGAAAGCCCAGAGACATCACCGTGGATGTCCTTCTTCCGACATGGGCTTGTTGGTTCCCTGGGCAGTCATCCCCTGCATTTTATTTCAGTGTTCCTCTCTCCATAGTTCCATTGCCACTTCATCCACCTCTCCTACAATTCCAAGTTCAGTCCGATTGAGAATGCTGCCATCATGGCCACGGTCCGTTGGACCACATTTTCCTTCCGTGTGCTCATGGCGACTCGGGTCCCGATTGCCTTCCCACGCATCCTGCTGCACGAACACACAAGAAACCACTCTCCGCTGCAAAGAGTCTCCGGGGGTCACGTCAGTGCAGCTGATGATACTCTTGGGGTTTCACAGACACTGTTGGCATCCTCTCCCAAATCTTCCCCCCAACATCGCCACCAGCTCTAGGTCCCTCCTTCTCTCTTTCTGTGCTTCTTCTTCTTCTTCTTCTTCTCTTCCTCCTCCCCCTGCTCCTCCTCCTCCTCCAACTGCTCCTCCTCCTCCAACACCTCCCCCTGCTCCTCCTCCTCCTCTTCATCCTCCTCCTCCTGCAACTCCTCTTGCTGCTGCTGTTGGGCCCCCTCCTCCTAGTCTTCAGGCACATTGGGTGTGACTTCTTCTTCTAGATTTCCATGCAGCTTGCTGTGCACCGGGGGAAGGGCATTTCTCTGGTTTGCTGGGATACTGCCCATAGTCTCCTCTAGGTCTGTTCCTGACTTGGGAGGGAGAGAGATGTCCTGATCTCTTGGGTTTTCTTGGTGGGTTTCCCAGCTTAGGCTTCCAAAGGGCAGGGCGTTGTCCGGGGACGCTAATCCACTCCAGGTCCTGGCTTCTGGGGAGGAGGAGATGGCCTTGGTTGGGTTGGAGGACAGGGAAGGACCCAGGCCAGGTGGATCTTCTCACAGACAAGCCCCATTTGCATGTCAAAGGGACCCCTCCCAGAAGGGTGGCCAGGAAGTGTGCCCTGGGGCCAGGAGCAGGCTGAGGGGCTGTCCTGTGAGCAGCCAGTGAGAGCAAGGCAGTGGCCCTTGGGTGTGTCCCCAAGCCAGTATAAATAGAGGCAGAAAGTTCAGAGGGAGCTCTGGCAGTCCCAGTGGATCTTCCTGCTGGCAGCAGAGCCCCCTAGGAAGAGCAAGAGCAAGAGAGAGCAAGTGAGCCAGGGAGAGCGCACTTGAGCACAGAAGACCCTGCCTGCCCTGCCCTGCCCTGCCCTGCCCTGCCCTGCCCTGAGCTGTGCTGGGCCTGAGAGAAGCTGAGCTTGCAATGGAAGGCCCTCCTGCAGAGCATTTCCACCTTGGCTTCTGGCGGGTCAGAGGCCAGTACTGCAGCCTTGGTGTGAACATGGAGGACGCGCGAGGAGGCCACTGGGCATGGCGGAGGCAGCGCCAGAGGCTCAGCTCGGCGAAGGACACGCGTGGGCACAGGCCGGTGTTCCCTGGAGAGTGGAGACGTACTCCGAAGAGGCAAGGGCAGGAGGAAGCGCAGGAGGTGCAATCCCGCGCCCCCTTCAGTGCAGACACTGGCTCCCAGACAGAGCCTAGCACACCAGGGCGACACAGGCACAAGCAGCAGCAGCAGCAGAGGCAGCAGCAGCAGCAGCAGAGGCAGCAACAGCAGCAGCAGAAGCAGAAGAAGCAGAAGCAGCAGAAGCAGCAGAAGCAGCAGCAGCAGAGGCAGCAGCAGCAGCAGCAGAGGCAGCAACAGCAGCAGCAGAAGCAGCAGAAGCAGCAGAAGCAGCAGCAGCAGCAGCAGCAGCAGAGAAGGCTCTCAGGATGCACACCTTCCCTGGAGAGGCCGCGCAGCAGCCAAGCTGCCCAGGTGGAGCCTGCCTGTGCCCAATGGGCCCCTGGCCAAGCGGACAGGCGCCACTGGGGCTCCATGGGCACCGGGTCTCAGGCCCAGGTGGTGGTGCGGCCCCAGAGCACAGCTTTCAGCGTCAGCTCCTGCCTGGGCAACAGCCCCTCCCGGATGACCCCCAAGCCCCAGCGACCAGCCAGAGGGAAGGAGCCGCCCTGGACACGTCCACATCGCCAGCGGGAGGACCCTCCACGGGCAGCACAGTGCGCACACCGCCATCCCTCCCTACCTCTGCTCAACACTCAGCCTCCAAGCCTGCCCAGGAGACCTGCCAGCCCTGCCCACAAGCCACGGGTGGCTCCCCTCTTCTCTCCTGAAGCCGAGCAGCGACTGCTCAAAGCCATGGGCTGGCAAGAACCTGCCCAAGAGGATCACAACTACCTTCCCCTCACAAGCCAGGAGATCGCAGAATTCCACCGGAGCTATCCGCACCTCCGCAAACAGGGCGCGCACAAAGCGCCTCTCCGCACGCTGCTCTCCTCGTCCTGGGCAGGCGCGCCCCGGCCAGCAGTTCACCACTTGGACCAGGGCACCCACAGCAGCAGCAGGGACACCTCAGATGATGAAGACTGGATGTAGCCACCCACACAGCCCACCGCCCCTCCCCATGCCCCTACCCCACCCCCACCCCCTCCTTCCCATGCATTCCCCAGGCCATCCCCTCTGCCTGCTGGCTCTATGGGGAGCTCAGGGAAGGCATCTTGCCAATAAAAACTGCTCCCTCCCCTTCTCTCTCACTCTCCTTGTCTCTCTCTCTCTCATGCACAAGCACATGCAGAACCAAATATGGATCACGTGGAACCATTAATAAAGGACAGCGAACCATTTGGTATTCGGACAGGAAATGCATCTCCAAAGACACAGTGTCAGTGTACAGAGGAGCAGAACTGGGTGAGGAAATTCAGAACTGGAAATCTCAAAGAAACTTACACAGAAACAGTGATACAGTGTAACCTGTGAGGGTTTCATTGTATCAAAGGAAAACCCTTCAGATGTGTCTGCAGATAAGTCTCCAGTGCCCTGCCTGCTCTTTTACTGCCAGTTGGAAAAATTTTTGCCTGGACATTTTTATCCGTGGCATCAAAAACGTGTCACTTTAGCACAAAAGACGTTTTAGACCAGATAAATGACAGCGACAGTGACTTAGAATTACTCGCAATATTGTGTATTAAAGTTTATCATACGTGGAACGTTAAAATGAGTTATTTCCTAAGAATTATAGGCCTACAATATAAAACAGCTTATTTAATGCAGAATAATCGACCACTTTGGGTACAAAATTTCTCACATAATTAGACGGCCAGGGAGGTTAACTCAAGCTCATGATTTATCCTGGCATGGTGTTTTTTGTCATCCTTTCCTCAACCCTAACCGCAGCTGAGAGGGAGCACATTTTTCTCACTGCTCAGCAGTACGCTGACCAGGTTCATTTGACAGACCTCAGCACCGAGGCAGGTCCCCAACAAGAACTTGCTTGGGGTTATCAAATCGACACTCAAGCAGGCAGGGCTGCCCGCTGAGATAAAGTGTTTCAGTGTGTCCTGGCTGGGCTTCAGGCCAATTCCGATAAAGCGGTCAGTTTTAATAAACTTAGGGAGATCACCCAAAAGCCCGACGATAATCCAGCTGCCTTTTCAGCCTGCTTAACTGATGTTCTAACCCGGGGTGTCACACTGGCAGCCCCCGAGGTAATTTTTTGAGCCCACGATGTGGCCACCAATGTGCATAAGGAGATCTTGGAGGTTTAGTGAGGTAAAACTAAGGCGATAATAGTGGGAGGAGTTCATGTGAATGGATAAGAGCAGCGGTTCTCAACCTGTGGGTCGCGACCCCTTAGGGAGTCAAATGACCCTTTCACTGAGATCACCTCACACCATCAGAAAACACCTATTTCCGATGGACTTAGGAACCCAGACAAGGCTGCTCTATCTGTCTCCAGGTGGCTTTGTCCACATGCAGCTACGCCCACATCCTCATAGTACCCGATGTGAACACTGTGCCCCATGCTACACCATGCTACAAGACGAAAATTCACCGATTCCGAATTAGAAATAAACATCTCACAATATAGAATGACGTATTATTTTTGTGATGAATCACGATGCTTGAATGATGTTCAATGTGTAACAGTGAAAATATAGCCAGCATATCGGATATTTACATGATGCCTCATAGCAGTAGCAAAATGACAGTGATGAAGTAGCAACGAAAATAATGTTATGGTTGGGGGGGGGAGGTCACAACCACATGAGGAACAATATGAAAGGGTCATGGCATGAGGAAGGTTGAGAGGCACTCAGTAGAGGACAGTTGAGGGTTTCATCAGTGCTGTCTTGCACCCTGACTCTATGTCCCTTCAATGTTGCTCATTGTCCAATTATATTACAGTAGGGGTTGGGGTCTTCACTTGGTCCACGCTCCTTCACATCCATCTGATTGCTTGTTTATGAACTTCTGATACCTCTGTTCTTCAATGTTGCATGATCACAAAAGCTGGTGTGCATCCTCCACTGGGCTTTGTTGGTTTCCTGCTAGATGTTTAACATGAAACCTTTAAGATCCCAGATGCTATATCTTTTGAAAGCTGGGCACCATCAGCTTTCTTCACTTTTACTTCTGCACCCATTTTGTCTTTGGCGAAACTGTTGGGAAGCTCTTTCTTCTTCTTTTTAAAAAATAATTTTATTAGGGGCTCATACAACTCTTATCACAATCCATACATACATGAATTGTATAAAGTGCATTTATACATTAATTACCCTCATCGTTCTGAAAACATTTGCTCTCCACTTAAGCCCCTGGCATCAGCTCCTCATTTTCCCTGCTCCCTCCGTGCTACCTCATGAACCCTTGATAATTTATAAATTATTATTTTGTCATATCTTATACTGTCCTACATCTCCCTGCACCCACTCTTCTCTTGTCCATCCTCCATGGAGGAGGTTATATGTGGATCCCTGTCATCGGTTTCCCATGTCCACCGCACCATCCCACGACCCTCCCAGGATCGCCATTCTCACCACTGGTCCAGAAGGGATCCTAATTCCCAGATTCCCTGTGTTTCCAGTTCCTATCTCTACCAGTATACATCATCTGATCTAGCCAGATTTGTAAGGTAGAATTGTGATCATGATAGCAGGGGAGGGCTGTGGGGAGTGGGGAGGCGGAAGCATTTAGGAACTGGAAGAAAGTTGTATGTTTCATCTTTGCTACACTGCACCCTGACTGGCTCGTCTTCCCCACAGCCCTTCCATAAGGCGATGTCCAGTTGCCTACAGATGGGCTTTGGATCCCCAATCAGCACCCTCCCTCATTCACAATGATATGACTTTTTGTTCTTTGGTGCCTGATAACTGATACCTTCTACACCTTGTGGTCACACAGGCTGGTGTGCTTCTTCCTTGTGGGCTTTATTGCTTCTCAGCTAGATGGCTGCAGGGAAGGTATTTCTACAATGATTTTTTACTCCAATTATCTCCAAACCAGATGACATCTTTACCAAATTCAGTCTCTCTGCTCATCAAGATCCTCCCCAGAATTCAATTCTTCTTGTTGCCTGAAGCAAGCGTCCATGTTGTCGAATAGTCAGGGACCTCCCCTTCCCTTGCGCACAGCGGCGTCTCATCTTATTCTAGTTTTAAATCTTATCTGTTCTTTTTAACTTTTGTCGGTGGCCCTTTTTTCTTTAATATGTACAAGTAATGTTATCTTTCTGTGTTTCTATGTTCCCTACTTTATTACGCATGGAAAGTGTTAGTGTATAAAAACCACAATTGATGCAATAGCTTCTCTTAGGAGAAGGACCATTGAGGGAAATGGTTTAAACAGAGTATGGACCAAATAATGAATACTGGGGCAGGAGAAGTGTATTAGCACTGACTGTGGGATGAATATATGACTCCTTTCCCACGTGACATCACCGTGGAGGTGTATGGTATGTGAGTGCTCTTTCAATAATATACTATTGTGGAGTTTGGATATTTAAAAAAATGTCTGTGTATCAATCTACCCTGACCATCATGGCTGTAAGAATGACACATTTCTTATACATAACTGGTGAACATCCCAGTATTCGATACATTTGAGAGTTTTCTGTTGTTCCTGATATGGTATCTCCTGGAAGGGTCAAAGAATTAGAATGATTGGGTGAAAGAGGTCCTAAAGGGAGGAACGTGTCCCTGGGGGTTATCATGGGTGATTGCTTGTTTCATGAACCATGACCAAATTCATTTCCCAATGATAATTCAATTGCATCCATAATGTTCCTGGCAAATCTGCTGCATAAGATCTCTTTAGTTCACTAGTTGTCACTCTGTGGGTAGAAATCCCTTTGGGAGTCAAATGACCCCTTCACAGGGGTTGCCCATTCATCACAGTAGCAAAATGACAGTGAGGAAGCAACAAGGAACACGATGTTATGGTTGGGGGATAGTTGCCACCACCTGAGGAACTGGTTGACATTAGGACGGTGGAGAACCATTGCTCTAAGATATTGTAAAGTAAGGATCTGACTTGGAGTAATAAGGTGAGCCTGACCCCAAACAAGGTAGCCTCCAAGGCCTTATTTGCATAAGAAAGGTGCCCCTCCCAGGTACAATTGGTGTCATTCCCTCAGTTTCCTGAGTGGATCTCTCTGAGCAGCCAATCACAGACAGAAAGCCTCCTTAGGGACTGGGTCCCCACCCTGTATACATATAAGTGTCCAGACAGGCTCACTGTGCTTCTGGATCTTCCATCTGACTAGAGAGCCCTTGAACTCCAGACCTTGGACTGTGAAGCTGCTGCCCGCCAGCTGACCTGACCTTCGGACCGTGTCAGCTCCTGCCAGAAGCCCACACCCTGAAACCTGGAGCCATAGTTGGCAACATCCAAGCTCCATAAGAGGTGAGTGACTGCTCTGAACTCTATCTCATTGGGGCCCAGGCGGTGTCACTTCAAGATCAAAAGTTTGGATCCCCCAGGCCCTGAGCAGAGGACATGTGTGTGTGCTCATGGAGATGTCGAGTCTGAGAGCAAGTCCACAGGGCAGCTCTCCTCTGACCTACGTGGTTGTTATGAGCTCTAAAGGAACGTAGGGGGGATCTGGGGGTTGTTGTGCTTGAAATCCTCCGTTGTGGGGACTCTCAGAGATCTGAGTGTGGTAGCAGAGCAGGTCAATGATAGGAGAGTCTCTCAGGGTTGGCAGTGACTGACTTGGTGATGGGCAGGAAAAGGAAAAGGAAAAGGTTCATAGCAGGTTGTGGGTGATGAGATAAAAGGAGGCGAGGAGAAACTTGGCAAACATAACATGTGGTGCGTTAGCTGGGTGCCTCTCTGAGGATCCTGGGAATGCTGGGAGGGGAGCTGGGTGACAAGGAAGAGTGCCGGAGGTGTGAGGGTGAAGAGCTGGGAGGGAGAAGGAGAAGTTTGCTCTCCTCCATGTGTCCTCTCTCTCATGAAGGACTCTAAAGACACAGCAGGTGGTGGGAGAGTAGTTAGTGATGCAGGGGAGTCTCAGAGAGCTGGAGGTGACAGTCATGGCGCTGAGTAAGGCTGATGACCCAAGAGGGACTCTGAAGGCAGTGGGTGAAGAGATGGGAGTCGGGGCTGAGCTGCTTGGTGAACACAATGTGTGTTTGTGGACCCTCTCAGAAAACTGGGGTGGTTGGAGAGTAGCTGGGCGACTAGGCTGCAGAAGAGATTCTGCAGAGGAGTGGGTGAAGGGTCGGGAGGCAAGGGGAAACTGGGGAGCTCCATGTGTCATCCCATCACAGCCCAATGGGCGTGAAGTACAACTGCTTTTCAGTGCGACTGCAGTACAGTAAGGCAGGCAGGAAGACAATCATTCCCAGGTGTGGTTTCTCTTCCGTTCATTCTCTATGGTCAATGGTCTGTCAGGGAGGGTCCACCGGGCATCAGGTCTTGGGTGGGCAGGAGCCCCTCCCTGAGGATTCAGAAGATCTGCCCGTCTGTCTGAGGGCAGGGTCAATCAATCCCTGAGCGCTCTGATTCATGATCTCTTGACTCCAGAAAGAAAACCAATTTCATCTTGCAGTGAGACTCAGGGCAACACAGGAAAATTAATTCAAATCCACTGGACACGTTCTCTATAGAATACTACAAAGGAGGGACTCCCTTTGAGGAGAAAGGTGGGAAAGATCCAAACCTTGGTGATTTCTTTTTATTTGATTGATTGATTTAAATCCTTTTATTGGGGGTATCTCACAGCTGTAATAAGGGTCCATCCATCAATTGTATCAATTACACTTGTGCTTATGTTGCCATCATCATTTTCAAAGGATTTTTTTTATACTTCAACCGTTGGTATCAGCTCTTCATTTGTTCTTCCTTCCCCCAATCTCTCCCATGTGAATCTTTGATTAATTATAAGTTATTTTCATGTTACATCATCCTTTGCCTCCCTTCACCCATGTTTCTGTTATTCATACCCCTGAAGTTGGGGTGGGATATCCATTCACTCTGTCTTCCCTCCCTATCCCCACTTTCCCCCTAGTCTCATGGTATTCCTACTCTCATTACTGTTCCTGAGGGGCTTATGTGTCCTGCATTCCTTGTGTTGAGAGCTCTTATCAGTATCCATGTAAATGCTCCAGGGTAGCCATAGTAGTATGATAGACCTGCACTCATGGTGATAGTAGCCCCAAAGCTGCAGTAAAGAACATTGTTACAGATAAGAGCCCACAACACAGGAAATCCCCGATAGATAATCCCCTCAAGTTCAACAATGAGAGTAGAGATACCAGGAGCATGGGGGGATATGGGGGGGGGAATAGAGAGGGAGTTGATCCCAAGAACTAAAATAGAGCCTCCTCCCAGGAGGACAAACAACAGAAAAGTGGGGGAAGGGTGACAGAGGACGATGTAAGATATGACAACAATAATCTATAACTCATCAAGGATTCATGAGGGAGGGAGGGGGAAGATGAGGAGCTGATCTCAAGGGCTCAATAGAAAGACGTTACTTTCAAAAATGATGATGGCAGCATGTGTACAAATGTGCTTGACACAACAGATGAGTGTGTGGATTGTGATAATAGATGTAAGAGCCCCCAATAAAAGTATTTAATTTTTAAGAAAGGAACTGGATAAATGGTGTGTATTTCCTCAGTTCTATACTGCATGCTGTCTGACTCATACCTTCCTGGGACCGTTCTGCTAGGGGATGGCCAATTGTCTACAGATGGGCATTGTGTAACCACTCCGGTCTCCTGATTTGTAGCCATATGCTTGGTTTTGGTCTTCTCGTGCCTGACCCCAGCTCCTGTGCACACCTTGTCAGCACACTGACTGGTGTTCTTCTTCCTTTGGGGCTTTGTTGCTTTTCTGCTACATGACCCTAGTTAAACTTCAAGCCTTTAAACCCAAGACAGTATATCTTCTAATAGCCTGGCACCAGAAGCTTTCTTCACCACATTTCCTTATGTGCTCATTTTGTCTTCCCCAATCGTTGCAGGAAGTTGTGCATCATAGAATGCCAAGTTATTAGAACCAAGTGTTCTTGCATTGAGGAAGGGCTTGACTAGAACCCATGTCCGTGTCTTACCTTAATAGTATAGATAGATAGATAGATAGATAGATAGATAGATAGATAGATAGAAATAGATATAGACATATATAGGTAGGACTATAACCCTATGGTTATATTCTAATATATTTACCAATCTACATGCCTATATTTATGCCTCTATAAAACATTTTGCCTCCTAGTACTTTGCTGTGTTTTATGTTACTCTCCTCTTGTCCCACTATCATGTTGCACCTTCATGCACCTCTCAGTAATTCTTCTTGGCTACACTGCGCTTGATCCAGCACCACCAGGCGCACAGGGGCTCCTCAGCATTGGGGTTTATATCTTTGTTGCTCCTGTGCTCCCTAGTTTGTGGCTTCCCTGCCTCCTCCTCTGCTAAGTCTCCCCAGAACCATCAGGTTCTTTGTTTGCACCTCTGGATTGTTACTCCTGCCTATCTTATTGAGTTAAATACAGGAAGCCCTGGTATGTGCAAACCCCTCATTTGCATGTAAAAGTCCACTGGCTTAGGAAGGGTTCCCGGTTATCCTAATTCTCTCAGTTTCTTGTAGGGCTGCCATGAGTCAGCATGGACTCCATGCAGTGAACTATATTATTTGTTTTCTCCTCTAGAACCCAGCCTGAAACATAACAAAGAGAACCTTGTGGGAAAGCCATCATTGGTTACCTGCTTGGATTGGAGAAGAGAGAGACTGCCTGAAGGCACAACTGGATGCTGTTTCTTCCTACCCAAGTCTCTCATCGGCACATGTGTTAAGATTGCCTGCAGCCTTGGAGAACCACAAAGCAGCCTGTCCCTCGTGAGAATCTAATTTTCGAAAGTGTCCTCCTCTAGAGCGGTCCTCAGTCATGCCTTCTGTGGAGAAGCCATGTGTCACATCTGCGCCTTCCAGTGAAGGACCCCTCATTCCTGAGTCAGAGGCATCAGATTCCTCAACAATACACCACGCCTTCCCCCTAACATCACCAAGTCAGTCACCGGCAGCCCCCAGAGACTCTCCGCCAGCAGCCAGCGACTCCCCCACCAGTGCCAGGTTCCTGAGCGATTCCACCACATACACAGAAGACACAACGAGGTCACAAAGCTACTTCTGCTTGGCTTCCAGGTCTTCACCCACTACCTCTCCAGGACGTACCTTCGCACTCAGCCACTCTACCACCCCAAGTTGTCTGAAGGAGTCCCCTGAGCACACAGAGGACGCATTGAGTTCACCAAGCTGCTCATCTGTGACTTCCAGCTCTTCACCCACCGCCTTCAGAGACCTCCCAGTGTCAACAATATATCACACCTTCTTCCTACCTTCACCAAGTCAGTCACCGCCCATTCTGAGAGACTCTCCTGTGTCACCCCGCTACTCTCCCACCAGCCCTAGATCTCTGAGAGAGTCCCCAGAACACCCAGGGGACACATTAAGCACACAGGGTTCTGGGCTTTTCATCTCATTGAGCTCACCCCCCAGAGATTCTCCTGTGTCACCCTGCTACTCTCCCACCACCCCCAGGTCTGTTAGAGAGACATCAATGTACACAGAGGACGCATTGAGTTCACCAAGCTGCCCATCTGTGACTTCCAGCTCTTCACCCACCGCCTTCAGAGACCTCCCAGTGTCAACAATATATCATACCTTCTTCCTACCTTCACCAAGTCAGTCACCGCCCATTCTGAGAGACTCTCCTGTGTCACCCAGCTACTCTCCCACCAGCCCTAGGTCTCTGAGAGAGTCCCCAGAGGACACATTAAGCACGCAGAGTTCTGTGCTTTTCATCTCAGCGAACTCACCCCCTAGAGACTCTCCTGTGTCACCCTGCTACTCTCCCACCAGCCCCAGGTCTGTTAGAGAGACATCAATGTACACAGAGGACACATTGAGTTCACCAAGCTGCCCATCTGTGCCTTCCATGTCTTCACCCACCACCTTCAGAGACCTTCCGGTGTCAACAACACATCACACCTTCTTTCTACCATCACCAAGTCAGCCACTTCCAATCCTCATAGACTCTCCCGTGTCACCCAGCTATTCACCAACCTCCGGTGGGGTTCTGAGAGAATCAACCCTGGAAACACCTTGTAGATCACAGAGCTCTTACCTTGACTGCTCCACCCTTCATGCTCACACTTCAATGGTTCCCACACCTGTGCCACCAGCTTGCCACACAGCTGTCCCTCAGGGACATGCGGTAGTCCTTCCACCTTCCCCCCACTATTGTATTTTCACCCCCCTTTGTGAACTATGTGATGCAGATATTTTCCCAGGGTTCCATGCTCCTGTTGGTGACCAGGCACCGTCCAGGGGAAGGGACTCCCCTGTTTCCCTCCATCACGCACAGCGCTGTCCTGCCACTTGCTATTGTCACACATCTCATCACAGAAGGGACACCTCTAACTGTGGACACCACTGCAATCGGTGACTGAATCGTTCAGGAAGCCAGACTGCAGCGGTTTCATTGTTGATCTGCACAAGACAGACACTGGTCCCGCTGAACTTAGGGGCCACAAAAACCAGCCAACGGACAACATGAAGTGCAGATACTTGGAATAAAAGAACAAGGAGGGGCTAATGATCTTGAATGGGTAATACTTTAGTTCCTGACCTCACAGAATAAAGCATTCACGCCAAAGCACAATTTGTAATCCAAGTGGGTTTTTGTGAAGGAGGGGGAGAAGTTTCATGGTTTACAGGCTCAAAAGAGTCCATGCTATTCCAGGGTAGCATGCCGGGCCCTGCGGAAGCGGTGCAGAGCTCACAACTGGTCACGCGCAATCTTGTAGGACAGCACACTCACACGTGCAGAACCTGGGGAGGGATCCCTGGGACTGAGAGGTCGAAGAAGAATGTGTAAGAGGACTGGGAACAGAGACAACACGAGGCAAGAGACAGCACTGGGGAGAGAGCAAGAGGAAGTCCCAGAGCATGCTCCCTACCTTTACTCTAGCCCACCCCTGGCTGGGGGACACCTGACTGAAGGTATTGGTTGACCCTGTTGACTGTGTTAAGCCAACCTGTGTGATGTCATCCACCCCGGTCTAGTTTGGATCGCAAAGATGTTCCTCCCACCTGTCTGGAGGCTTTAATTTGAGCAAGCTTCGTTAGGTTGTCCTAATGGATGTCTCGTGGTCACATGATTTCTTCCCAACATCAATTATGGGGGCCTTTGCTGGCATGGGCGGGATGACCACTGTCTCTCTCTCTCTCTTTGTATCTAAATACATATATGGGTACCTAACATTTCCTCACTGAAGGATTATGGACCCAAAATTTGGGGGTACTGGGCGGAGATATTTATAGCTGCTTTGTGCTGACAAAAGGGACATGGCATGGGGCTTTGGCGTCCCTGTCAGGAGAGGCAGCCCCTAACATATTATCACAGGCCCGGCAGGCACTATTGTACAGCGATAATATGTAAGATTATAATAAAGTCATAGAGAAGAAGAGAGAAGTGAGGAGAGAATGAAATAAAGGAGTCAGACATATTTCATCGTAGCATTACCACCTCAGCCCCATTTGGTGGTCCAGGTGAGGATGTGAAAGGTGGAAACAGAAGGAGTGGGAGAGATTTATTTCTAACCAAGGCTTATATATCTCTTGGGGGAATGGAAGCCCCCTAATTAGAGGGAAAGACATAGGTCACAGGATGGGGTGTTACTATAGGTAATACAGTAATGGAAGGGGGATGATCTAGGGGTGCACACACTATGAGAAGAGGAGGTATTGGGGATATGAATGTGACAAGATGGGTGGATCCTAGATTCATGATGGCGACCTAACCTAGATTTCCCTTGAGCTGGAGACTTGATTTAGTCTAAGCTTTCAGGGGAAGCAATCTACTGTCCCTAACAGCCGGGAATGAGCCCCACCTATGGTGGGAGAAACAGTAGTGTCTGATCTGACCTTCTACCTTGTGCTGTCACGTTAGGCATATAATTGGGGGAAACAGAGCTGGGGAAATCTGTTTATATCCCACAGGTCCACACCCTTACTACTCTGTTGGGAGGGGTTGTCCACGTAGGGGCCCACAGTGGATGTGGTTGGGGTGATCCAGGATCTGGTGATCCTGTGGGTTGGAAGACTTGGCTTATGGTCATTGGTAACCTGACAACTTCTGGAAGAAACAAAACGTGAACAATTTAGACAAGGCAGAGCCAACTCTGTAAGACAACAGTGTCCTTGGAAGTGAGGTTAATGTCACTGAAAGAATGGAAACGAAATCTTAGGACTGGTAGGCATGGGTGCCACTTCCCTGTAAACACAGGGATCGTGTGAAAGTATGTACTGGCTTAAAGCCTGTTGTGGGTCTGAAGTAGGGTTTTCTGTGGAGCACTTCTCTGACCAGGGCATCGGTGAAACACCATCCTAAGATCATCCAAGGGCTCAGAGGAGTGTTTGTCTGTTTGCCACATTTCTGAGGGCTCAGGCTGCAACAGCTTCCGTGGTTTCTCTCGTGAATGGTGACTCCAAGCACCTTTCCCTGGAACTTTAGTGGCAGTGGGGGTAGAGACAATATCTGGGAAGGGACCCTTCCTGATTGGCTGGAAATTGGGGACCTGCCCTTCCATGTTTTTAAGAAGAACTAAGTCTCCAAACAGGCATGCGGGCGATTAGACCAGCTATACCACATCAAGCTGGGTCTGAAATGAGGCGTGCGGATGAAAGGAAAAGAAAGAAATATCTACAAAGTATGGGATTGGGAGGACGACAGGCTGATGGACTGAAGTATATTCAGAGGTTGGTTTTTATACTCTTCTTCCAAGGTATTGGTTACAATACAAACATCAAGGAACTTAACAAACATTCCTAAACTCTTATCTATGCAAGTGTTACGTAACTAGTCACACTTTCTTAACCTTTGAATAATAAAAGCCCTATGTTCTAAGAGAAGCACACGCATATGCAAGATTCAAAAGAATCTAAAAGAAATCATAAATAACTGCATTATTGCTTAATGATTTTAGCTGCAAGGTCACAAATAACAGTCATTTTGCAATGCTTTTGTCTGCAAAGGCACAGAGGCAAACGGGACTAATTGGTCACCCATCAATAAACACCTTGTCAGCCAATACCTGCTACATCTCCCCCTTCTTTATTACTAAAAATGACCAAAACAGGACCGTGTCTGTCTTATGTTGGGAAAGGTTCTGCTGATCTTACCCGTCATTGGGTCTACTGTTATTTAAAAACAGTTTCCTGTCTTAGGTCCATGCATCCGGACTCAATCCTCTTACCCGTCATTGACTGCCAGTCTTCAGACTTTGAGGGGGGGGGTAACTCCACGAACTCAAAACAACTCAAGGCTGTTCAGATGAACTTGTGCCGTAATTCATGCTAGCATGGTTTGAAGACCTTGCAGATAACAAGGTAGTAAAATGCAAAATATTTCCCAAAAATCAATAATAATGATAATATTAATAACATATTCCTTACATCCATGCAGAAAAAATCCAGGGCTAATTATCTTATAGTTAAGCAAGCACATTTGTTACACATAGCAACTCTATCTTCTGCCAAGTTAGACATCCTTGATAAAATTAACACACCTGTTTTTCCAGACCTTGCGTACTTTCTTGTTCTTGATAGAGTCACAGAAGGAATCATCAAACACTGACAAATAGGTCATGACACTACTCAGCAGTTTCAAGGCTGAGTCTTCAACATCTCTCCCACTATTTTGTTTACTGAAGATGTTTTTACTCAAAACGTCGGCAGATTACTGTGCCTGTCTTATGTTGTCGAATCCTGAAATCTCCCTTACCTGTTTCAGTCGCAGTCCACCAGGCGACTATGACCTGTCCCAGGTTGAGAGACTCGGACTAGATCGTACCTGTCTCTGACTAACCAGCCTCTGCTTGCACCCCTGTTTGGGGGGGGGGGGAGGCAAAATGCACAGGTGCGCCTCATGAAGCTTTTTCCTAAGGCCAATAATTCAACCATAGTCTTGCGCAGTATTTTAGGAAGTACGCATAAGATCAACAATACACACACTTCTGCTATGACTATGGACATAAGCATTTCCTTTTTTTCCCTTCTAACTTCCTGTCTAATGCCTTCTTGAGTACCCAACACGTTAGTCACATTTTTTGCATAATTCCTTTACACAGTGGGCAGTTTGTAATTCACTGGCAGCATAATAAAATAAGATTGATACAAAATAGCAATGAGAATGCCTTCAGGGGTCTAGGTAATACAATTAGACAAACTACAATTATTACAAGACAAATTAAACTTTCAATCATCATGATCTATAGTAATATTTGCTGCCAAAAGTACATAAGGCGATGGATGGTATGCAGGCAGTAACGTTTCCTTGCGGTTTGGAGGAAGGGCCCACAAACTTCACATCACCCAAAGTAGCTTCTATTTTCCATCGGAAGTATTTTTTTTCTTTCTTCAGTATTGTCCTGGTTGCCAGACCAATCGATGATATATCTCTCTTTTGTGATGTTATACCGGATGGGCTTGTCCATGAAACACTATCTCCACAATATGGTTTTATTATTCTTTCAAGTCTCTGGTCCACATAAAGAAAAGGACTGTGGAGTGTATGAAATTACATTTCCTTCACCTTGTACAGGAAAGACCTTGGTCAGCAGATACCTCCTACACAGGCACAGGGTGGCAGCTTTTCCTCCCCTTGGGTCTGGATGAGCCCATGCTGATGGAATGCCTCTGGTGTTGGCCGACCCTTGTGGCATATTGCTGAATTAAAGCTCCCCAGAGTCTATAGCTGGCTCCCTTCCAAGGAAAGGTCGCCCGTCTAAAACTTCATAGGGGCTTCAACATGTGGGTTACCATGGAGCAATTCTAAGACCTAAAAGAGCTCTTGGCAGGGCATCTTTCTAGTTCATCTGAGTTTATTGTGTGAGTTTCTGGAGGGTTAGTTTCGGGTGTTGGTTAGGTCTCTCCCCCTGCCCTGAGGACTGTAGCCTCCAGGCTCAGTAGAGATGATAGATTATTCTAAGTGCTGAGAGACCGCCTGAGTGACTTGGAGAGGAAAATATGCTAATTGTTACTCTGCACTGATTTGGAGGACTTAATTTCTGAAGTGACCATTTAGATGCTTCGTGAGCCTTCTCAGGATGGATGAGCTATAATTCAGCCCACCCGGTAAAGCGGTCTGTGTACACTTTAAGATACTTGAATCCTTGGAGGGCTGGACCTGGATAAAATCTGTCTTACCGTCTTCCCCAGGGTAGGATCCCTAGCGCTGGACAGAGTGAGCAAGGTGGCTTCTAAGTGCCCCTTGGGGACTGCTGGTCTGGCAGGTGGGACAGTGATAGTGGAGGTTAATTTGGCCCCACAGAATTGTAGAGTGAGTGAGGTCAAGGGTTTGTAGCGATGGGTAGCATCAGGGAAACCTTTACAACTTTCCACTGTAGCCTTTGTGGCAATAGGAGTTTGCAGTTTGTCTCCCACTATCCATCAGGTTGAAGGCAGAATTTCTGAGTCTTAGCCTGTTTCCCTTCTTCTGAGAGTGTTATAGAAGAGGAAGCTGGCTTGGGGGGAATTAGGGCATTTATGGAGCTAGGGGCCTCTTGCCAGAGCTGCCTACCTGGCTACACTGTCAGTTGCTCAGTTGTCCATGGCGATTTCTCAGTTGCCCCTCAGGTCCTCTTGGCAGTGCACTACTGCCCCTTCAGCTAGTTTATGATGGCTTCTAAGAGTTCCCTGATTTGACCTCCATGTTTAATGGGGTCTTCCCTGTGTGGTTAAATATTCTCTTTCCTTCCAGACTGAAGAGCGGGCATGGAGGACAACAAAGTTCTATGTAGATTCATACAGGGATAATTTCTTTCCCTCTGCTAGTTCAAGGCCCCAGGACAAAGCTGTGAGTCCAGCCAGCTGGGCTGAAGTTCCTGGGGCAGGGGATTGGCTTCACTGTTTTGGTGGAAGGCAACCATGGCATAACCGACCCCGTGCACTCCATCCGTCACAAAGCTGCTGCCGTCAGAGAACCAGACACAGTCTGTTCCTGCAAGCCGTTGGTTTGTAATGTCTGGCAAGTGATCAGTAGACAGAAGCTCAAAGCAGGAATGAAGTGGCTTTGAGCACTCCCCAGGGTCAGGGAGTAACATAACTGAGCGGTGACCCCGGGGTTCTCTATAATAAGGATTTGATACTTTAGCAGGTGACTGTCAGAAAGCCAGTTATAACTGTTAGCTTGTAGCACTTCAGAGATCCTCTGGTCAGTCGGGACCTCTAAAGTTCCTCCTGTGGGGATCTCATCTGCTTCTTGGACTAAGAATGGCACAGCTGCTATTGCTTATAGGCAAGGTGACCACCCATCTAAACTGTTTGGTAAATATGCCCCCAGGTTTGACCCTGTGCTGCTGGGGGGCAGGTGTCAGCCCTGAATCAACAGAGATGGGGTGGATGTGGTTATCTTAATGGGCAGCAAGGTTTCCATAGTAATCAAAGCAAGCTATCTTTTGTGGAATTATGGCATTGGCTAATTAGCCACGGTGCTTTCACCCCAGGCACCCTCAGCTGGGCTCCAGTCTGGCAGCACAGATGGTAAGAACCAACACATGTCTATTTATGCAGACCACTGCCAGCCTCTCTGTACCGAAACGCGTGGCCACGGTAGAGTTTGCCCTCTGCTTTTCCATCTGACCCAGGGTGGCAATGGAGATGTCCATGTCAACCCTCTGGTCCTTATTCTGTCCATAGCTAGGGGTAAATGATCAGAATGCGGGTCCTTTAGCCTTGACTATTGGTCCCTGGAGATTAGCCATGGGTAATCAAAATTCTAAAATTTCCCCGAACACAGCTAGGGTGCCTCCTAGCCAACCTCACTAAACTGGGGCTGAAGCCGGCCCCTCATCCAAAGCACCTCATGTTTATTTGTTAATTAATTTATTTTTGCCACCGTAGAGTAGCCTCAGGACGAGTTGGATAAATGGGTCTAGGTCGCCCAAACAAGGGACTTTTGATTTCAATATTTTAACCAATCTAAGTAATTTCTGCCAAAGTGCGGAGAAATAGTCTGAGGTTCCATAAGTCCATGGCTTCTCTTCTCTGTGCTTCTGTCCCTTTCTCTGTTTCCTGCTCCCCCTCCCAGGTACCCTTGGCTTCAGAAAGTTCCTCCTCTCCTCCTGCTTTACAACCCACCCTGTCTCTGGCGACCTTTTCAGACCCATCTGAGCACCTCGTCTCCCCTCCTACTCACCCCTTTCCAATTCTGACCATCTAGAGCCCCCAAAGTCCTCTTCTGATCTCCCCTCCTCTCCAGCAGGATCCCAGGCTGCACTCACCTCGCAGTGAGCAAGCATACAGGATTGCAGAATCCCCCTCTTCTCTGTCTGCTCCAGGAAGCCTCTGAGGGAGTGGTCAGGGTTCATGGTCCCTTCTGGCTCGCTGAAATATCTCAGATTGAAAAGCGTTTAGTCTCCTTTTGTGATGATCCCACCACCTTTATTGAAGAGTTTTGATCTTCAATGTCCCTGGCGGTAATCTGGAGTGTGGCTCAGGATAAATGTTGACTGTCAGAAGCGGGAACCCCGAACCACACTCTGGATTACACTGCAGAGCAGCCCCTTATCTGCTCCCTAGTACAGCTTGTCCTCCACTGTGATGGCAGAGCAGAGTGATCTGACTTCCTCATTCCGTTCAGTTCCCTGCATGCAGTGTCGGCGCACAGGGGGCTGAACTGGGCGAGGAAATTCATAACTGCAAATCTAAAACAGACATGCACACAAACAGGGATAGAGTGTAACCTGTGAGGGTTTCATTGTATCAAAGCAAAACACTTCAGATGTGTCTGCAGATCAGTCTCCAGTGCCCTGCCTGCTTTTTTACTGCTATTTGGAAAAAATTTTGCCTGGACATTTTTTGTCCATGGCATCAAAAAAGTGTCACTTTAGCACAAAAGGAGTTTTAGACCAGATAAATGACAGCGACAGTGACTTAGAATTACTCACAGAATTGTGTATTAAAGTTTATCATACGTGGAACGTTAAAATGAGTAATTTCTTAAGAATTATAGGCCTACAATATAAAACAGCTAATTTTATGCAGAATAATCTACCCCCTTTGGGTACAAAATTACTGACATAATTAGACGGCCAGGGAGGTTAAATGATTTATCCTGGTGTGCTGTTTTTTGTCATCCTTTCCTCAACCCTAACCGCAGCTGAGAGGGAGCACATTTTTCTCGCAGCTCAGCAGTACAGCGACCAGGTTCATTTGACCGACCTCAGCACCCAGGCAGTTCCCCGGCAAGAACCTGCTTGGGGTTATCAAATTGAAACTCAAGCAGGCAGGGGTGGACGTGCCCGCTGAGATAAAGTGTTTCAGTGTGTCCTGGCTGGGCTTCAGGCCAATTCCCATAAAGCGGTCAGTTTTAATAAACTTAGGGAGGTCACTCAAAAGCCCGATGAGTATCCAGCTGCCTTTTCCACCTGCTTAACTGATGTTCTAACCCAGGGGTGTCACACTGGTAGCACCTGAGGTAATTTTTTGAGCCCACGATGTGGCCACCAATGTGCATAAGCAGATCTTGGAGGTTTAGTGAGGTAAAACAAAGGCGATAATAGTGGGAGGAGTTCATGTGAATGTATTAGAGCAGTGGTTCTCAACCTGTGGGTCGCGACCCCTTAGGGAGTCAAATGACCCTTTCACTGAGATCACATCACACCATCAGAAAACACCGATTTCCGATGGACTTAGGAATCCAGACGCGGCTGCTCTATCTGTCTCCAGGTGGCTTTGCCCACATGCAGCTACGCCCACATCCTCATAGTACCCAACGTGAAGACAGTGCCCCATGCTACACCATGCTACAAGACGAAAATTCACCGATTTCAAATGAGAAATAAATATCTCACAATATAAAATGATGTTTTGTTTTTGTGATGAATCACGATGCTTGAATGATATTCAATGTGTAACGAAAAATATCCAGCATATCGGATATTTACATGATTAATCATAGCAGTAGCAAAACAACAGTGATGAAGTAGCAATGAAAATAATGTTATGGTGGGGGGGGGAGGTCACAACCACATGAGGAACTGTATGAGAGGTTCGCCACAGAGCTCTTAAATTGACTGCTCCACCCTTCATGCTCACACTTCAATGGTTCCCACACCTGTGCCACCAGCTTGCCACACAGCTGTCCCTCAGGGACATGCGGTAGTCCTTCCACCTTCCCCCCACTATTGTATTTTCACCCCCCTTTGTGAACTATGTGATGCAGATCTTTTCCCAGGGTTCCACGCTCCTGTTGGTGACCATGCACCGTCCAGGGGAAGGGACTCCCCTGTTTCCCTCCATCACGCACAGCGCTGTCCTGCCACTTGCTATTGTCACACATCTCGTCGCAGAAGGGACACCTCTAACTGTGGACACCACTCCAATTGGTGAATGAATCGTTCAGGAAGCCAGACTGCAGCGGTTTCACTGTTGATCTGCACAAGACAGACACTGGTCCCGCTGAACTTAGGGGCCACAAAAACCAGCCAACTGACAACATGAAGTGTAGATATTTGGAATAAAAGAACAAGGAGGGGCTAATGTTCTTGAATGGATAATACTTCAGTTCCTGACCTCACAGAATAAAGCATTCACGCCAAAGCACAATTTGTAATCCAAGTGGGTTTTTGTGAAGGAGGGGGAGAAGTTTCATGGTTTACAGGCTCAAAAGAGTCCATGCTATTCCAGGGTAGCATGCCGGGCCCTGCAGAAGCGGTGCTGGGCTCCCAACTGGTCACACGCAATCTTGTAGGACAGCACACTCACACGTGCAGTTCCTGGTAGGGTCCCTGGGACCGAGGGTTCGAAGGAGAAAGTGTCAGAGGACTGGGAACAGAGACAACACGAGGCAAGAAGGAGCACTGGGGAGGGAGCAAGAGGAAGTCCCGGAGCATGCTCCCTACCTTTACACTAGCCCACCCCTGGCTGGGGGAGGCCTGACTGAAGGTATTGGTTGACCCTGTTGGCTGTGTTAAGCCAACCCCTGTGATGTCATCCACCCCGGTCTAGTTTGGATCACAAAGATGTTCCTCCCACCTGTCTGGAGGCTTTAATTTGAGTAAGGTGTCCTCAAAGATGTCTAATGGTCACCTGAGTTCTTCCCAACATCTTTTATAGGGGCCTTTGCTGGCATGGGAGGGATGACCCAGGTCTCTCTCTCTCTGTATATATATATATATATATATATATATATATATATATATATATATATATATATATATATATATATATATATATATATATAACATTTCCTCACTGAAGGATTATGGACCCAAACTTTGGGCGTACTGGGCGAAGATGTCTCTGGCTGCTTCGTGCTGACAAAAGGGACATGGCATGGGGTTTGAGGTACCTCTCAGGAGAGTCAGCCCCTAACACATTATCACGGGTCCAGCCGACACAATTGTACAGTGATAATATGTAAGATTACAGTAAAGTCATAGAGAAGAAGAGAGCAAGAAGAGAGAATGAAATAAAGGAGTCAGACACATTTCATGGTAGCAATCCCACCTCAGCCCCACTTGGTGGTCCAGGTGAGGATGTGGAAGGTGGAAACAGCAGGAGTGAGAGAGATTTATTTCTAACCAAGGCTTATATATCTCTTGAGGGCATGCAAGCCCCCTAATTACAGGCAAAGACATACGTCACAGGAAGGGGTTGTACTATAGGTAATACAGTAATGGAAGGGGGATGATCTGGGGGTGCACACACTATAAGAAGAGGAGGTATTGGGGATATGAATGTGACAAGATGGGTGGATCCTAGATTCATGATGGCGAACTAACCTTGATTGCCCTTGAGCTGGAGACTTGATTTAGTCTAAGCTTTCAGGGGAAGCAATCCACTGTCCCTAACAACAGGGAGTGAGCCCCACCTATGGTGGGAGAAAGAGTAGTGTCTGATTGCTCTGGATGGCTGAATGCCCACAGGGAGAACATTTCTATGTATCTGACCTCCTACCTTGTGCTGCCAAACAGCCTGTTAGGTTAGGCATATAACTGGGGGAGACAGAGCTGGGGAAATCTGTTTATATCCCACAGATCCACACCCTTCCAACTCTGTTGGGAGGGGTTGTCCACTTAGGGGCCTACAGTGGATGTGGTTGGGGTGATCCAGGATCTGGTGATCCTGAGGGTTGGAAGACTTGGCTTATGGTCATTGGTAACCTGACAACTTCTGGAGGAAACAAAACAGGTGAACACTTTAGGTAAGGCAGAGCCAACTGTGTTTGACAGCATTGTCCTTGGAAGTGAGGTTAATGTCACTGGAAGATTGGAAAAGGAATCTTAGGGCTGGTAGGCATGGGTGCCACTTCTCTGTAAACATAGGCATCATGTGTAAGTATGTACTGGCTTAAAGCCTGCTGTGGGTCTGACGTAGAGTTTTCTGTGGAGCACTTCTCTGTCCAGGGCGTTGGTGAAACACCATCCTAAGACCATCCAAAGGCTTACAGGAGTGTTTGTCTGTTTGCCACCTTTCTGAGGGCTCTGTCTGCAACAGCCACCGTGGTTTCACTCGTGAATGGTGACTCCAAGCCCCTTGCCCTGGAACTTTATTGTCAGTGGTGGTAGAGACAATATCTGGGAAGGGACCCTTCCAGAATTCCTGGAATTGGGGGCCCCGTCCTTCCAGGTTTTTAAGAAGAACTAAGTCTCCACACAGGCACCCCAGTCTGACCAGCTATCCTGCATCAAGCTGGGTCTGAAATGAGGCGTGCGGATGAAAGGAAAAGAAAAAAATATATACAAAGTATGGGATTGAGAGGACGACAGGCTGATGGACTGAAGTATATTCAGAGCTTGGTTTTTATACTCTTCTTACAAGATATTGGTTACAATACAAACATCAAGGAACTTAACAAACATTCTTAAACTCTTATCTATGCAAATGTTATGTGACTAGTCACACACACTTTCTTAACCTTTGAATAATAAAAGCCCTATGTTCTAAGACAAGCACACAGAAATGCGAGATTCCAAAGAATCTTAAAGAGATTGCAAATAACTGATTTACCTCTCAATGTTTTTAGTAGCAAGGTCACAAATAACAGTCATTTTGCAATGCTTTTGTCTTCAAAGACACAAAAACACAGGGGACTAATTGATCACCCATCAGTAAACACCTTGATCAGCCCATACCTCCTACATCTCCCCCTTCTTTATTACTAAAATTGAGGAAAGCAGGGACTGAGTCTGTCTTAGGTTGGGAGAGGTTCTGCTGATCTTACTCGTCATTGGGTGTACTGTTATTTGAAAACAGTGCTCTGTCTTAGGTTGATGGAGCTGAACTCAATCCTCTTCCTGTCATTGACTGCCAGTCCTTCAGACTTTGAGGAGGGGGGTAACTCCACGAACTCGAAACAACTCAAGGTTGTTCAGATGAACTTGTGCCGTAATTCATGCTAGCATGGTTTGAAGACATTGCAAAAATATTGAAATCAAAAGTCCTTTGTTTGGGCGACCTAGACCCGTTTATCCAAACTGTACTACGGCTACTCTACGGTGGCAAAAATAAATAATAAACATGAGGTGCTTTAGATGAGGGGCCGGCTTCAGCCCCAGTTTAGTGAGGTTGGCTAGGAGCCACCCTAGCCGTGTTTGGGGGTATTTTAGAATTTGGAATACCCATGACTAATCTCCAGAGACCAATAGTCAAAGCTAAAGGACCCGCATTCCCTGGCTACGGACAGAATAAGGACCAGAGGGTTGACGGGGACGTCTCCATTGCCACCCTGGGTCAGATGGAAAAGCAGAGGGCAAACTCTACCGTGGTCACGCGTTTCTGTACAGAGAGGCTGGCAGTGGTCTCCATAAATAGACATGTGTTGGTTCTTATCATCTGTGCTGCCAGACTGGAGCCCAGCTGAGGGTGCCTGGGGTGAAAGCACCCTGGCGAAGTAGCCAATGCCTTAAATCCACAAAAGATACCTTGCTTTGATTACTATGGAAACCTTGCTGCCCATTAAGATAACCACATCCACCCCATCTCTGTTGATTCAGGGCTGACACCTGCCCCCCGCCAGCAGAGTGTCAAATCAGGGGGCATATTTACCAAAGAGGTTAGATGGGTGGACACCTTGCCTATAAGCAATAGCTGCTGGGGCATTCTTAGTCCAAGAAGCAGATGAGATCCCCACAGGAGGAACTTTAGAGGTCCCGACTGACCATAGGATCTCTGAAGTGCTACAAGCTAACAGTTATAACTGACTTTCTGACAGTCGCCTGCTAAAGTATCAAATCCTTCTTATAGAGAACCCCGGGGTCACCGCCCAGTTATGTTACTTGCTGACCCTGGGGAGTGCTCAAAGCCACTTCATTCCTGCTTTGAGCTTCTGTCTACTGATCACTTGCCTGACATTACAGATAAACGGCTTGCAGGAACAGACTGTGTCTGGTTGTCTGACGGCAGCAGCTTTGTGACGGATGGAGTGCACGGGGTCGGTTATGCCATGGTTGCCTTCCACCAAGAAAGTGAAGCCAATCCCCTACCCCCAGGAACTTCAGCCCAGCTGGCTGGACTCACAGCTTTGTCCTGGGGCCTTGAACTAGCAGAGGGAAAGAAATTATCCGTGTATGATTCTACATAGAACTTTGTTGTTCTCCATGCCCGCTCTTCAGTCTGGAAGGAAAGAGAATATTTAACCACACAGGGAAGCCCCCATTAAACATGGAGGTCAAATCAGGGCACTCTTAGAAGCCATCACAAACTAGCTGAAGGGGCAGTAGTGCACTGCCAAGAGGACTTGAGGGGCAACTGAGAAATCGCCATGGACAACTGAGCAACTGACGGTGCAGCCAGGTAGGCAGCTCTGGCAAGAGCCCCCTAGCTCCATAAATGCCCTAATTCCCCCCAAGCCAGCTTCCTCTTCTATAACACTCTCAGAAGAAGGGAAACAGGCTAAGACTCCGAAATTCTGCCATCAACCTGATGGATAGTGGGAGACAAACTGCAAACTCCAATTGCCACAAAGGCTACAGTGGAAAGTTGTAAAGGTTTCCCTGATGCTACCCATCGCTACAAACCCTTGACCTTGCTCACTCTACAATTCTGTGGGGCCAAATTAACCTCCACTATCAGTGTCCCACCTGCCAGACCAGCAGTCCCCAAGGGGCACTTAGAAGCCACCTTGCTCACTCTGTCCAGCGCTAGGGATCCTACCCTGGGGAAGACGGTAAGACAGATATTACCCAGATTTGAGCCCTCGAAGGATTCAAGTATCTTCTAGTGTACACAGACCCCTTTACCGGGTGGACTGAATTATATCTCATCCATCCTGAGAAGGCTCGCGATGCATCTAAATGGTCACTTCAGAAATTAAGTCCTCCAAATCAGTGCAGAGTAATAATTAGCGTATTTTCATCTCCAAATCACTCAGTCTCTCAGCACTTAGAATAATCTATCATCTCCACTGAGCCTGGAGGCTACAGTCCTCAGGGCAGGGGGAGAGACCTAACCAACACCCGAAACTAACCCTCCAGAAACTCACACAAGAAACTTAGATGATCTGGACAGATGACCCGCCAAGAGCTCTGCTAGGTCTCAGCATTGCCCCACAACAACCTACGTGTTGAAGCCCCTATGAAGTTTTAGACGGCGACCTTTCCTTGGAAGGGAGCCAGCTATAGACTCTGGGGTAGCTTTAATGTTGTAATACGCCACAAGGGCAGGCCAACGCCAGAGGCATTCCATCAGCATGGGCTCATCCAGACCCACGGGGAGGAAAAGCTGCCACCCTTGTGCCGGTGCAGGAGGCATCGCTGGTCAACGTCTTCCCTGTACAAGGTGAAGGAAATGCAATCTCATCCTCTCCACAGCCTTTTTCTTTATGTGGACCAGAGATTTGAAAGAATAATAAAAACATATTGTGGAGATCGTGTTTCATGGACAAGCCCATCCGGTATAACATCACAAAAGAGAGATATATCATCGATTGGTCTGGCAACCAGGACAATACTGAAGAAAGAAAAAAAAATACTTCCGATGGAAAATAGAAGCTACTTTGGGTGATGTGACGTTTGTGGGCCCTTCCTCCAAACCGCAAGGAAACGTTACTGCCTGCATACCATCCATCGCCTTATGTACTTTTGGCAGGGAATATTACTATAGATCATGAGGATTCTAAGTCTAACATGGCTGTAATAATTGTAGTTTGTCTAATTGCATTGCCTAGACCCCTGAAGGCATAGTCATTGCTATTTTGTATCAATCTTATTTTATTATGCTGCCAGTGAATTACAAACTGCCCACTGTGTAAAGGAATTATGCAAAAAATGTGACTAACGTGTTGGGTACTCAAGAAGACATTAGACAGGAAGTTAGAAGGGAAAAAAAGGGAATGCTTGTGTCCATAGTCACAGCAGAAGTGTGTGTATTGTTGATCTTATGCATACTTCCTAAAATACTAGGCAAGGTATGGTGGAATTACTGGCGTTAGGAACAAAGCTTCATGAAGCGCACCTGTGCACTTTGCCCCCTCCCTAAACAGGGGTGCAAGCAGAGGCTGGTTAGTCAGAGACAGGTATGATCGAGTTGAGTCTGTCAACCTAAGACAGGTCATAGTCACCTGGAGGACTCTGACTGATGACAGGTCAGGGAGATTTCAGAATTCGACAACCTAAGACAGGCACAGTCATCTGCCGGCGTTTTGAGTAAAAACGTCTTCAGTAAATAAAATAGGAGGTGAGATGTTGAAGGCTCAGCCTTGAAACCGCTGAGCAGTCTCATGACCTATGTGTCAGTGTTTGATGATTTCTTCCGTGACTCTATCAAGAACAAGAAAGTGCGCAAGGTCTGGAAAAACTGCTGTTTTAATTTTCTCAAGGATGTCTACCTTGGCAGAAGATAGAGTTGCTATGGGTATCAAATGTGCTTGCTTAACAATAAGATAATTAACCCTGGGTTGTTTCTGCATGAATATAAGGCATAGGTTGTTGTTGTTATTATTATTATTAATTTTTGCAAATTTTTTGCATTTTACTACCTTGTTATCTGCAATGTCTTCAAACCATGCTAGCATGAATTACGTCACAAGTTCATCTGAACAGCCTTGAGTTGAATCGAGTTCGTGGAGTTACCCCCTCTCCGCAAAATCTTAAGGACTGGCAGTCAATGACGGGTAAGAGGATTGAGTTCAGATGCATCGACCTAAGACGAGACACTGTTTTTAAAGAACAGTAGACCCAATGACGGGTAAGTTCATCAGAGCCTCTCCCAACCTAAGACAGATGCAGTCCCCCTTTGCTCATTTTTAGTAATAAAGAAGGGGGAGATGTAGGAGGTATGGGCTGATCAAGGTGTTCAATGATGGGTGACCAATTAGTCCCCTGTGCCTCTGTGTCTTTGCAGACAAAAGCATTGCAAAATGACTGTTATTTGTGACCTTGCTGCTAAAAACATTGAGAGATTACTCAGTTATTTATGATTTCTTTTAGATTCTTTTGAATCATGCATATGCGTGTGCTTGTCTTAGAACATAGGGCTTTTATTATTCAAATGTTAAGAAAGTGTGACTAGTTAGGTAACATTTGTATAGATAAGAGTTTAAGAATGTTTGTTAAGTTCCTTGATGTTTGTATTGTAACCAATCCCTTGTAAGAAGAGTGTAAAAACCAAGCTTTGAATATACTAGGGACTTCAGTCCATCAGACTGTTGGCCTCCCAATCCCATACTTTATATATATCTCTTTCTTTTCCTAATCCACACGCCTCATTTCACACTCAGCTTGATGCGGGATAGCTTGTCGAATTGCCCGCGTGCCTGTCTGGAGACTTAGTTCTTATTTTAAAAATCTGGAAGGACAGGTCCCCAATTCCAGCCAATCTGGAAGGGTCCCTTCCCAGTAATGCACTATACCCCCACTGCCACTAAAGTTCCAGGGCAAAGTGCTTGGAGTCACCATTCATGAGAGAAACCACGGAAGCTGTTGCAGCCTGAGCCCTCAGAAATGTGGCAAACAGACAAACACTCCTGTGAGCCCTTGAATGATCTTAGGATGGTGTTTCACTGACGCCCTGGACAGAGAAGTGCTGCACAGAAAACCCTACTTCAGACCCACAGCAGGCTTTAAGCCAGTACATACTTTCACACGATCCCTGTGTTTACAGGGAAGTGGCACCCATGCCTACCAGCCCTAAGATTTCTTTTCCAATCTTCCAGTGACATTAACCTCACTTCCAAGGACAATGCTGTCAAACACAGTTGGCTCTGCCTTACCTAAAGTGTTCACCTGTTTTGTTTCTTCCAGAAGTTGTCAGGTTACCAATGACCATAAGCCAAGTATTCCAACCCTCAGGATCGCCAGATCCTGGATCACCCCAACCACATCCACTGTAGGACCCTAAGTGGACAACCCCTCCCAACAGAGTTGGAAGGGTGTGGATCTGTGGGATATAAACAGATTTCCCCAGCTCTGTCTCCCCCAGTTATATGCCTAACCTAACAGGCTGTTTGGCAGCACAAGGTAGGAGGTCAGATTACGTAGAAATGTTCTCCCTGTAGGCATTCAGCCATCCAGAGCAATCAGACACTACTCTTTCTCCCACCATAGGTGGGGCTCACTCCCTGTTGTTAGGGACAGTGGATTGCTTCCCCTGAAAGCTTAGACTAAATCAAGTCTACAGCTCAAGGACAATCAAGGTTAGTTTGCCATCATGAATCTAGGATCCGCCCATCTTGTCATATTCATATCCCCAATCCCTCCTCTTCTCATAGTGTGTGCACCCCCAGATCATCCCCCTTCCATTACTGCATTACCTATAGTAAAACCCTATCCTGTGACGTATGTCTTTGCCTCTAATTAGGGGGCTTTCATGCCCCCATAGATTTATAAGCCTTGGTTAGAAATAAATCTCTCTCACTCTTGCTGTTTCCAACTTCCACATCCTCACAGGGACCACCAATTGGGGCTGAGGTGGGAATGCTACCATGAAATGTGTCTGACTCCTTTATTTCATTCTCTCTTCTCTCCTATGACTTTACTGTAATATTACATATTATCGCTGTACTATTGTACCTGCCGGGCCTGTGAAAATGTGTTAGGGGCTGGCTCTCCTGACAGCGACCCCAAAGTCCCATGCCATGTCCCTTTTTTCAGCAAAAAGCAGCCAGAGACATCTTTGCCATGTACCGCCAAATTTGGGTCCATACTCCTGCAGTGAGGAAATGTTAGGGGTGTGTGTGTGTGTGTATATATGTATGTATGTGTATATATATATATATATATATATATATATATATATATATATATATATATATATATATATATAGAGAGAGAGAGAGAGAGAGAGAGAGAGAGAGAGAGAGAGAGAGACTGGGGTCATCCCGCCCATGCCAGAAAGGACCCCAAAAAAGATGTTGGGAAGGACTCAGGTGACCATTAGACATCTTTCAGGACACCTTAACCAAGCTTGCTCAAATTAAAGCCTCCAGACAGGTGGGAGGAACATCTTTGCGATCCAAACTAGACCGGGGCTGACGACATCACACAGGTTGGCTTAACACAGCCAACAGGGTCAAACAATACCTTCAGTCAGGCGTCCCCCAGCCAGGGGTGGGCCAGAGTAAAGGTAGGGAGCATGCTCCGGGACTTCCTCTTGCTCTCTCCCCAGTGCTGTCTCTTGCCTCGTGTTGTCTCTGTTCCCAGTCCTCTGACACTTTCTTCTTCGACCTCTCGGTCCCAGGGATCCCTCCCCAGGTTCTGCACGTGTGAGTGTGCTGTCCTACAAGATTGCGCGTGACCAGTTGGGAGCCCAGCACCGCTTCCTCAGGGCCCGGCATGCTACCCTGAAATAGCATGGACTCTTTTGAGGCTGTAAACCATGAAGCTTCTCCCCTCCTTCAAAAAAACCCACTTGGATTACAAATTGTGCTTTGTGTGAATCCTTTATTCTGTTAGGTCAGGAATTGAAGTATTACCAATTCAAGAACATTAGCCCCTCCTTGTTCTTTTATTCCAAGTATCTGCACTTCATGTTGTCACTTGGTTGGTTTGTGTGGCCCCTAAATTCACCGGGACCAGTGTCTGTCTTGTGCAGATCAACAGTGAAACCACTGGTGTCTTGCTTCCTGAACTATTCAGTCACCGATTGGAGTGGTGTCCACATTTAGAGGTGTCCCTTCTGCGACGAAATGTGTGACAATAGCAAGCCGCAGGACAGCGCTGTGCGTGATGGAGGGAAACAGAAGATACCATTCCCCTAGAGGGTGCGTGGTCGTCAGCAGGGGTGTGGAAACCTGGGAAAAGATCTGCATCACGTGGCTCAATGGATTGACCACAAAGGGGGTTGAAAATACAATAGTGGGGGGAAGGTGGAAGGACTATCGCATGTCCCTGAGGGACAGCTGTGTGGCAAGCTGGTGGCACAGGTGTGGGAACCATTGAAGTGTGAGAATGAAGGGTGGAGCAGTCAGGGTAAGAGCTCTGTGATCTACAAGGTGTTTCCAGGGTTGATTCTCTCAGAACCCCATGGGTGGTTGGTGAATAGCTGGGTGACACAGGAGAGTCTCTCAGCATTGGCGGTGGCTGAGTTGGTGATGGTAGGAAGAAGGTGAGGAATGTTGTTGACCCCAGCGGTTCTCTGAAGGCGGAGGGTGAAGACAAGAAAGTCACCGATGGGCAGCTTGGTGAACTCAATGTGTCCTCTGTGTTCCTTGATGTCTCAGATGTCGCAGAATTCCACCGGAGCTATCCGAACCTCCGCAAAAAGGGCGCGCGCAAAGCGCCTCTCCGCACGCTGCTCTCCTTGTCCTGGGCAGGCGCGCCCCGGCCAGCAGTTCACCACTTGGACCAGGGCACCCACAACAGCAGCAGGGACACCTCAGATGATGAAGACTGGATGTAGCCACCCACACAGCCCACTGCCCCTCCCCATGCCCCTACCCCACCCCCACCCCCTCCTTCCTATGCATTCCCCAGGCCATCCCCTCTGCCTGCTGGCTCTATGGGGAGCTCAGGGAAGGCATCTTGCCAATAAAAACTGCTCCCTCCCCTTCTCTCTCACTCTCCTTGTCTCTCTCTCTCTCATGCACACGCACATGCAGAACCAAATATGGATCATGTGGAACCATTAATAAAGGACAGCGAACCATTTGGTATTCGGACAGGAAATGCATCTCCAAAGACACACTGGGCGCAGAAGGAAAAGCTCAGGGAAAGGAAACCAACAGCAGAAAATAGGGGCAGCACATCCAGCCTGATGGTCAAAACCAGAAAGCCCAGAGACATCACCGTGGACGTCCTTCTTCCGACATGGGCTTGTTGGTTCCCTGGGCAGTCATCCCCTGCATTTTATTTCAGTGTTCCTCTCTCCATAGTTCCATTGCCACTTCATCCACCTCTCCTACAATTCCAAGTTCAGTCCGATTGAGAATGCTGCCATCATGGCCACGGTCCGTTGGACCACATTTTCCTTCCGTGTGCTCATGGCGACTCGGGTCCCGATTGCCTTCCCACGCATCCTGCTGCACGAACACACAAGAAACCACTCTCCGCTGCAAAGAGTCTCCGGGGGTCACGTCAGTGCAGCTGATGATACTCTTGGGGTTTCACAGACACTGTTGGCATCCTCTCCCAAATCTTCCCCCCAACATCGCCACCAGCTCTAGGTCCCTCCTTCTCTCTTTCTGTGCTTCTTCTTCTTCTTCTTCTTATCTTCCTCCTCCCCCTGCTCCTCCTCCTCCTCCAACTGCTCCTCCTCCTCCAACACCTCCCCCTGCTCCTCCTCCTCCTCTTCATCCTCCTCCTCCTGCAACTCCTCTTGCTGCTGCTGTTGGGCCCCCTCTTCCTAGTCTTCAGGCACATTGGGTGTGACTTCTTCTTCTAGATTTCCATGCAGCTTGCTGTGCACCGGGGGAAGGGCATTACTCTGGTTTGCTGGGATACTGCCCATAGTCTCCTCTAGGTCTGTTCCTGACTTGGGAGGGAGAGAGATGTCCTGATCTCTTGGGTTTTCTTGGTGGGTTTCCCAGCTTAGGCTTCCAAAGGGCAGGGCGTTGTCCAGGGACACTAATCCACTCCACGTCCTGGCTTCTGGGGAGGAGGAGATGACCTTGGTTGGGTTGGAGGACAGGGAAGGACCCAGGCCAGGTGGGTCTTCTCACAGACAAGCCCCATTTGGATGTCAAAGGGGCCCCTCCCAGAACGGTGGCCAGGAAGTGTGCCCTGGGGCCAGGAGCAGGCTGAGGGGCTGTCTTGTGAGCAGCCAGTGAGAGCAAGGCAGTGGCCCTTGGGTGTGTCCCCAAGCCAGTATAAATAGAGGCAGAAAGTTCAGAGGGAGCTCTGGCAGTCCCAGTGGATCTTCCTGCTGGCAGCAGAGCCCCCTAGGAAGAGCAAGAGCAAGAGAGAGCAAGTGAGCCAGGGAGAGTGCACTTGAGCACAGAAGACCCTGCCTGCCCTGCCCTGCCCTGCCCTGCCCTGAGCTGTGCTGGGCCTGAGAGAAGCTGAGCTTGCAATGGAAGGCCCTCCTGCAGAGCATTTCCACCTTGGCTTCTGGCGGGTCAGAGGCCAGTACTGCAGCCTTGGTGTGAACACGGAGGACGCGCGAGGAGGCCACTGGGCATGGCGGAGGCAGCGCCAGAGGCTCAGCTCGGCGAAGGACACGCGTGGGCACAGGCCGGTGTTCCCTGGAGAGTGGAGACGTACTCCGAAGAGGCAAGGGCAGGAGGAAGCGCAGGAGGTGCAATTCCCCGCCCCATTCAGTGCAGACGCTGGCTCCCAGACAGAGCCTAGCACACCAGGGCAACACAGGCACAAGCAGCAGCAGCAGCAGCAGCAGAGGCAGCAGCAGCAGCAGCAGAGGCAGCAACAGCAGCAGCAGAAGAAGCAGAAGCAGCAGCAGCAGCAGCAGCAGAGGCAGCAGCAGCAGCAGCAGCAGAGGCAGCAACAGCAGCAGCAGAAGCAGCAGAAGCAGCAGAAGCAGCAGAAGCAGCAGAGAAGGCTCTCAGAATGCACACCTTCCCTGGAGAGGTCGCGCAGCAGCCAAGCTGCCCAGGTGGAGCCTGCCTCTGCCCAATGGGCCCCTGGCCAAGCGGACAGGCGCCACTGGGGCTCCATGGGCACCGGGTCTCAGGCCCAGGTGGTGGTGCGGCCCCAGAGCACAGCTTTCAGCATCAGCTCCTGCCTGGGCAACAGCCCCTCCCGGATGACCCCCAAGCCCCAGCGACCAGCCAGAGGGAAGGAGCCGCCCTGGACACGTCCACATCGCCAGCGGGAGGACCCTCCACGGGCAGCACAGTGCGCACACCGCCATCCCTCCCTACCTCTGCTCAACACTCAGCCTCCAAGCCTGCCCAGGAGACCTGCCAGCCCTGCCCACAAGCCACGGGTGGCTCCCCTCTTCTCTCCTGAAGCCGAGCAGCGACTGCTCAAAGCCATGGGCTGGCAAGAACCTGCCCAAGAGGATCACAACTACCTTCCCCTCACAAGCCAGGAGATCACAGAATTCCACCAGAGCTATCCAAACCTCCGCAAACAGGGCGCGCGCAAAGCGCCTCTCCGCACACTGCTCTCCTACTCCTGGGCAGGCGAGCCCTGGCCAGCAGTTCACCACTTGGACCAGGGCACCCACAGCAGCAGCAGGGACACCTCAGATGATGAAGACTGGATGTAGCCACCCACACAGCCCACCGCCCCTCCCCATGCCCCTACCCCACCCCCACCCCCTCCTTCCCCTTGCATTCCCCAGGCCATCCCCTCTGCCTGCTGGTTCTATGGGGAGCTCAGGGAAGGCATCTTGCCAATAAAAACTGCTCCCTCCCTTCTCTCTCACTCTCCTTGTCTCTCTCTCTCTCATGCACACGCACATGCAGAACCAAATATGGATCACGTGGAACCATTAATAAAGGACAGCGAACCATTTGGTATTCGGACAGGAAATGCATCTCCAAAGACACACTGGGCGCAGAAGGAAAAGCTCAGGGAAAGGAAACCAACAGCAGAAAATAGGGGCAGCACATCCAGCCTGATGGTCAAAACCAGAAAGCCCAGAGACATCACCGTGGACGTCCTTCTTCCGACATGGGCTTGTTGGTTCCCTGGGCAGTCATCCCCTGCATTTTATTTCAGTGTTCCTCTCTCCATAGTTCCATTGCCACTTCATCCACCTCTCCTACAATTCCAAGTTCAGTCCGATTGAGAATGCTGCCATCATGGCCACGGTCCGTTGGACCACATTTTCCTTCCGTGTGCTCATGGCGACTCGGGTCCCGATTGCCTTCCCACGCATCCTGCTGCACGAACACACAAGAAACCACTCTCCGCTGCAAAGAGTCTCCGGGGGTCACGTCAGTGCAGCTGATGATACTCTTGGGGTTTCACAGACACTGTTGGCATCCTCTCCCAAATCTTCCCCCCAACATCGCCACCAGCTCTAGGTCCCTCCTTCTCTCTTTCTGTGCTTCTTCTTCTTCTTCTTCTTCTTCTTCTCTTCCTCCTCCCCCTGCTCCTCCTCCTCCTCCAACTGCTCCTCCTCCTCCAACACCTCCCCCTGCTCCTCCTCCTCCTCTTCATCCTCCTCCTCCTGCAACTCCTCTTGCTGCTGCTGTTGGGCCCCCTCCTCCTAGTCTTCAGGCACATTGGGTGTGACTTCTTCTTCTAGATTTCCATGCAGCTTGCTGTGCACCGGGGGAAGGGCATTTCTCTGGTTTGCTGGGATACTGCCCATAGTCTCCTCTAGGTCAGTTCCTGACTTGGGAGGGAGAGAGATGTCCTGATCTCTTGGGTTTTCTTGGTGGGTTTCCCAGCTTAGGCTTCCAAAGGGCAGGGCGTTGTCCAGGGACACTAATCCACTCCAAGTCCTGGCTTCTGGGGAGGAGGAGATGACCTTGGTTGGGTTGGAGGACAGGGAAGGACCCAGGCCAGGTGGGTCTTCTCACAGACAAGCCCCATTTGGATGTCAAAGGGGCCCCTCCCAGAAGGGTGGCCAGGAAGTGTGCCCTGGGGCCAGGAGCAGGCTGAGGGGCTGTCTTGTGAGCAGCCAGTGAGAGCAAGGCAGTGGCCCTTGGGTGTGTCCCCAAGCCAGTATAAATAGAGGCAGAAAGTTCAGAGGGAGCTCTGGCAGTCCCAGTGGATCTTCCTGCTGGCAGCAGAGCCCCCTAGGAAGAGCAAGAGCAAGAGAGAGCAAGTGAGCCAGGGAGAGTGCACTTGAGCACAGAAGACCCTGCCTGCCCTGCCCTGCCCTGCCCTGCCCTGAGCTGTGCTGGGCCTGAGAGAAGCTGAGCTTGCAATGGAAGGCCCTCCTGCAGAGCATTTCCACCTTGGCTTCTGGCGGGTCAGAGGCCAGTACTGCAGCCTTGGTGTGAACACGGAGGACGCGCGAGGAGGCCACTGGGCATGGCGGAGGCAGCGCCAGAGGCTCAGCTCGGCGAAGGACACGCGTGGGCACAGGCCGGTGTTCCCTGGAGAGTGGAGACATACTCCGAAGAGGCAAGGGCAGGAGGAAGCGCAGGAGGTGCAATTCCCCGCCCCATTCAGTGCAGACGCTGGCTCCCAGACAGAGCCTAGCACACCAGGGCAACACAGGCACAAGCAGCAGCAGCAGCAGCAGCAGAGGCAGCAGCAGCAGCAGCAGCAGAGGCAGCAACAGCAGCAGCAGAAGCAGCAGAAGCAGCAGAAGCAGCAGCAGCAGCAGAGAAGGCTCTCAGAATGCACACCTTCCCTGGAGAGGCCGCGCAGCAGCCAAGCTGCCCAGGTGGAGCCTGCCTCTGCCCAATGGGCCCCTGGCCAAGCGGACAGGCGCCACTGGGGCTCCATGGGCACTGGGTCTCGGGCCCAGGTGGTGGTGCGGCCCCAGAGCACAGCTTTCAGCATCAGCTCCTGCCTGGGCAACAGCCCCTCCCGGATGACCCCCCAGCCCCAGCGACCAGCCAGAGGGAAGGAGCCGCCCTGGACACGTCCACATCGCCAGCGGGAGGACCCTCCACGGGCAGCACAGTGCGCACACCGCCATCCCTCCCTACCTCTGCTCAACACTCAGCCTCCAAGCCTGCCCAGGAGACCTGCCAGCCCTGCCCACAAGCCACGGGTGGCTCCCCTCTTCTCTCCTGAAGCCGAGCAGCGACTGCTCAAAGCCATGGGCTGGCAAGAACCTGCCCAAGAGGATCACAACTACCTTCCCCTCACAAGCCAGGAGATCACAGAATTCCACCAGAGCTATCCAAACCTCCGCAAACAGGGCGCGCGCAAAGCGCCTCTCCGCACACTGCTCTCCTACTCCTGGGCAGGCGAGCCCTGGCCAGCAGTTCACCACTTGGACCAGGGCACCCACAGCAGCAGCAGGGACACCTCAGATGATGAAGACTGGATGTAGCCACCCACACAGCCCACCGCCCCTCCCCATGCCCCTACCCCACCCCCACCCCCTCCTTCCCCTTGCATTCCCCAGGCCATCCCCTCTGCCTGCTGGTTCTATGGGGAGCTCAGGGAAGGCATCTTGCCAATAAAAACTGCTCCCTCCCTTCTCTCTCACTCTCCTTGTCTCTCTCTCTCTCATGCACACGCACATGCAGAACCAAATATGGATCACGTGGAACCATTAATAAAGGACAGCGAACCATTTGGTATTCGGACAGGAAATGCATCTCCAAAGACACACTGGGCGCAGAAGGAAAAGCTCAGGGAAAGGAAACCAACAGCAGAAAATAGGGGCAGCACATCCACCCTGATGGTCAAAACCAGAAAGCCCAGAGACATCACCGTGGACGTCCTTCTTCCGACATGGGCTTGTTGGTTCCCTGGGCAGTCATCCCCTGCATTTTATTTCAGTGTTCCTCTCTCCATAGTTCCATTGCCACTTCATCCACCTCTCCTACAATTCCAAGTTCAGTCCGATTGAGAATGCTGCCATCATGGCCACGGTCCGTTGGACCACATTTTCCTTCCGTGTGCTCATGGCGACTCGGGTCCCGATTGCCTTCCCACGCATCCTGCTGCACGAACACACAAGAAACCACTCTCCGCTGCAAAGAGTCTCCGGGGGTCACGTCAGTGCAGCTGATGATACTCTTGGGGTTTCACAGACACTGTTGGCATCCTCTCCCAAATCCTCCCCCCAACATCGCCACCAGCTCTAGGTCCCTCCTTCTCTCTTTCTGTGCTTCTTCTTCTTCTTCTTCTCTTCCTCCTCCCCCTGCTCCTCCTCCTCCTCCAACTGCTCCTCCTCCTCCAACACCTCCCCCTGCTCCTCCTCCTCCTCTTCATCCTCCTCCTCCTGCAACTCCTCTTGCTGCTGCTGTTGGGCCCCCTCTTCCTAGTCTTCAGGCACATTGGGTGTGACTTCTTCTTCTAGATTTCCATGCAGCTTGCTGTGCACCGGGGGAAGGGCATTACTCTGGTTTGCTGGGATACTGCCCATAGTCTCCTCTAGGTCTGTTCCTGACTTGGGAGGGAGAGAGATGTCCTGATCTCTTGGGTTTTCTTGGTGGGTTTCCCAGCTTAGGCTTCCAAAGGGCAGGGCGTTGTCCAGGGACACTAATCCACTCCACGTCCTGGCTTCTGGGGAGGAGGAGATGACCTTGGTTGGGTTGGAGGACAGGGAAGGACCCAGGCCAGGTGGGTCTTCTCACAGACAAGCCCCATTTGGATGTCAAAGGGGCCCCTCCCAGAACGGTGGCCAGGAAGTGTGCCCTGGGGCCAGGAGCAGGCTGAGGGGCTGTCTTGTGAGCAGCCAGTGAGAGCAAGGCAGTGGCCCTTGGGTGTGTCCCCAAGCCAGTATAAATAGAGGCAGAAAGTTCAGAGGGAGCTCTGGCAGTCCCAGTGGATCTTCCTGCTGGCAGCAGAGCCCCCTAGGAAGAGCAAGAGCAAGAGAGAGCAAGTGAGCCAGGGAGAGTGCACTTGAGCACAGAAGACCCTGCCTGCCCTGCCCTGCCCTGCCCTGCCCTGAGCTGTGCTGGGCCTGAGAGAAGCTGAGCTTGCAATGGAAGGCCCTCCTGCAGAGCATTTCCACCTTGGCTTCTGGCGGGTCAGAGGCCAGTACTGCAGCCTTGGTGTGAACACGGAGGACGCGCGAGGAGGCCACTGGGCATGGCGGAGGCAGCGCCAGAGGCTCAGCTCGGCGAAGGACACGCGTGGGCACAGGCCGGTGTTCCCTGGAGAGTGGAGACGTACTCCGAAGAGGCAAGGGCAGGAGGAAGCGCAGGAGGTGCAATTCCCCGCCCCATTCAGTGCAGACGCTGGCTCCCAGACAGAGCCTAGCACACCAGGGCAACACAGGCACAAGCAGCAGCAGCAGCAGCAGCAGAGGCAGCAGCAGCAGCAGCAGAGGCAGCAACAGCAGCAGCAGAAGAAGCAGAAGCAGCAGCAGCAGCAGCAGCAGAGGCAGCAGCAGCAGCAGCAGCAGAGGCAGCAACAGCAGCAGCAGAAGCAGCAGAAGCAGCAGAAGCAGCAGAAGCAGCAGAGAAGGCTCTCAGAATGCACACCTTCCCTGGAGAGGTCGCGCAGCAGCCAAGCTGCCCAGGTGGAGCCTGCCTCTGCCCAATGGGCCCCTGGCCAAGCGGACAGGCGCCACTGGGGCTCCATGGGCACCGGGTCTCAGGCCCAGGTGGTGGTGCGGCCCCAGAGCACAGCTTTCAGCATCAGCTCCTGCCTGGGCAACAGCCCCTCCCGGATGACCCCCAAGCCCCAGCGACCAGCCAGAGGGAAGGAGCCGCCCTGGACACGTCCACATCGCCAGCGGGAGGACCCTCCACGGGCAGCACAGTGCGCACACCGCCATCCCTCCCTACCTCTGCTCAACACTCAGCCTCCAAGCCTGCCCAGGAGACCTGCCAGCCCTGCCCACAAGCCACGGGTGGCTCCCCTCTTCTCTCCTGAAGCCGAGCAGCGACTGCTCAAAGCCATGGGCTGGCAAGAACCTGCCCAAGAGGATCACAACTACCTTCCCCTCACAAGCCAGGAGATCACAGAATTCCACCAGAGCTATCCAAACCTCCGCAAACAGGGCGCGCGCAAAGCGCCTCTCCGCACACTGCTCTCCTACTCCTGGGCAGGCGAGCCCTGGCCAGCAGTTCACCACTTGGACCAGGGCACCCACAGCAGCAGCAGGGACACCTCAGATGATGAAGACTGGATGTAGCCACCCACACAGCCCACCGCCCCTCCCCATGCCCCTACCCCACCCCCACCCCCTCCTTCCCCTTGCATTCCCCAGGCCATCCCCTCTGCCTGCTGGTTCTATGGGGAGCTCAGGGAAGGCATCTTGCCAATAAAAACTGCTCCCTCCCTTCTCTCTCACTCTCCTTGTCTCTCTCTCTCTCATGCACACTCACATGCAGAACCAAATATGGATCACGTGGAACCATTAATAAAGGACAGCGAACCATTTGGTATTCGGACAGGAAATGCATCTCCAAAGACACACTGGGCGCAGAAGGAAAAGCTCAGGGAAAGGAAACCAACAGCAGAAAATAGGGGCAGCACATCCAGCCTGATGGTCAAAACCAGAAAGCCCAGAGACATCACCGTGGACGTCCTTCTTCCGACATGGGCTTGTTGGTTCCCTGGGCAGTCATCCCCTGCATTTTATTTCAGTGTTCCTCTCTCCATAGTTCCATTGCCACTTCATCCACCTCTCCTACAATTCCAAGTTCAGTCCGATTGAGAATGCTGCCATCATGGCCACGGTCCGTTGGACCACATTTTCCTTCCGTGTGCTCATGGCGACTCGGGTCCCGATTGCCTTCCCACGCATCCTGCTGCACGAACACACAAGAAACCACTCTCCGCTGCAAAGAGTCTCCGGGGGTCACGTCAGTGCAGCTGATGATACTCTTGGGGTTTCACAGACACTGTTGGCATCCTCTCCCAAATCTTCCCCCCAACATCGCCACCAGCTCTAGGTCCCTCCTTCTCTCTTTCTGTGCTTCTTCTTCTTCTTCTTCTTCTTCTTCTCTTCCTCCTCCCCCTGCTCCTCCTCCTCCTCCAACTGCTCCTCCTCCTCCAACACCTCCCCCTGCTCCTCCTCCTCCTCTTCATCCTCCTCCTCCTGCAACTCCTCTTGCTGCTGCTGTTGGGCCCCCTCCTCCTAGTCTTCAGGCACATTGGGTGTGACTTCTTCTTCTAGATTTCCATGCAGCTTGCTGTGCACCGGGGGAAGGGCATTTCTCTGGTTTGCTGGGATACTGCCCATAGTCTCCTCTAGGTCAGTTCCTGACTTGGGAGGGAGAGAGATGTCCTGATCTCTTGGGTTTTCTTGGTGGGTTTCCCAGCTTAGGCTTCCAAAGGGCAGGGCGTTGTCCAGGGACACTAATCCACTCCAAGTCCTGGCTTCTGGGGAGGAGGAGATGACCTTGGTTGGGTTGGAGGACAGGGAAGGACCCAGGCCAGGTGGGTCTTCTCACAGACAAGCCCCATTTGGATGTCAAAGGGGCCCCTCCCAGAAGGGTGGCCAGGAAGTGTGCCCTGGGGCCAGGAGCAGGCTGAGGGGCTGTCTTGTGAGCAGCCAGTGAGAGCAAGGCAGTGGCCCTTGGGTGTGTCCCCAAGCCAGTATAAATAGAGGCAGAAAGTTCAGAGGGAGCTCTGGCAGTCCCAGTGGATCTTCCTGCTGGCAGCAGAGCCCCCTAGGAAGAGCAAGAGCAAGAGAGAGCAAGTGAGCCAGGGAGAGTGCACTTGAGCACAGAAGACCCTGCCTGCCCTGCCCTGCCCTGCCCTGCCCTGAGCTGTGCTGGGCCTGAGAGAAGCTGAGCTTGCAATGGAAGGCCCTCCTGCAGAGCATTTCCACCTTGGCTTCTGGCGGGTCAGAGGCCAGTACTGCAGCCTTGGTGTGAACACGGAGGACGCGCGAGGAGGCCACTGGGCATGGCGGAGGCAGCGCCAGAGGCTCAGCTCGGCGAAGGACACGCGTGGGCACAGGCCGGTGTTCCCTGGAGAGTGGAGACATACTCCGAAGAGGCAAGGGCAGGAGGAAGCGCAGGAGGTGCAATTCCCCGCCCCATTCAGTGCAGACGCTGGCTCCCAGACAGAGCCTAGCACACCAGGGCAACACAGGCACAAGCAGCAGCAGCAGCAGCAGCAGAGGCAGCAGCAGCAGCAGCAGCAGAGGCAGCAACAGCAGCAGCAGAAGCAGCAGAAGCAGCAGAAGCAGCAGCAGCAGCAGAGAAGGCTCTCAGAATGCACACCTTCCCTGGAGAGGCCGCGCAGCAGCCAAGCTGCCCAGGTGGAGCCTGCCTCTGCCCAATGGGCCCCTGGCCAAGCGGACAGGCGCCACTGGGGCTCCATGGGCACTGGGTCTCGGGCCCAGGTGGTGGTGCGGCCCCAGAGCACAGCTTTCAGCATCAGCTCCTGCCTGGGCAACAGCCCCTCCCGGATGACCCCCAAGCCCCAGCGACCAGCCAGAGGGAAGGAGCCGCCCTGGACACGTCCACATCGCCAGCGGGAGGACCCTCCACGGGCAGCACAGTGCGCACACCGCCATCCCTCCCTACCTCTGCTCAACACTCAGCCTCCAAGCCTGCCCAGGAGACCTGCCAGCCCTGCCCACAAGCCACGGGTGGCTCCCCTCTTCTCTCCTGAAGCCGAGCAGCGACTGCTCAAAGCCATGGGCTGGCAAGAACCTGCCCAAGAGGATCACAACTACCTTCCCCTCACAAGCCAGGAGATCACAGAATTCCACCAGAGCTATCCAAACCTCCGCAAACAGGGCGCGCGCAAAGCGCCTCTCCGCACACTGCTCTCCTACTCCTGGGCAGGCGAGCCCTGGCCAGCAGTTCACCACTTGGACCAGGGCACCCACAGCAGCAGCAGGGACACCTCAGATGATGAAGACTGGATGTAGCCACCCACACAGCCCACCGCCCCTCCCCATGCCCCTACCCCACCCCCACCCCCTCCTTCCCCTTGCATTCCCCAGGCCATCCCCTCTGCCTGCTGGTTCTATGGGGAGCTCAGGGAAGGCATCTTGCCAATAAAAACTGCTCCCTCCCTTCTCTCTCACTCTCCTTGTCTCTCTCTCTCTCATGCACACGCACATGCAGAACCAAATATGGATCACGTGGAACCATTAATAAAGGACAGCGAACCATTTGGTATTCGGACAGGAAATGCATCTCCAAAGACACACTGGGCGCAGAAGGAAAAGCTCAGGGAAAGGAAACCAACAGCAGAAAATAGGGGCAGCACATCCACCCTGATGGTCAAAACCAGAAAGCCCAGAGACATCACCGTGGACGTCCTTCTTCCGACATGGGCTTGTTGGTTCCCTGGGCAGTCATCCCCTGCATTTTATTTCAGTGTTCCTCTCTCCATAGTTCCATTGCCACTTCATCCACCTCTCCTACAATTCCAAGTTCAGTCCGATTGAGAATGCTGCCATCATGGCCACGGTCCGTTGGACCACATTTTCCTTCCGTGTGCTCATGGCGACTCGGGTCCCGATTGCCTTCCCACGCATCCTGCTGCACGAACACACAAGAAACCACTCTCCGCTGCAAAGAGTCTCCGGGGGTCACGTCAGTGCAGCTGATGATACTCTTGGGGTTTCACAGACACTGTTGGCATCCTCTCCCAAATCTTCCCCCCAACATCGCCACCAGCTCTAGGTCCCTCCTTCTCTCTTTCTGTGCTTCTTCTTCTTCTTTTTCTTCTTCTCTTCCTCCTCCCCCTGCTCCTCCTCCTCCTCCAACTGCTCCTCCTCCTCCAACACCTCCCCCTGCTCCTCCTCCTCCTCTTCATCCTCCTCCTCCTGCAACTCCTCTTGCTGCTGCTGTTGGGCCCCCTCCTCCTAGTCTTCAGGCACATTGGGTGTGACTTCTTCTTCTAGATTTCCATGCAGCTTGCTGTGCACCGGGGGAAGGGCATTTCTCTGGTTTGCTGGGATACTGCCCATAGTCTCCTCTAGGTCAGTTCCTGACTTGGGAGGGAGAGAGATGTCCTGATCTCTTGGGTTTTCTTGGTGGGTTTCCCAGCTTAGGCTTCCAAAGGGCAGGGCGTTGTCCGGGGACACTAATCCACTCCAAGTCCTGGCTTCTGGGGAGGAGGAGATGACCTTGGTTGGGTTGGAGGACAGGGAAGGACCCAGGCCAGGTGGGTCTTCTCACAGACAAG